>NC_133513.1:1646250-1975500 GCF_049354715.1 Callithrix jacchus
TGTGCTCTCTCATGTCAAATAGTGAAACTCTCATTATAGGTGAATCGAAAAAAATCTAAATATTATTTAGGCACTTCAATGTTAAAAACAAAATTGCTCTGAATATAATCTGTTAGAATAAATATACAATGCCCTATTCTACTCTGTTTTGGAGCATATACACCAACTCAGTATGCTCTCTCATGTAAAATACCAAAATTCTTATTTTACGTAAATCGAAAAAATTCTAAATATTATCTAGGCACCCCAAAGTAAAAAGCAAAATTGCTCTGAATATAATCTGTCAGAAAAAATATACAATGTCTTTTTCTACTCTGTTTTGGAGTATATACACGAACTCAATATGCTCTCTCATGTAAAATACTGAAATTCTAATTTTACGTGAATCGAAAAAAATCTAAATAATATCTAGGTGCCCCAACATTAAAAGAAAATGGCCCTGAATATAGTCTGTTAGAAAAAATATACAATGCCTTATTCTACTCTGTTTTGGAGTGTATACTCCAACTCAGTATGCTCTCTCATGTAAAATACTGAAATTCTAATTTTACGTGAATCGAAAAAAATCTAAATAATATCTAGGTGCCCCAACATTAAAAGAAAATGGCCCTGAATATAGTCTGTTAGAAAAAATATACAATGCCTTATTCTACTCTGTTTTGGAGTGTATACTCCAACTCAGTATGCTCTCTCATGTAAAATACTGAAATTCTAATTTTACGTGAATCGATAAAAATCTAAATATTATGTAGGCACCCGAATGTTAAAAGCAAAATTGCTCTGAATATAATCTATCAGAAAAAATATACAATGCTTTTTTGTACTTTGTTTTGGACTATATACACTAACTCAATAGGCTATCTCATGTAAAATACCGAAATTCTAATTTTACGTGAATCGAAAAAAATATAAATAATATCTAGGCACCACAAAGTTAAAAGAAAATGGCTCTAAATATAGTGTGTAAGAAAAAATATACAAAGCCTTATTCTACTCTGTTTTGGAGTATATACATCAACTCCATATGCTCTCTCATGTAAAATAAAGAAATACTAATTTCACCCGAATCGAAGAAATCTAAATATCCTCTAGGCACCCCAATGTTAAAAACAAAATTGATCTGAATATAATCTGTCAGAAAAATTATACAATGCCCTATTCTACTCTGTTTTGGAGTATATACACCAACTCAGTATGCTCTCTCATGTAAAATACAGAAATTCTATATTTAACTGAATCAAAAAAAAATCTAAATATTATCTAGGCACCCCAATGTTAAAAGCAAAATTTCTTTGAATATAATGTCAGAAGAAACATGCAATGCACTTTTCTACTCTGTATTGTAGTATATACACCACTTCAACATGCTCTCTTATGTAAAATACAGAAATTCTAATTTTACCCAAATCGAAATAATCTAAATATTGTCTAGGCACCCCAATGTTAAAAGCAAATTTGCTCTGAATATAATCTCTCAGAAAAAATATACAATGCCCTATTCTACTCTGTTTTAAAGTATATACACGAACTCCATATGCTCTCTCATGTAAAATACAAAAATTCTAATTCTACCCGAAACGAAATAATCTAAATATTATCTAGGCACACCAATGTTAAAAAATAATCTTTCTGAATATATTCTGTCAGAAAAAATATACAATGCTCTATTCTACTCTGTTTTGGAGTATATACACCACCTCAGTATGCTGTCTCATGTAAAACACCGAAATTCTTATTTTACATCAATCGAAGAAAATCTAAATATTATGTATGCACCCCAACGGTAAAAGCAGAATTGCTCTCAATATATTCTGTCAGAAAAAATATGCAATGCCCTATTGTACTCGGTATTGGAGTATATACACCAACTCAATATGCTCTCTCATGTAAAATACCGAATTTCTAAATTTACACAAATCGAAAAAAAATCTAAATAATATCTAGGCGCCCCAAAGTTAATAGAAAATGTCTATGAATATAGTCTGTTGGAAAAAATATACAATGCCTTATTCTACTCTGTTTTGGAGTTATATACACCAACTTAGTATGCTCTCTCATGTAAAATACCGAAATTCTAATTTAACGTGAATCGAAAAAATCTAAATATTATCTAGGCACGCCAATGTTAAAAAAAATTTCTCTGAATATAATCTGTCAGAAAAAATATACAATGCCCTATTCTACACTGTTTTTGAGTATATACACCAACTAAACCTTCTATCTCATGTAAAATAAAGTAATTCTATATTTAATCGAATCGAAAATAATTTAAATATAATCTAGACACCCCAATGTTAAAAGCAAAACTGCTCTGAATATAATTTGTAAGAAAAAATATACAATGCTCTTTTCTACTCTGTTTTGGGGTGTTTACACCAAATCAATATGCTCTCTCATGTAAAATACCGAAATTCTAATTTTACGTGAATCTAAATATTATGTAGGCACCCGAATGTTAAAAGCAAAATTGCTCTGAATATAATCTGTCAGAATAAATATACAATGCCCTTTTCTACTCTTTTTTGTAGTATATACACCAACTCAATTTGCTCTGTCATGTACAATACAGTAATTCTAATTTTACCAAAATCGAAAAAATCTAAATATTATCGACCACCCCAATGTTAAAAACAAAATTGCTCTGAATATAATCAGTCGAAAAAATATATAATAACCTATTCTACTCGGTTTTGGAGTATATACACCAAATCAGTATGCTCTCTCATGTAAACCGAAATTCTAATTTTACTTGAATCGAAAAATATCTAAATATAATCTATGCACACTAATGTTAAAAACAAAGTTGCACTTAATGTAATCTGTCAGAGAAAATATACAATGCCCTATTCTAATCTGTTTTAAAGTATATACAACATCTCAATATGCTCTTTTATGTAAAATACAGAAATTCTACATTTAAGCATATCTAATAAAATCTAAATATTATCTAGGAACCCCAATGTTAACAGAAAAATGGCTCTGAATATAATCTGTCAGAACAAATATACAATGCCCTTTTTTACTCTGTTTTGTAGTATATACACCAACTCCATATGCTCTCTCATGTAAAATACAGAAATTCTAATTTAAGCGAATCGAAAAAGATCTAAATAATATCTAGGCGCCCCAACGTTAAAACAAAATTGCTCTGTATATAGTCTGTTAGAAAAAATATACAATGTTATATTCTATTCTGTTTTGGAGTATATACACCAACTCAGGATGCTCTCTTATGTAAAATACAGAAATTCTAATATTGTGTGAATAAAAAAAAATCAAAATATTATCTATGCACCCCAATGTTGAAAACAAAATTGCTCTGAATATAATCTTTCAGTAAAAATATACAATGCCCTATTCTAATCTCTTTTAAACCATATAAACCAAGTCCATATGCTCTCTCATGTTAAATACAGAAATTCTATATTTAAGTGAATCGAAAAAAATCTAAATATTATCTAGGCACCCCAATGTTAAAAGCAAAATTGCACTGATTATAATCTGTCAAAAAAATATACAATGCCCTTTTCTACTCAGTTTTGTAGTATATACAGCAACTAAATATGCTTTGTCATGTAACATACAGAAATTTTAATTCTACCCAAATCGAAAAAACCTAAATATTATCTAGGCACCTTAATGTTAAAAGCAAAATTGCTCTGAATATAATCTGTAAGAGAAAATATGCAATGTTCTTTTCTACTCTGTTTTGGAGTATAAACACCAACTCAATATGCTCACTCATGTAAAATACCGAAACTCTAATTTTAGGCGAATCAAAAAAATCAAAATAATATCTAGGCAACCCAGTGTTAAATAAAAAATTGCTCTGAATATAATCCGTCAGAAAAAATATACAATGCCCTATTCTACTCTGTTTTGGAGTATATACACCAACTCCATATGCTGTCTCATGTAAAATACAGAAATTCTATATTTAAGCGAATCGAAAAAAATCTAAATATTATGTAGGCAGCCCAAAGTTAAAAGAAAAATTGCTCTGAAAGTAATGTGTCAGAAAAAATATAGAATGCCCTTTTCTACTCTGTTTTGGACTATATACACCAACTCAATATGCTCTCTCATGTAAAATACCGAAATTCTACTTTTACGTGAATCGAAAAAAATCTAAATAATATCTAGATGCCGCAAAGTTAAAAGAAAATGGCTCTGAATATAGTCTGTTAGATAAAATGTACAATGCCTTATTCTACTCTTTTCTGGAGTATATACACCAACTCAGTATGCTCTCTCATGTAATTTACAGAAATTCTAAGTTTACGTCAATCAAAAGAAATCTAAATATTACCTAGGCACCCCAATGTTTAAAACAAAATTGTTCTGAATATATTCTGTCAGAGTAAATATACAGTGCCCTATTCTACTCTGTTTTAAAGTATATACACCAACTCCATATGCTCTCTCATGTAAAATACGAAAATTCTATATTTAAGCGAATCGAAAAAAATCTAAGTATTATCTAGGCACCCCAATTTTAAAAGCGAAATTGCTCTGAATATAATTTGTCAGAAAAAAAATGCAATGCCCATTTCTACTCGGTTTTGTAGTATATACACCAACTCAATATGCTCTCTCATATAAAATACAGAAATTCTAATTTTACGCGAATCGAAAAAAATCTAAATAATATCTAGGCGCCCCAACGTTAAAAGAAAATGGCTCTGAATAGCGTCTGTTAGAAAAAATATACAATGCCTTATTCTATTCTGTTTTGGAGTATATACACCAACTCAGTATGCTCTCTCATGTAAAATACAGAAATTCTAATTTTACATGAATCGAAAAAAATCTAAATATTATCTAGGCACCCCAATGTTTAAAACAAAATTTCTCTTAATATGATCTGTCGCAATAATTATACAATGCCCTATTCTACTCGGATTTGGAGTATATACACCAACTCACTATGCTCTCTGATGTAAAATACAGAAATTCTATATTTAAGCAAATCGAAAAAAATATAAATATTATCTAGTCACCCCAATGTTAGAAGCAAAATTGCTCTGAATATAATCTGTCAGAAGAAATATACCATGCATTTTTCTACTCTGTATTGTAGTATATACACGAACTCAATATGCTCTGTCATGTAAAATAAAGAAATTCGAATTCCACCGGAATCGAAAAAATCTAAATATTATCTAGGCACCCCAATGTTAAAAGCAAAATTGCTCTGAATATAATCTGTCAGAAAAAATATAAAATGCCCTATTCTACGGTGTTTTAAAGTATATACACCAACTCCATATGCTCTCTCATGTAAAATAGAGAAATTATAGTTCCACCCGAATCGAAACAATCTAAATATTATCTAGGCACCCCAATGTTAAAATAAAAATTTCTCTGAGTATCATCTGGCAGAAAAAATATACAATGCCCTATTATACTCGGTTTTGGAGTATGTAAACCAACTCAGTATGCTCTCTTATGTAAAATACAAAAATTCTATGTTTAAGCGAATCGAAAAAAATCTAAATATTATCTAGGCACCCCAATGTTTAAAGAAAAATTGCTCTTAATATAATCTGTCAGAAAAAAAATACAATGCCCTTTTCTACTCTGTTTTGTAGTATATACACCAACTCAATATGCTCTGTCATGTAAAATACAAAAATTCTAATTCTACCCGAATCGAAAAAATCTAAATATTATCTATGCACCCCAATGGTAAAAGCAAAATTGCTCTTAATAAAATCTGTCAGAAAAAATATAGAATGCCCTTTTCTACTGTGTTTTGGAGTATATACAGCAACTGCATATGCTCTCTTACTTAAAATACCGAAATTCTAATTTTAGGCAAATCAAAAAAAAATCTAAATAATATCTAGGCACTCCAAAGTTAAAAGAAATTGGCTCTGAATATAATCTGTTAGAAAAAATATACAATGCCTTATTCTACTTTGTTTTGGAGTATATACACGAACTCACGATGCTCTCTCATGTAAAATACAGAAATTCAAATTTTACCCGAATCGAAAAAATCTAAGTATTATCTAGGCACCTCAATGTTAAAAACAAAATTGCTCTGAATATAATCTGTCATAAAAAATATACAATGCCCTATTCTACTCTGTTTTGGAGTATATACACCAACTTCATATGCTCTCTCATGTTAAATTCAGAAATTCTATATTTAAGCGAATCGAAAAAAATCTAAATATTATCTAGGCAACCCAATGTTAGAAACAAAATTGCTCTGAATATAATCTGTCAGAAAAAATATACAATGTTCTATTCTACACTGTTTTGGAGTATATACACAAACTCAGTGTGCTCTCTCATGTAAAATACCGAAATTATAATTTTAAATAAATCAAAAAAAATGTAAATATTATCTAGGCTTCCCAAAGTTAAAAACAAAATTGCTCTCAATGAAATCTGTCAGAAAAAATATACAGTGCCCTTTTCTACCCTGTTTTGTAGTATATACACCAACTCAATATGCTCTCTCATGTATAGTACCGAAATTCTAATTTTACGTGATTCGAAAAAAATCTAAATAATATCTAGGTGCTTCAAAGTTAAAGGAAAATGGCTCTGAATATAGTATTTTAGAGAAAATATAAAATGCCTTATTCTACTCTGTTTTGAAGTACATACACCAACGCAGTATGCTCTCTCATGTAAAATACAGAATTTCTAATTTTACGTGTATCGAAAGAAATCTAAATATTATCTAGGCACCCCGAGGTTAAAAACAAAATTGCTGTGAATATAACCTGTCAGAAAAATTATACAATGCCCTATTCTACATTTCTGGAGTATATGCACCAACTCAGTATGCTCTCTCATGTAAAATACTGAAATTCTGTATTTAAGAGAATCGAAAAAAATCTAAATATTATCCAGGCACCCCAATGTTAAAAGCAAAATTCCTCTAAATATAATCTTTCAGAAGAAATATACAATGCCCTTTTCTACTCTGTTTTGGAGTATATAAACCAACTCAATATGCTCTGTCATGTAAAATACAGAAATTCGAATTCCTTCGGAATCGAAAAATTCTAAGTATTATCAAGGCACCACAATGTTAAAAGCAAAATTTCTCAGAATATTATCTGTCATACAAAATATTCAATGCCCTATTCTACTCTGTTTTAGCGTATATACACCAACTTCATATGCTATCTCATGTTAAATACAGAAATTCTATATTTAAGCGAATCGAAAAAAATCTAAATATTATCTAGGCACGCCAATGTTATAAACAAAATTGCTCTGAATATAAACTGTCAGAAAAAATATACAATGTTCTATTCTACTCTGTTTTGGAGTATATACACAAACTCAGTATGCTCTCTCATGTAAAATACCGAAATTATAATTTTAAATGAATCGAAAAAAATGAAAATATTATCTAGGCTCCCCAATGTTAAAAACAAAATTGCTCTGAATGAAATCTGTCAGAAAAAATATACAATGCTCTTTTCTACTATGTTTTGTAGTATATACACAACTTCCATATGCTCTCTCATGTAAAATACAGAAATTCTAATTTTATGCGAATCGAAAAAAATATAAATAATATCTAGGTGCCTCAAAGTTAAAAGAAAATGTCTCTGAATATAGTCTGTTAAAAAAATATAAAATGCCTTATTCTACTCAGTTTTGGAGTATATATACCAACTCAATATGCTCTCTCATGTAAAATACAGAAATTCTAATTCTACCCGAATCAAAATAATCTAAATATTATCTATGCATCCCAATGTTAAAAACAAAATTTCTCTGAACATAATCTGTCAGAAAAAATATACAATGCCCTATTCCAATCTGTTTTAACGTATATACACCAACTCCATATGCTCTCCCATGTAAAATACAGAAATTCTATGTTTCAGCGAATCGAAAAAATTCTAAATATTATTTAGTCACACCTATGTTAAAAGCAAAGTTGCTTTGAATATAATCTGTCAGAAAAAATATACAATGCCCTTTTCTACTCGGTTTTGTAGTATATACACCAACTCAATATGCTCTGTCATGTAAAATACAGAAATTCTAAATCTACTCGAATCGAAAAAACTAAATATTATCTAGGTCCCCCAATGTTAAAAGCAAAATTGCTCTGAATATAATCTGTAAGAGAAAATATACAATGCCCTTTTGTACTCTGTTTTGGAGTATATACACCAACTCAATATGCTCTCTCATGTAAAATACCAAAATTCTAATTTTAGGCGAATCAAAAAAAATCAAAATAATATCTAGGCCCTCCGAAGGTAAAATAAAATGGCTCTGAATATAGTCTGTTAGAAAAAATATACAATGCCTTATTCTACTCTGTTTTGGAGGATATACACCAACTCAGGATGCTCTCGCATGTAAAATACAGAAATTCTGATTTTACCCAAATCGAAAAAATTTAAATATTATCTAGGCACCCCAGTGTTAAAAAAAAATTGCTCGAAATATAATCAGTCAGAAAAAATATACAATGCCGTATTCTACTTTGTTTTGGAGTAAATACACCCACTCCATATGATCTCTCATATAAAATACAGAAATTCTATATTTATGCGAATCGAAAAAAATCTAAATATTATCTAGGCACCCCAATGTTAAAAGCAAACTTTCCCTGAACATAATCGGTCAGAAAAAATATACAATGCCCTTTTCTACTTTGTTTCGGAGTATATACCCCAACTCCATATGCTCTCTCATTTAAAATACAGAAATCCAAATTGTACGTGAATCGAAAAATATATAAATAATATCTAGGCTCCCCAAAGTTAAAAGAAATTGGATCTGAATATAGTCTGTTAGAAAAAATATACAATGCCTTATTCTACTCTGTTTCGCAGTACATACACCATCTCATGGTGCACTCTCCTATAAAATAAAGAAATTTTAATTTTACTGGTATCGAAAATATCTAAATATTATCTAGGCACCTCAGTGTTAAAAAAAAATTGCTCTGAATATAATCTGTCACAAAAAAATATACAATGTCCTATTCTACTCTGTTTTGGAGTATATACACCAACTCCACATGCTCTCTCATGTAAAATACAGAAATTCTATATTTAAGCGAAATGAAAAAAATCTAAATATAATCTAGGCACCCCAATGTTAAAAGCAAAATTGCTCTGAATATAATCTGTCAGAAAAAATATACAATGCCCCTTTCTACTCTGTTTTGGAGTATATACACCAACAGAGTATGCTCTCTCATGTTAAAAAATGAAATTCTAATTTTACCTGAATCAAAAAAACTCTAAATATTATCTAGGCACCCCAATGTTAAAACCAAAATTTCTCTGAATGTAATATGTCAAAAAAAATATACAATGCCCTATTCTACTCTGTTTTAAAGTATGTACACCAACTCCATATGCTCTCTCATGTAAAATATAGAAATTCTAATTCTACCCGAATCGCAAAAATCTTAATATTATCTAGGCACCCCAATGTTAAAAACAAAATTGCTCTGAATAAAACCTGTCAGAAAAAATATACAATGCCCTTTTCTACTTTGTTTTGTAGTATATACACCAACTCAGTATGCTCACTCACGTAAAATACAGAAATTAAAATTTTACACAAATCGAAAAAAATCTAAATAAAATCTAGTCGCCCCAAAGATAAAAGAAAATGACTCTGAATATAGTCTGTTATAAAAGAAAATACATCGCCTTATTCTACTCTTTTTTGAAGTACATACACCAACTCAGTGTGCTCTCTCATGTAAAATACAGTAATTTGATATTTAAGCGAATCGAAAAAAATCTAAATATTATCTGGGCACCCCAATGTTAAAACCAAAATTGCTCTGAATATAATCTGTCAGAACAAATAGACAATGCCCTATTGTACTCTGTTTTAAAGTATATACACCAACTTTATATGCTCTCTCATGTAAAATACAGAAATTCTAATTCTACCCGAAATGAAATTATCTAAATATTATCTAGGCACCACAATGTTAAGAAAAAAATCCCTCTGAATATAATCTGTCAGAAAAAATATACAATGCCCTATTCTACTCTTTTTTGGAGTATATGAACCACCTCAGTATGCTCTCTCATATAAAATACCAAAATTCTAATTTTACGTGAATCCAAAAAAATCTAAATATTATGTATGCACCCCAACGGTAAAAGCAAAGTTGCTCTCAATATATTCTGTCAGAGAAAATATGTAATGCCCTATTGTACTCTGTTTTGGAGTATATACACCAACTCAGTATGCTCTCTCATGTAAAATACCGAAATTCTAATTTTACGTGAATCAAAAAAAATCTAAATATTATCTAGGCTCCCCAAAGCTAAAAGCAAAATTTCTCCGAATGTAATCTTTCAGAAAAAACCTACAATGCCCTATTTTATTTTTTTTTGGTGTATATACACCAACTCAATATGCTCTGACATGTAAAATAACGAAATTACAATTTTACGTGAATCGAAAAAAATCTAAATAATATCTAGGCGCTTCAAAGTTAAAAGAAAATGGCTCTGAATATAGTCTGTTAGAAAAAATATACAATGCCTTATTCTACTCTTTTTTAAAGTATATACAAAAAGTCAGTATGCTCTCTCAGGTTAAATACCGAAATTCTAAATTTACATGAAACAAAAAAAAATCTAAATATTTTCTAGGCACCCCAATGTTAAAACTAAAATTGCTCTGAATATAATCTGTCAGAGAAAATACACAATGCCATTTTCTACTCTGTTTTGTAGTATATACACCAACACAATATGCTCTCTCATTTAAAATACAGAAATTCTAATTTTACGCGAATCGAAAAAATCTAAATATTATGAAGACACGCCAATGTTAAAAACAAAATTGATCTGAATATAGTCTGTCACAAAAAATATACAATGCCCTATTCTACTCTGTTTTAGAGTATATACACCAGCTCCATATGCTCTATCATATAAAATACAGAAATTCCATATTTAAGTAAATCGAAAAAAATCTATATATCATCTAGGCACCCGAATGTTAAAATCAAAATTCCTCTGAATATAATGTGTCATAAAAAATAAACAATGCTTTATTCTACTCTGTTTTGGAGTATGTACACCAACTCAGTATGCTCTCTCATATAAAATACAGACATTCTAATTATACGTGAATCGAAATAAATCTAATATTATCTAGGCACCCCAATGTTAAAAGGAAAATTGCTCTGAATATAATCTGTCAGAAAAAATATACAATGCCCATTTCTACTCGGTTTTGTAGTATATACACCAACTCAATATGCTCTCTCATGTAAAATACAGAAATTCTAATTATACGCGAATCGAAAAAAATCTAAATATTATCTAGGCGCCCCAAAGTTACAAGAAAATGGCACCGAATGTAGTCTGTTCGAAAAAATATACAATGCCTTATTCTACCTTGTTTTGGAGGGTATACAACTCAGTATGCTCTCTCATGAAAAATACCGAAATTCTATATTTACGTGAATCGATAAAAATCTAAATATTATCTAGGCAACCGAATCTTAAAAGAAAAATTACTCTGAATATAATCTGTCAGAAAAAATATACAATGCCCTTTTCTACTCGGTTTTGGATTAAATACACCAACTCAATATGCTCTCTCAGGTAATACCGAAATTCTAATTTTACACAAATTGAAAATAATCTAAATAATATCTAGGCGCCACAAACTTAAAAGAAAATGGCTCTTCATGTACTGTTTTAGTAAAAATATACAATGCCTTACTCCACTCTGTTTTGGAGTATATACACCAACTCAGTATGTTCTCTCATGGAAAATACAGAAATTCTAATTTACGTAATTCGAAAAAAATCTAAATGTTATCCAGGCACCCGAATGTTAAAAACTAAATTTCTCTGAATAAAATCTGTCAGAAAAAATATACAATGCCCTATTCTACTCTGTTTTGGAGTATATACACCAAATCCATATGCTCTCTCATGTAAAATACCAAAATTCTATATTTAAGCGAATCGAAAATAATCTAAATATTATCTAGGCACTGCAATGTTAAAAACAAAATTGCTCTAAATATAATCTGTCAGATAAAATATACAATGCCCTTTTCTACTCTGTTTTGGAGTATAAACACCAACTCAATATGCTGTCTCGTGTAAAATACGGAAATTCTAATTATATGCGAATTGAAAATAATCTATATAATATCTAGGCGCCCCAAAGTTAAAAGAAAATGGCTCTTAATATGGGCTGGTAGAAAAAATATACAATGCCTTATTCTACTCTGTTTTGGAGTATGTACACCAACTCACTATGCTCTCTCATGTAAAATAACGAAATTCTAATTTACGTGAATCGAAAAAAATCTAAATAATATCTAGGGGCCCTAAAGTTAAAAGAAAATGGCTCTAAATATAGTCTATTAGAAAAAATATAGAATGTTTTATTCTACTCTCTTTATGAGTATATACACCGACTTCATTTACTCTCTCATGTAAAATGAGAAATTCTAATTTTACCGGAATAGTTAAATCTAAATATTACCTAGGCACCCCAATGTTTAAAACAAAATTGCTCTGTATATATTCTGTCAGAAAAAATATACAATGCCCTATTCTACTCTGTTTTCGGGTATATACACCATCTCCACATGCTCTCTCATGTAAAAAACAGAAATTCTATATTTAAGCAAATTGAACCAAATCTAAATATTATCTAGGCACCCCAACGTTAAAAGCAAAAGTGCGGTGAATATTTTCGGTCAGAAAGAATATACAATGCCCGTTTCTACTCTGTTTTGTAGTATATACACCAACTCAATAAGCTCTCTCATGTAAAATAGAGAAATTAAAATTTTACTCGAATCAAAAAAATATAAATATAATCTAGGCACCCCAATGTTATAAACAAAATTGCTCTGAATATAATCTGTCAAAAAAATTATACAATGCCCTTTTCTACTCTGTTTTGGAGAATATACACCAACTCCATACGCTCTCTAATGTAAAATACAGAAATTCTATATTTGAGCGAATCGAAAAAAACTCAATATTATCTAGGCACTCCAATGTTAAAAGAAAAATTTCTCTGAATATAATCTTTCAGAAAAAATATACAATGCCCTATTCTACTCTGTTTTGGAGTATATACACCAACTCAGTATGCTCTCTCGTGTTAAATACCGAAATTCTAATTTTACGTGAATCGAAAGAAATCTAAATAATATCTAGGCGCCTCAACGTTCAACAAAAATGGCTCTGAATATAGTCTGTTAGAAAAAATATACAATGCCTTATTCCACTTTGTTTTAAAGTATATACACCAACTCAATATGCTCTATCATGTAAAATACACAAATTCTAATTTTACGTGAATCAAAAATAAACTAAATAATATCTAGGCGCCCCAAAGTTAAAAGAAAATGACTCTAAATGTACTCTGTCAGAGAAAATATACAATGCCCTATTCTACTCTGTTTTGGAGTATATACACCAACTCCATATGCTCTCTCATGTAAGATACAGAAATTCTAACTTTACGCGAATCAATATATATCTAAATAATATCTAGGCGCCCCAAAGTTAAAAGAAATTGGCTCTGAATATAGACTGTTATAAAAAATATACAATGCCTTATTCTACTCTGTTTTGGAGTATATACACCATCTCAGTATGCTCTCTTATGTAAAATACAGCAATTCTAAATTTACATGAATCAAAAAAAATCTAAATATTATCTATGCACCCCATTGTTAAGAACAAAATTGCTCTGAATATAATCTGTCAGAAAAAATATACAATGCCCTATTGTAATCTGTTTTGAAGTTTATACACCAACTCCATATGCTCTCTCATGTAAAATACAAAAATTATAATTTTACTTGAATCAATAAAATCTAAAAATTATCTAGGCACGTAAGTGTTAAAAAAAATTGCTCTGAATATAATCTCTCAGACAAAATATACAATGCCCTATTCTACTCTGTTTTGGAATATATACACCAACTCCACATTCTCTCTCATGTAAAATACAGAAATTCTATATTTAAGCGAATCGAAAAAAATCTAAATATTATCTAGGCACCCCAAAGTATAAAACAAAATCGATCTACATTCATTCTACACTGTTTTGGAGTACATACACCAACTCCATATGCTCTCTCATGTAAAATACATAAAATCTATATTTAAGCAAATCGAAAGAATCGAAATATTATCTAGGCAACCCAATGTTAAAAGAAAAATTGCTCTGATGGTAATCTGTCAGAAAAAATATACAATGCTTTTTTCTACTTTGTTTTGTAGTATATACACCAATTCAATATGCTCTCTCATGTAAATTACAGAAATTCTAATTTTACGTGAATGAAAAGAAATCTAAATATTATCTAGGCACCCCACTGTTAAAAACAAAATTGCTCTGAATATAATCTTTTAGAAAATATATACAATGCCCTATTCTACTCTGTTATAAAGTATATATACCAACTCCATATGCTCTCTCATGTAAAATACAGAAATTCTATATTTAACCGAATCGAAAAAATTCTAGATTGTATCTAGGAACCCCAATGTGAAAAGAAAAATTGCTCCTAATATAATATGTTAGATAAAATATACAATGCCCTTTACTTCTCTATTTTGTGGTATATAAACCAACTCAATACACTCTCTCATGTAAAATACAGAAATTCTAATTCTACCCAAATCGAAAAAATCTAAATATTATCTAGGCACCCTAATGTTAAAAACAAAATTGCTCTGAATATAATGCATCAGAAAAAATGTACAATGCCCTATTCTACTCTGTTTTGGAGTGTATACACCAACTCAATATGCTCTCTCATGTAAAATACCGAAATTCTAATTTTACGTGAATTGAAAAAAATCTAAATTATATCTAGGTGCCCCAAAGTTAAAAGAAAATGGCTCTGAATATAGTCTTTTAGAAAAATATACAATGCCTTATTCTACTCTGTTTTGGAGTATATACAGCAACTCAGTATGCTCTCTCATGTAAAATACAGAAATTCTAACTTTACCCGAATTGATATAATCTAAATATTATCTAGGCACGTCAATGTTAAAAGCAAAATTGCTCTAAATATAATCTGTCAGAAAAAATATACAATGCCTTTTTCTAGTCTGTTTTGTAGTATAGGCACCAACTCAATATGCTTTCTCATGGAAAATACAGAAATTCTAATTTTACGTGAATCAAAAAAATCTAAATATTATATAGGCAACCCAATGTTAAAAACAAAATTGCTCTGAATAAAATCTGTCACAATAATTATAGAATGCCCTATTCTACTCGGTTTTGGAATATATACACCAACTCAGTATGCTCTGTCATGTAAATCACATAAATTCTAATTTTACATGAATCAAAAGGAATCTAAATATTATCTAGGCACCCCAATGTTAAAAACAAAATTCCTCTAAACATACTCTGTCATAAAAAATATACAATGCCCTATTCTACTCTGTTTTAAAGTATATACCCCAACTCCATATGCTCTCTCATGTAAAATACAGAAATTATATATTTAAGCAAATCGCAAAAATTTTAGATATTATCTATGCACCCCAATGTTAAAACCAAAATTTCTCTTAATATAATCTGTCAGAGAAAATATACAATGCCCTTTACTTCTCTGTTTTGTAGTATATACACCAACTCAATATGCTCTCTCATGTAAAATACAGAAATTCCAATTCTACCCAAATCGAAACAATCTAAATATTATCTAGGCACCCCAATGTTAAAAAATAAATTGCTCTAAATATAGTCTGTCAGAAAAAATATACAATGCCCTATTCTACTCTGTTTTGGAGTATATACAACAACTCAGTATGCTCTCTCATGTAAAATACCGAAATTCTCATTTTAAGTGAATCGATAAATTTCTAAATATTATCTAGGCACGGCAATGTTAAAAACAAAATTGCTCTGAAAAAAATCTGTCAGAAAAAAGGTACAATGCCCTTTTCTACTCTGTTTTGTAGTATATACACCAACACAATATGCTCTGTCATGTAAAATACAGAAATTCTAATTCTACCCGAATCGAAAAATCTAAATATTATTTAGTCAACCCAATGTTATAAACAAAATTGCTCTGAATGTAATCTGTCAGAAATATTATACAATGCCCTATTCTACTCTGTTTTGTATTATATACACCAACTCAATATGCTCTTTCATGTATAATACAGAAATTCTAATTTTACCCGAATCGAAAAAATCTAAATATTATGAAGGCACGCCAATGTTAAACACAAAATTTCTCTGAATATAATCTGTAAGAGAAAATATACAGTACCCTATTCTACTCTGTTTTGGGGTATATACACCAACTGCATATGCTCTCTCATGTAAAATACAGAAATTCTATATTTAAGTGAATCGAAAAATATCTAAATATTATCTAGGCACCCCAATGTTAATAGCAAAATTGCTCTGAATATAATCTGTCAGAGAAAATACACAATGCCATTTTCTACTCTGTTTTGTTTTATATAAACCAACTCAATATGCTCTTTCATGTAAAATACAGAAACTCTAATTTAACCCGAATCGATAAAATCTAAATATTTTTTAGGGACGCCAATGTTAAATACAAAATTGCTCTGCATAAAATCTGTCAGAAAAAATATACAATGCCCTTTTCTACTCGTTTTAGGGTATATACACCAACTCTATATGTTCTCTCATGTAAAATACCGAAATTCTAATTTTACGCAAATCGAAAAAATCTAAATGATATCTAGACGCCCCGAAGTTAAAAGGTAATGGCTCGGAATATAGTCTTTTAAAAAAAATATACAATGTCTTATTCTACTTTGTTTTAGAGTATATAAACCAACTCAGTATGCTCTCTCATGTAAAATAGAGAAATTCTATATTTAAGCGAATCGAAAAAAATTTAAATATTATCTAGGCACCCGAATGTTAAAAGAAAAATACCTCTGAATATAATCTGTCAGAAAGAATATACAATGCCCTATTCTACTCTGTTTTGGAGTATATACACCAATTCAGTATTCTCTCTCAAGTAAAGTAGAGAAATTCTATATTTAAGTGAATCAAAAAAAATCTAAATATTATCTAGGCTCCCCAATGTTAAACACAAAATCGCTCTGAATATAATCTGTCAGAAAAAATATACAATGATTTTTCTACTCTGTTTTGGATTATACACACCAACTTCATATGCTCTCTCATGTAAAAAAGCGAAATTCTAATTTTACGCTAATCGAAAAAAATCTAAATAATATCTAGGCACCCCAAAATTAAAAGAAAATGGCTCTCAATGTAGTGTGTTAGAAGAAATATACAATGCCTTATTCTATTTTGTTTTGGAGTATATACACCAACTAAGTATACTCTCACATGTGGAATACCGAAATTCAAATTTTACATGAATTGAAAAATTCTAAATATAATTTAGGCACCCGAATGGCAAAAGCAAAATTGCGCTGAATATAATCTGTCAGCAAAAATATACACTGTCCTTTGCTACTCATTTTTGGAGTATACACACCAACTCAATAATCTCTCTCATGTCAAATACCGAAATTCTAATTTTACCCGAATCTAAAAAAATCTAAATAATATGTAGGCACCCCAAAGTTAAAAGAAAATGGCTCTGTATATAGTCTGTCAGAAATAACATACAGTGCCTTATTCTACCCTGTTTTGGAGTATATAAACCAACTCAGTATGCTCTCTCATGTAAAATATCGAAAGTCTAATTTTACGGGAATCGAATAAAATCCAAATATTATCTAGGCACCCCAATGTTAAAAACATAATTGCTCTTAATGTAATCTGTCATAAAAAATATACAATGCCCTATTCTACTCTGTTTTGGAGTACATACACCAACTCAATATGCTCTCTCTTGTAAAATACCGAAATTCTAAATTTACGTGAATCGAAAAAAATCTAAATATTATCTAGGCACCCCAATGTTACAAGCAAAATTGCTCCGAATATAATCTGTCAGAAAAAATATACAATGCCCTTTTCTACTCTGTTTTGGAGTATATACACCAACTCAATATGCTCTCTCATGTAAAATATCGAAATTCTAATTTTACGCGAATTGAAAAAAATCTAAATAATATCGATGTGCCCCAAAGTTAAAAGAAAATGGCTCTGAATATAGACTGTTAGAAATAATAAACAATGCCTTATTCTACTCTTTTTTGGAGTATATACACGAACTCATTATGCTCACTCCTGTAAAATACAGAAATTCAAATTTTACCCGAATAGAAAAAATCTAAATATTTTCTAGGCACCCCAATGTTAAAAACAATATTCCTCTGAATATAATCTGTCAGAAAAAATATACAATGCCCTATGCTACTCTGTTTTGGAGTATATACACCATCTCCATATGATTTCTCCTGTAAAATACAAAAATTCTATATTTAAGCGAATCGAATAAAATCTAAATATGATCTAGTCACCCCAATGGTAATAGCAAAATTGCTCTGATTATAATCTGTCAGAAAAAATACACAATGCCCTTTTCTACTCTGTTTTGGAGTACATATACCAACTCAATATGCTCTCTTAGGTAAAATACCGAAATTCAAATTTTACGTTAATCAAAAAAATCTAAATAATATCTATGCATTCCAAAGTTAAAAGAAAATGTTTCTGAATATAGTCCGTTAGAAAAAATATACAATGCCTTATTCTACTCTGTATTGGAGTATATACACCCACTCAGTATGGTCTCTAATTTAAAATACCGAAATTCTAATTCTAAGCGAATCGGAATAAATCTAAATAATATCTAGGCACCCAAATGTTAAAAGCAATATTGCTCTGAATATAGTCTGTCAGAAAAAATATACAATGCCTTATTCTACTCTGTTTTGGAGTATATACACCAACTCAGTATGCTCTCTCATGTAAAATACGGAAATTCTAATTTTACGTGAATCGAAAAAAATCTAAATATTATCTAGGCACCCCAATGTGAAAAAAAAAATTGCTCTGAATATAATCTGTCATAAAAAATATACTAAGCCCTATTCTACTCTGTTTTGGAGTATATACACCAACTCCATATGCTCTCTCATGTAAAATACAGAAATTCCATATTTAAGCGAATCAAAAAATTCGAAATAATATCTAGGCACCCCAATGTTAAACGCAAAATTGCTCTGAATATAATCTGTCAGAAAATATATACAATGCTCTTTTCTACTCTGTTTTGTAGTATATACACCAACTCAATGTGCTCTCTCATGTAAAAAACCGAAATTCAAATTTTACGCTAATCGAAAAAAATCTAAATAATATCAAGGTGCACCAAATTCAAAAGAAAATGGCTCTGAATATAGTCCCTTAGAAAAATCAGAAGAAATATACAATGCCCTATTCTGCCCTGTTTTAAAGTACATACATCATCTCCATATGCCCCCTCAAGTAAAATAATGAAATTCTATAATTAAGTGAATCGAAAAAGATCTAAATAATATCTAGGCCCTCCCACTTTAAAAGCAAAATTGCTCTGAATGTATTCTGTCAGAAAAAATATAAAATGCCCTTTTCTACTCTGTTTTGGAGTATATACACCAACTCAATATGCTTTCTCATGTAAAATCCCGAAATACAAATTTTACCCGAATCGAAAAAATCTAAATATCTAGGCACCCAAATGTTAAACGCAAAATTGCTCTGAATATAATCTGTCAGAAAATATATACAATGAAATTTTCTACTCTGTTTTGTAGTATATATACCAACTCAGTATGCTCTCTCAGGTAAAAAACCGAAATTCAAATTTTACGCTAATCGAAAAAAATCTAAATAATATCAAGGCGCACCAAAGTTAAAAGAAAATGGCTCTGAATATATTCTGTCAAAAAAAACATACAGTGCCTTATTCTACCCTGTTTTGGAGTGTATACACCAACTCAGTGTGCTCTCTCATGTAAAATTCTGAAATTCTAATTTTACGGGAATCAAATAAAATCCAAATATTATCTAGGCACCCCAATGTTAAAAACATAATTGCTCTTAATGTAATCTGTCATAAAAAATATACAATGCCATATTCTACCCTATTTTAAAGTATATACACCAACTCAATATGCTATCTCATGTAAAATACAGAAATTCTATATTTAAGTGAATCGAAAAAAATCTAAATATTATCTAGGGACCACAATGTTAAAAGCAAAATTACTCTGTATATAATGTCAGAAAAAACATACAATGCCCTTTTCTACTCTGTGTTGGAATATATACACCAACTCCATAAGCTCTCTCATGTAAAATACAGAAATTATATATTTAAGTGAATCGAAAAAAATCTAAATACTATCTAGGTACCCCAATGTTAAAAACAAAATTGCTCTGAATATAACCTGTCAGAAAAAATATACAATGCCCTATTCTACTCTGTTTTGAAGTACATACACCAACTCCATATGCTCTCTCATTTAAAATACAGGAATTCTATATTTAAGCAAATCGAAAAAATTCTAAATATTATATAGGCACCCCAATGTTAATAAGAAAATTGCTATGAATATAGTCTGTCTCACGAAATATAAAATGCCCTTGTCTACACTGTTTTGAAATATATACACCAACTCAATATACTCTCTCATGTAAAATACCGAAATTTTAATTTTACGCGAATCGAAAAAAATCTAAATAATATCTAGGCGCCCCAATGTTAAAAGAAAATGGCTCTAAATATAGTCTGTTAGAAAAAATATACAATGCCTTATTCTACTATGTTTTGGAGTATATACACCAACTCAGTATGCTCTATTGTGTAAAATACAGAAATTCTAATTTTACCCGAATCGAAATGATCTAAATATTATCTATGCATCCCAATGTTAAAAACAAAATTGCTCTGAATATAAACTGTCAGAAAAAATATACAATGCCCTATCCTACTCTGTTTTTGAGTATATACACCAACTCAACCTGTTATCTCATGTAAAATACAAAAATTCTATATTTCAGCGAATCAAAAAAAATCTAAATATTATCTAGGCACCCCAATGTTAAAAGCAAAATTGTTCTGAATATAATCTGTCAGAAAAAATATACAATTTTCTTTTCTACTCTGTTTTGGAGTATATAGACCAAATCAATATGTTCTCTCATGTAAAATACCGAAATTCTAATTTTACGTGAATCGAAAATAATCTAAATAATATCTATGCGCCCCAAAGTTAGAAGGAAATGGCTCTGAATATAGTCTGTTAGAAAAAATATACAATGCCTTATTCTACTCTGTTTTGGAGTATATACACCACCTCAATATGCTCATGTAAAATACCGAAATTCTAATTTTACGTGAATCAAAGAAAATCTAAATATTATCTAGGCACCTTAATGTAAAAGCAAAATTGCTCTGAATATAATCTGTCAGAAAAAATATACAATGCCCTTTTCTACGACCTTTTGGAGTATATACACCAACTCCATATGCTCTCTCATGTAAAATACAGAAATTCGATATTTAAGCAAATCGAAAACTCTATATATTATCTATACATCCCAATGTTCAAAACAAAATTGCTCTGAATATTATCGGTCATAAAAAATATACAATGCCCTATTCTACACTGTTTTGGAGTATATACAACAACTTTATATGGTCTCTCATGTAAAATACAGAAATTCTATATGTAAGCGAATCGAAAAAAATCTAAATGTTATCTAGGCACCCCAATGTTAAAATCAAAATTGCTCTAAATATAAACTGACAGAAAAATATACAATACCATATTCTACTATTTTTTGGAGTATATACACCAACTCCATATGCTCTCTCATGTAAAATACAGGAATTCTATATTTAAGCGAATCGAAAAAAATCTAAATATTATCTAGGCAACCCAATGTTAAAAGCAAAGTTGCTCTGAATATAATCTGTCAGAAAAAATATACAATGTTCTTTTCTACTCTGTATTGGAGTATATACACCAACTCAATATGCTCTCTCATGTAAAATACCAAAATTCTAATTTTATGTGAATCGACAAAAATCTAAGTAATATCTAGGCGCCCCAAAGGTAAAAAAAAAAAGTCTCTGAATATAGTCTGTTAGAAAAAATATACAATGCCTTATTCTACTCGGATTTCAAGTATATACACCAACTCCGTATGCTCTCTCATGTAATATACCGAAATTCTAATTTTACATGCATCGAAAAAAATCTAAATGTTATCCAAGCAACCCAATATTAAAAGCCAAATTTCTCTAAATATAATCTGTCAGAAGAAATACACAATGACCTTATGTACTCTGTTTTGGAGTATATACAACAACTCAATATGCTCTCTTATGTAAAATACAGAAATTCTATATTTAAGCGAATCGAAAAAAATCTAAATATGATCTAGGCACCCTAAAGTTAAACACTAAATACCTCTGAATATAATCTGTCAAAAAAACCATACAATGCCATATTGTTTTCTGTTTTTGAATATATACACCAACTCAGTATACTCGCTCATGTAAAATACCGATGTTCTAACTTTACGTGAATCGAAAAAAATCTAAACATTATCAGGCACCCCGATGTTAAAAGCAAAATTTCTCTGAATATAATCTGTCATAAAAATTATACAATGCCCTTTTCTACTCTGTATTGGAGTATATACACCAACTCAGTATGCTCTCTCATGTAAACTACCGAAATTCAAATTTTATGCGAATCGAAATAAATCTAAATAATATCTAGGCGACCCAAAGTTAAAAGAAAGTGGCTCTGAATATAGTCTGTTAGACAAAATATACAATGCCTTATTCTACTCTGTTTTGGAGTATATACACCAACTCAGTATGCTCTCTCATGTAAAATACAGAAATTCTAATTTTACCCGAATCAAAAAAATCTAAATATTATCTAGGCACCCCAATGTTAAAAACAAAATTGCTCTGAATATAATCTGTCAGAAAAAATATACAATGCCCGATTCTTCTCTGTTTTGGAGTATACACCAACTCCATATGCTCTCTCACGTAAAATACAGAAATTCTATATTTAAGAGACTCGAAAAAATTCTAAATATTATCTAGGCACCCCTACGTTAGAAACAAAATTGCTCTAAATATAATCTGTCAGAAAAAATATACAATGCTTTTTCTACTCTGTTATGTAGTATATACACTATGTCAATATGCTCTCTCATGTAAAATAAAGAAATTCTAAGTTTACGGGAATCGAAAAAATCTAAATATTATCTAGGCCCCCCAATGTTACAAGAAAAATTGCTCTGAATATAATCTGTCACAAAAAATATGCAATGTTTTATTCTACTCTGTTTTGGAGTATATACACAAACTCATTATGCTCTTTCATGTAAAATACGGAAATTCTAATTATACGCGAATCGAAAAAAATCTAAATAATATCTAGACTCCCCAACGTAACTAGAAAATCTCTCTTAATATAGACTGTTAGATAAAATATACAATGCCTTATATTACTCTGTCTTGGGGTATATACACCAACTCAGTATGCTCTCTCATGTAAAATACCAAAATTTTAATTTACGCGAATTGAAAAAAGTCTCAATATTATCTAGGCACCTAAGGGTTAAAATAAAAATTGCTCTGAATATAATCCGTCAGAAAAAAAACACAATGCCCTTTTCTACTCTGTTTTGGAGTATATACAACAACTCAATATGCTCTCTCATGTAAAATACGAAAATTCTAATTATACGTGAATCAAAACATATCTAAATATTATCTAGGCGTCCCAATGTTAAAAGAAAAATTGCTCTGAATATAATCTGTAAAAGAAAATATACAATTCCTTATTCTACTCCGTTTTGGAGTATATACACCAACACAGTATGCTCTCTCATGTAAAATACAGAAATTCTAATTGTACCAGAATCAAAAAAATCCAAGTATTAACTAGGCACCCCAATGTTAAAAATAAAATTGCTCTTAATATAATCAGTCAGAAAAAATATACCATGCCCTATTCTACTCTGTTTTGGAGTATATACACCAACTCGATATGCTCTCTCATGTTAAATTCAGAAATTCTATATTTAAGTGAATTGAAAAATATCTAAATATTATCTAGGCACCCAAATGTTAAAAACAATATTTATCTGAATATAATCTGTCAGAAAAAATATACAATGCCCTTTTCTACTCTGTTTTGGAGTATATACACCAACTCCATATGCTCTCTCATGTTAAATTCAGAAATTCTATATTTAAGTGAATCTAAAAAAATCTAAATATTATCTAGGCACCCCAGTGTTAAAAGAGAAATTGCTCTGAATATCATCTGTCAGAAAAAATATACAATTTTTTATTCAACTCTGTTTTGGAATACATACACCAACTCAGGATGCTCTCTCGGTACTATACATGAGAGAGCATATTGAGTTGCTAATTTCTAATTTTACACCAAATAGAAAAAATCAAAATATTATCTAGGCAGCCCAATGTTAAAAGCAAAATTGGTCTGAATACAATCTGTCAGAAATAATATACAATGCCCTTTTCTACTCTGTTTTGGAATATATAAACCAACTCAATATGCTCTATCATGTAAAATACCGAAATTCTAATTTGACGCGAATCGAAAAAAATCTAAATAATATCTAGGCACTCCAAAGGTAAAAGAAACCGGTTTTCAATATAGTATGTAAGAAAAAATATACAATGCCTTATCCTACTGTATTTTGGAGTATATACACCAACTCAGGATGCTCTCTCATGTAAAATACAGAAATTCTAATTTTACCCGAATCAAAAAAATCTAAATATTATCTAGGCACCTCAGTGTAAAAAAGGTAATTGCTCTGAATATAATCTGTCAGAAAAAATCTACAATGCCCTATTCTACTCTGTTTTGGAGTATATACACCAACTCCATATGCTCTCTCATGTAAAATACAGAAATTCTATATTTAAGCGAATCGAAAAGAATCTAAATATTATATACGCACCCCAATGTTAAAAGAAAAATTAGCCTGAATATAATCTGTCAGAAAAAATATACAATGCCCTCTACTTTTGTGTTTTGTAGTATATACACCGACTCCATATGTTCTCTCCTATAAAATACAGAAAATCTATATTTAAGTGAATAAAAAAAAATCTAAATATTATCTAGGCACCCCAATGTTAAAAGCAAAATTGCTCGTAATATAATCTGTCAGAATAAATATACCGTGCCCTTTTCTACTCTGTTTTGCAGTATATACACCAACTCAATATGCTCTCTCATGTATACTACCGAAATTCTAATTTTACGCAAATCGAAAAAAATCTAAATATTATCCAGGCACCCGAATGTTAAAAGCAAAATTGCTCTGAATATAATCTGTCAGAAGAAATATACAATGCCCTTTTCTACTCTGTTTTGGAGTATATACACCAACTCAATATGCTCTCTCATGTAAAATACAGAAATTCTAATTTTACCCAAATCGAAAATATCAAAATATTATCTAGGCACCCCAATGTTAAACGCAAATTGCTCTGAATGTAATCTGTCAGAAAAAATATAAAATGCCCTTTTCTACTGTGTTTTGTAGTATAAACACCAAGTCAATATGCTCTGTCATGTAAAACACAGAAATTCGAATTCAGCCGGAATCAAAAATATCTATGTATTATCAAGACACCCTAATGTTAAAAGCAAAATTGCTCTGAATATAATCGGTAAGAACAAATATACAATGCCCTATTCTACTCTGTTTTAAAGTATATACACCAACTCCATATGCTCTCTAATGTAAAATACAGAAATTCTAAATTTAAGCGAATCGAAAAAAATCTAAATATTATCTAGGCAACCCATTGTTAGAAACAAAATCGCTCTGAATATAATCTGTCAGAAAAAATATACAATGTTCTATTCTACACAGTTTTGGAGGATATACACAAACTTAGTATGCTCTCTCATGTAAAATACCGAAATTATAATTTTAAATGAATCGAAAAAAACGTAAATATTGTCTAGGCTCCCCAATGTTAAAAACAAAATTGCTCTGAATGAAATCTCTCAGAAAAAATATACAGTGCCCTTTTCTACTCTTTTTTCTAGTATATACACCAACTCAATATGCTCTCTCATGTATAGTACCGAAATTCTAATTTTACGCAAATTGACAAAAATCTAAATAATATCTAGGTGCCCCAAAGTTAAAGGAAAATGGCTCTTAATATAGTCTGTTAGAGAAAATATAAAATGCCTTATTCTACTTTATTTTGGATTATATACACCAACGCAGTATGCTCTCTCATGTAAAATACAGAAATTCTAATTTTACGTGTATCGAAAGAAATCTAAATATTATCTAGGCACCCCAATGTTAAAAACAAAATTGCTCTGAATATAACCTGTCAGAAAAATTATACAATGCCCTATTTTACTTTGTTTTGGAGTATATACACCAACTCAGTATGCTCTCTCATGTAAAATACAGAAATTCTATATTTAAAAAAATCGAAAAAAATTTAAATATTATCCAGGCACCCGAATGTTAAAAGCAAAATTGCTCTGAATATAATCTGTCAGAAGAAATATACAATGCCCTTTTCTACTTTGTTTTGGAGTATATAAACCAACTCAATATGCTCTCTCATGTAAAATACAGAAATTCTAATTTTACCCAATTCAAAAGAATCTAAATATTATCTAGGCACCCCAATGTTAAGCGCAAAATTGCTCTGGATATAATCTCTCAGAAAAAATATACAATGTTCTTTTCTACACTGTTTTGTAGTAGAAACACCAACTCAATATGCTCTGTCATGTAAAATACAGAAATTCGAATTCCACCGGAATCGAAAAAATCTAAGTATTATCAAAGCACCCCAATATAAAAAGAAAAATTGCTCTGAATATTATCTGTCATAAAAAATATACAATGCCCTATTCTACTCTGTTTTGGAGTATATACACCAACTTCATATGCTCTCTCATGTTAAATACAGAAATTCGATATTTAAGTGAATCGAAAAAATCTAAATATTATCTAGGCACGCCAATGTTAGAAACAAAATTTCTCTGAATATAATCTGTCAGAAAAAATATACAATGTTCTATTCTACTCTGTTTTGGAGTATATACACAAACTCAGTATGCTCTCTCATGTAAAATACCAAAATTATAATTTTAAATGAATCGAAAAAAATGTAAATATTATCTAGGCTCCCCAATGTTAAAAACAAAATTGCTCTGAATGAAATCTGTCAGAAAAAATATACAATGCCTTTTTCTACTCTGTTTTGTACTATATACACAACTTCCATATGCTCTCTCATTTAAAATACAGAAATTTTAATTTTACGCGAATCGAAAAAAATCTAAACAATATCTAGGCGCCTCAAAGTTAAAAGAAAATGTCTCTGAATAGAGTCTGTTAGAAAAAAAATAGAATGCCTTATTCTACTCAGTTTTGGAGTATATATACCAACTCAATATGCTCTCTCATGTAAAATACAGAAATTCTAATTCTACCCGAATCGACAAAACCTAAATATTATCTATGCACCCCGATGTTAAAAACAAAATTGCTCTGAATATAGTCTGTCAGAAAAAATATACATTGCCCTATTCTAATCTGTATTAAAGTATATACACCGACTCCATATGCTGTCTCATGTAAAATAAAGAAATTCTATATATCAGCGAATCGAAAAAAATCTAAATATTATCTAGGCACACGTATGTTAAAAGCAAAGTTGCTCTGAATTTAATCTGTCAGAAAATATATACAATGCCCTTTTCTACTAGGTTTTGTACTATAAACACCAATTCAATATGCTCTGTCATGTAAAATACAGAAATTCTAATTCTACCCGAATCGAAAAAATCTAAATATTATTTAGTCAACCCAATGTTAAAAACAAAATTGCTCTGAATATAATCTGTCAGAAAAAATATACAATGCCCTATTCTACTCTGTTTTGTATTATATATACCAACTCAATATGCTCTTTCATGTAAAACACCGAAATTCTATATTTAAGCGAATCGAAAAATATCTAAATATTATCTAGGCACCCCAATGTTAAAAGCAAAATTGCTCTGAATATAATCTCTCAGAGAAAATACACAATGCCCTTTTCTACTCTGTTTTGTAGTATATACAACAACACAATATGCTCTGTCATTTAAAATACAAAAATTCTAATTTTATCCGAATCGAAAAAATTTAAATATTATGAAGGCACGCCAATGTTAAAAACAAAATTGCTCTAAATATAATCTGTCAGAAAAAATATACAATGCCCTATTCTACTCAGTTTTGGAGTATATACACCAACTCAGTATGCTCTCTCATGTAAAATACCGAAATTCTAATTTTATGTGAATCGAAAATAATCTAAATATTATCTAGGCACTCCAATGTTAAAAACAGAATTGCTCTGAATATAATCTGTCAGAAAAATTATACAAAGCCCTATTCTACTCTGTTTTCGTGTATATACACCAACTCCATATGCTCTCTCATGTAAAATACAGAAATTCAATATTTAAGCAAATCGAAAATAACCTAAATATTTTCTAGGCACCTCAATTTTAAAAGCAAAATATCTCTGAATATTATCTGTCAGAAAAAATATGCAATGCCGTATTCTACTCTATTTTGGAGTATATACACCAACTCCATATGCTCTCTCATGTAAAATACAGTAATTCTATACTTATGTGAATCGAAAAAAATCTAAATATTATCGAGGCACCCCAATGTTAAAAGCAAACTTGCTCTGAATATAATCTGTCAGAAAAAATATGCAATGCCTTTCTACTCTGTTTTGGAGTATATACACCAACTCAATATGCTCTCTCATGTAAAATAGCGAAATTCTAATTTTAGGTGAATCAAAATAATCTAAATAATATCTAGGCACCCCAAAGTTAGAAGAAAATGACTCTGAATATAGTCTGTTACAAAAAATAAACAATGCCTTATTCTACTCTGTTTTGGAGTATATACACCAACTCAGTATGCTCTCTCATGTAAAATACAGAAATTCTAATTTTCTGCGAATCGAGAAAAATCTAAATATTATCTAGGCACCCCAATGTTAAAAGAAAAATTGGTCTGAATATAATATGTCAGAAAAAATATATAATGCCCTTTTCTACTCTGTTTTGTAGTATATACACAAACACAATATGCTCTGTCATCTAAAATACAGAAATTCTAATACTACCCAAATCGAAAAAATCTATATATTATTGAGTCAACCCAATGTTAAAAACAAAATTACTCTGAATATAATCTGTCAGAAAAAATATACAATGCCCTCTTCTACTCTGTTTTGAAGTATATACACAAACTCAATATGTTCTCTCAAGTAAAATACCGAAAGTCAAATTATACGGGAATCGACAAAAATCTAAATATTATCTAGGCACCCCAATGCTAAAGGAGAATGGCTCTGAATATAATCTGTCAGAAAAAATATACAGTGCCCTTTTCTACTCTGTTTTGGAGTATATACACCAACTCAATATGGTCTCTCATGTAAAATACCAAAATTAAATATTTAAATGAACCGCAGAAAGTCTAAATATTATCTAGGCATTCCACTGTTAAAAGCAAAATTGTTCTGAATATAATCTGTCAGGAATAATATACAATGCCCTTACCTACCCTGTTATAAAGTATATACACCAGCTCAATATCCTCTCTCATGTAATATACGGATATTCTAATTTTACGTGAATCGAAAAAAATCTAAATATTATTCTGGCACCCCAATGTTAAAATCAAAATTGCTCTGAATATAATCTCTCAAAAAAAATGCCCCATTCTACTCTGTTTTGGAGTATATACACCAACTCCATATGCTCGCTCATGTAAAATACAGAAATTCTATATTTAAGCGAATCGAAAAAAACCTAAATATTATCTAGGCACCCCAATGGTAAAGCAAAATTCCTCTGAATATAATCTGTCAGAAAAAATATACAATTCCCTTTTCCACTGTGTTTTGTAGTATATAAACCAATTCAATATGCTCTTATGTAAAATACCGAAATCCTAAATTTACATGAATCGACAAATATAAAAATAATATCTATGCGCCCCAAAGTGAAACGAAAATGGCTCTGAATATAGTCTCTTAGAAAAAATATACAATGCCTTATTCTACTCTCTTTTGGATTATATACACCAAGTCAGTATGCTCTTTAATGTAAAACACCGAAATTCTAATTTTACGCAAATCATAAAAAATCTAAATATTATCTAGGCACCCCAATGTTAACTACAAAATTGCTCTGAATATAATCTGTCAGAAAAAATATACAATGCCTTATTCTACTCTGTTTTGGAGTATATACACCAACTCCATATGCTCTCTCATGGAAAATACCAAAATTCTAATTTTACACGAATCGAAAAAAATCTAAATAATATCTAGGCGCCTGAAAGTTAAAAGAAAATGGCTCTGAATATACTATGTTAGACGAAATATACAATGCTTTATTCTACTCTCTTTTGGAGTATATACACAAACTCAATATGCTCTCTCATTTAAAATACAGAAATTCTAATTTTACCCGAATCGAAAAAATCTAAATATTATCTAGGCACAAAAATGTTAAAAAAAAATTACTCTGAATATAATCTGTCAGAAAAAATATACAATGCCCTCTTCTCCTTTGCTTCGGAGTATTTACACCAACTCCATATGCTCTCTCATGTAAAATACAGAAATTCTATATTTAAGCGAATCGAAAAAAATCTAAATATTACCTAGGCACCCCAATGTTAAAAGCAAATTTGCTCTGAATATAATCTGTCAGAAAAAATATACAATGCCATATTCTAATCTGTTTTGGAGTATATACACCAACTCAGTTTGCTCTCTCATGTAAAATACCGAAATTCTAATCGTACGTGAATCGAAAAGAATCTAAATAATATCTAGGTGCCCCAAAGTTAAAAGAAAAATGGCTCTGAATATAGTCTGTTAGAAAAAATATACAATGCCTTATTCTACTCTGTTTTGGAGTATATACACCAACTCAGTATGCTCTCTGATGCAAAATACATAAATCCTAATTTTACCCGAATTAAAAAATCTAAATATTATCTAGGCACTTCAATGTTAAAAGCAAAATTGCTCTAAATATAATCTGTCAGAAAAAATATAAAATGCCCTATTCTACTCTGTTATGGGGTATATACACCAACTCCATATGCTCTCTCATGTAAAACACAGAAATTCTATATTTAAGCGAATCCAAAAAAATCTAAATATTGTCTAGGCACACCAATGTTAAAAACAAAATAGCTCTGAATATAATCTGTCAGAAAAAAATATATAATGCCCTTTTCGACTCTGTTTTGGAGTATATACACCAACTCAATATGCTCTCTCATGTAGAATACCAAAATTCAAATTTTAAATGAACCGCAAATAGTCTAAATATTATCTAGGCATTTTAATGTTAAAAGCAAAATTGTTCTGATTATAATGTGTCATAAATAATATACAATGCCCTTACCTACCCTGTTATAAAGTATATACACCAGCTCAATATCCTCTCTCATGTAAAATACGGATATTCTAATTTTACGTGAAGCGAAAATAATTTACTATTATCTAGGCACCCCAATGTTAAAAGCAAAATTGCTCTGAATATAATCTGTCAGAAAAAATATACAATGCCCTTTTGTACTCTGATTTTTAATATATACACCAACTCAATATGCTCTCATGTAAAATATCGAAATTCTAATTTAACTGGAATCGAAAAAAATCTAAATAATATCTAGGCGCCCAAAGTTAAAAGAAAATGGCTCTAAATATAGTCTGTTAGATAAAATATACAATGCTCTATCTACTCTGTTTTGGAGTACATACACCAACTCAGTATGCTCTCTCATGTAAAATAGAGAAATTCTATATTTGAGCAAATTGAAAAATATCTCAATATTATCTAGGCACCTTAATGTTAAAAGCATAATTGCTCTGAATATAATCTGTCAGAAAAAATATACGATGTTCTTTTCTACTCTGTTTTGTAATAGATACACCAACAAAATATGCTCTCTCATGTAAAATATAGAAATTCTAATTTTACCAGAATCGAAAAAGCAAAATTTATCTAGGCACCACAATGTTGAAAACAACATTTTTCTGAATCTAATCTGTCAGAAAAAATATACAGCCCTATTCTACTCGGTCTTGGAGTATATACACCAACTCAGTATTCTCTCTCATGTAAAATACTGAAATTCTCAATTTAAATGAATCGAAATAATTCTCAATATTATCTAGGCAACCCAATGTTAAAAACAAAATTTCTCTGAATATAATCTGTCAGAATAAATATACAATGCCCTATCCTACTCTGTTTTGGAGTATATACACCAACTCAACATGGTCTCTCATGTAAAATACTGAAATTCTAATTTTACGTGAATCATAAAAAATCTAATTAATATCTAGGTGCCCCAAAGTTAAAAGAAAATGGCCTTGAATATAGTCTGTTAGAAAAAATATACAATGCCTTATTATACTCTGGTTTGGAGTGTATACAACAACTCAGTATGCTCTCTCATGTAAAATACCGAAATTCTAGTTTTACGTGAATTGATAAAAATCTAAATATTATCTAGGCACCGGAATGTTAAAACCAAAATTGCTCTGAATATAATCTGTCAGAAAAAAATATACAATGCCCTTTTCTACTCTGTTTTGGACTATATACACCAACTCAATATGCTCTCTGATGTAAAATACCAAATTCTAATTTTACGCGAATCGAAAAAAATCTAAATAATATCTAGGTGCCACAAACTTAAAAGAAAATGGCTCTAAATATAGTCTGTCAGAGAAAATATACAATGACTTATTTTACTCTGTTTTAGAGTGTATACACCAACTCAGTATGCTCTCTCATGTAAAATATAGAAATTCTAATTTTACACGAATCGAAAAAATCTAAAAATTATGTAGGCACCCCAAAGTTAAAAGCAAAATTTTTCTGAATGTAATCTGTCATAAAACATATACAATGCCCTATTCTACTCTTTTTTGGAGTATATAAAAAAACTCCATATGCTCTCTCATGTAAAATACAGAAATTGTATATTTGAGCGAATCGAAAAAAATCTCAATATTAACTAGGCACCCCAATGTGAAAAGCAAAATTGCTCTGAATATAATCTGTCAGAGACAATATACAATGCCCTTTTCTACTCTGTTTTGGTGTATATACACCAACTCAATATGTTCTCTCATGTAAAATACCGAAATTCTAATTTTACGTGAATCGAAAAAAATCTAAATAATATCTAGGTGCCCCGAAGTTAAAAGAAAATGGCTCTGAATATAGTCTGTTAGACAAAATATACAATGCCTTATTCTACTCTGTTTTGGAGTATATACACCAACCCAGTATGCTCTCTCATGTAAAATACAGAAATTCTATATATAAGCGAATTGAAATAAATCTAAATATTATCTAGGCACCCCAATTTTAAAAGCAAAATTGCTCTAAATATAATCTGTCAGAAAAAATATACAATGCCCATTTCTACTCGGTTTGTAGTATATACACCAACTCAATATGCTCTCTCATGTAAAATACCGAAATTCTAATTTTACGCAAATCGAAAAACATCTAAATAATATCTAGGCGCCACAAACTTAAAAGAAAATGGCTCTAAATATAATCTGTCAGAGAAAATATACAATGACTTATTCTACTCTGTTTTGGAGTATATACACCAATTTCATATGCTCTCTCATGGAAAATATCGAAATTCTAATTTTACCCGAATGGAAAAAAATCTAAATATTATCTTGACACCCCAAGGTTAAAAACAAAATTGCTCTGAATATAATCTGTCAGAAAAAATATACAATGCCCTTTTCTACTCTGATTTGGAGTATATACACCAACTCAATATGCTGTCTCATGTCAACTACGGAAATTCTAATTATATGCGAATCAAAAATAATCTATATAATATCTAGGAGCCCCAAAGTTAAAAGAAAATGGCTCTGAATATAGTCTGTTAGAAAAATATACAATGTTCTATTCTACCCTCTTTTGGAGTATATACACCAACTCAATATGCTCTCTCCTGTAAAATACAGAAATTCTATATTTAACCGAATCGAAAAAATTCCAGATAATATCTAGGCACCCCAATGTGAAAAGCGAAATTGCTCCTAATATAATCTGTCAGATAAAATATACAATGCCCTTTACTTCTCCTTTTTGTAGTATATACACCAACTCAATACACTCTCTCATGTAGAATACAGAAATTTTAATTCTACCCAAATCGAAAAAATCTTAATATTAACTAGGCACCCTAATGGTAACAACAAAATTGTTCTGAATATAATCTGTCAGAAAAAATATACAATGCCTTTTTCTACTCCGTTTTGTAGTATATACACCAACTCAATACGCTCTCTCATGTAAAATACAGAAATTCTAATTTTACGTGAATCAAAAAAAAATCTAAATATTATCTAGGCAACCCAATGTTAAAAACAAAATTGTTCTGAATATAATCTGTCAGAAAAAATATACAATGCCCTCTGCTCCTTTGCCTCGGAGTATATACACCAACTCCATATGCTCTCTCATGTAAAATACAGAAATTCTATATTTAAGTGAATAAAAAAAAAATCTAAATATTATCTAGAGACCCCATTGTTAAAATAAAAATTGCTCTGAATATAATCTGTCAGATAAAATATACAATGCCCTATTCTACTCTGTTTTGGAGTATATTCACCAACTCCATATACTCTCTCAGGTAAAATACAGAAATTCTAAGTTTAAGTGAATCGAAAAAATATAAATATTATCTAGGTACCACAGTGCTAAAAGCAAAATTTCTCTGAATATAATCTGTCAGAAAAAATATACAATGCCCTTTTCTACTCTGTTTTCGAGTATATACAACAACTCAATGTGCCCTCTTATGTAAAATACAGAAATTAAAATTTTACCCCAGTCGAAAAAATCTATATATTATCTAGGCACCCGAATGATAAACAAAAAATTGCTCTGAATATAATCTCTCAGAAAAAATATACAATGCCCTATTCTACTTAGTTTTGGAGTATATACACCAACTACATATGGTCTCTCATGTAAAATACAAAAATTCTAATTTTACGTGAATCGAAAAAAATCTAAATAATATATAGGCGCCCCAAAGTTAAAAGAAAATGGCTCTGAATATAGTCTGTTAGAAAAAATATACAATGCCCTTTTGTACCCTGTTTTGTTGTATATACACCAACTCAGTATGCTCTGTCATGTAAAATATATAAATTCTAATTTTACCCGAATAGAAAAAATCTAAATATTATATAGGCAACCCAATGTTAAAAAAAAAAATTTCTCTTAATATAATCTGTCACAAAAAAATGTACAATGCACTATTCTACTCTGTTCTGGAGTATATACACTAACTCCATATGCTCTATCATGTAAAATACAAAAATTCTATATTTAAGCGAATCGAAAACAATTTAAATATTATCTAAGCACCCCAATGTCAAAAACAAAATTGTTCTGAATATACTCTGTGAGAAAAAATATACAGTGTCCTATTCTACCCTGTTTTGGAGTATATACACCAACTCCATATGCTCTCGCATGTAAAATACAGAAATTCTAATTCTACCTGAATCGAAAAAACATAAATATAGTCCTGGCACCCCAATGTTAAGAGCAAAATTGCTCTGAATATAATCAGTCAGATAAAATATACAATGCCCTTTTCTACTATGTTTTGTAGTTTATACACCTACTCAGTATGGTCTCTCATGTAAAATACAGAAATTCTAATTTTACCCGAATCGAAAAAATCTAAATATTATGTAGGCACGCCAATGTTAAAGAAAAAATTGCCCTGAATATAATCTGTCAGAAAAAATATACAATGCCCTTTTCTACTCTGTTTTAAAGTATATACACCAACTCAGTATGCTCTCTCATGTAAAATACCGAAATTCTAATTTTACCAGAATCGAAAATATCAAAATATTATGTAGGCACCCCAATGTTAAAAACAAAATTGCTCTGAATATAATCTGTCAGAAAAAATATACAACGCCCTATTCTACTTTGTTTTGGAGTATATACACCAACTCAATATGCTCTCAAATATAAAATACCAAAATTCTAATTTGATGCGAAACGAAAAAAATCTAAATAATATCTAGGCGCCCCAAAGTAAAAAGAAAATGGTTCTAAATATAGTCTGTAAGAAAAAATATACAATGCTTTATTCTTCTCTGTTTTCGAGTACATACACCAACTCCATATGGTCTCTCAAGTAAAATACAGAAATTCTGTATTTAAGCAAATTAAAAAAATTCTAGATAGTACCTAGGCACCCCAATGTGAAAAGCAAAATTGCTCCTAATATAATCTGTCAGATAAAATATACAATGCCCTTTACTTCTCTGTTTTGTAGTATATACACAAACTCAATATGCTCTCTCATGTAAAATACAAAAATTCTAATTCTACCCAAATCGAAAAAATCTAAATATTATCTAGGCAACCCAGTGTTTAAAAAAAAATTTCTCTGAATATCATCCGTCATAAAAAATATACAATGCCCTATTCTACTCTGTTTTGGAGTATATACAACAACTCAGTATGCTCTCTCATGTAAAATAACGAAATTCTAATTTTATGTGAATCAATAAATTTCTAAATATTATCTAGGCACTGCAAAGTTAAAAACAAAATTGCTCTGAAAAAATCTGTCAGAAAAAAGGTACAATGCCCTTTTCTACTCTGTTTTGTAGTATATACACCAACACAATATGCTCGGTCATGTAAAATACAGAAATTATAATTCTACCCGAATCGAATAATCTAAATATTATTTAGTCAACCCAATGTTAAAAACAAAATTGCTCTCAATATAATCTATCAGAAATAATATACAATGCCCTATTCTACTCTGTTTTATATTATATACACCAACTCAATATGCTCTTTCATGTAAAATACAGAAATTCTAATTTTACACGAAACAAAAAAATCTAAATATTATGAAGGCACGCCAATGTTAAAACAAAATTGCTCTGAATATAAACTGTCAGAGAAAATATACAATACCCTATTCTACTCTGTTTTGGGGTATATACAAAAACTGCATATGCTCTCTCATGTAAAATACAGAAATTCTATATTTAAGCGAATCGAAAGAAATCTAAATATTATCAAGGCACCCCAATGTTAAAAGCAAAATTTCTCTGAATATAATCTGTCAGAGAAAATACACAATGCCATTTTCTATTTTGTTTTGTATTATATAAACAACTCAATATGCTCTTTCATGTAAAATACAGAAACTCTAATTTTACCCGAATCGAAGAAATCTAAATATTTTTTAGGCACGCCAATGTTAAAAACAAAATTTCTCTGCATAAAATCTGTCGGAAAAAATATACAATGCTCTTTTCTACTTAGTTTTGGGGTATATACACCAACTCCATATGTTCTCTCATGTAAAATACCAAAATTATAATTTTACACAAATCGGAAAAAATCTAAATGATATCTAGACGCCCCGAAGTTAAAAGATAATGGGTCGGAATATAGTCTGTTAAAAAAAATATACAATGCCTTGTTCTACTCTGTTTTGGAGTATATAAACCAACTCAGTATGCTCTCTCATGTAAAATAGAGAAATTCTATATTTAAGCGAATCGAAAATAATTTAAATATTATCTAGGCACCCGAATGTTAAAAGAAAAATGACTCTGAATATAATCGGTCAGAAAAAATATACAATGCCCTATTCAACTCTGTTTTTAGTAAATACACCAACTCAATATGCTCTCTCATGTAAAATACAGAAATTCTAATTTTACCCAAATAGAAAGAATCAAAATATTATCTAGGCACCCCAATGTTAAAAATAAAATTTCTCTGAATATAATCTGTCAGAAAAAATATACAATGCACTATTCTACAATGTTTTGGAGTATATACACCAACTCAGTATGCTCTCTCATGTAAAATACCGAAATTCTAATTTTACGTAAATCAAAAAAAATCTAAATATTATCTAGGCACCCCAATATGAAAAACAAAATTGCTCTGAATATAATCTGTCAGAAAAAATATACGAAGCCCTATTCTACTCTGTTTTGGAGTATATACACCAACTCCATATGCTCTCTCATGTAAAATACAGAAATTATATATTTAAGCGAATCAAATAAAATCGAAATATTATTTAGGCACCCCAATGTTAAACGCAAAATTGTTCTGAATATAATCTGTCAGAAAATATATACAATGCTCTTTTCTACTCTGTTATGTAGTATATACACCAACTCAATATGCTCTCTCATGTAAAAAACCGAAATTCAAATTTTATGCTAATCGAAAAAAATATAAATAATATAAAGGCACACGAAAGGTAAAAGGAAATGGCTCTGAATATAGTTTCTTAGAAAAATCAGAAGAAATATACAATAACCTATTCTACCCTGATTTAAAGTACATATACCATCTCCATATGCCCCCTCATGTAAAATACAGAAATTCTGTATTTAAGCGAACTGAAAAAATTCTAAATATTATCTAGGCACCCCAATGTTAAAAGAAAAATTGCTCTGAATATAATCTGTCAGAGGAAATATACAATGCCCTTTTCTACTCTATTTTGGAGTATATACACCAACTCAATATGCTCTCTCATGTAAAATACCAAAATTCTAATTTTACGTGAATCGAAAAAAATCTAAATTATATCTAGGCTCCCCAAAGTTAAAAGAAAATGGTTCTGAATAAAGTCTGTTAGAAAAAACATACAATGCCCTATTCTACTCTGTTTTGGAGTATATACACCAACTCAGTGTGCTCTCTCATGTAAAATACAGAAATTCTACTTTTACACGAATCGAAAAAATCTAAATATTATCTAGTCATCCGAATTATATGAAAAAATTTGCTCTGAATATAATCTGTCGGAAAAAATATACAATGCCCTATTCTACGCTGTTTTGGAGAATATACACCGACTCAGTATGCTCTCTATGTAAAATACCGAAATTCTAAAATTACGTGAATCGAAAAATAACTAAATATTATCTGGACACCACAATGTTAAAAGCACAATTGCTGTGAATATTATCTGTCATAAAAAATATACAATGCTTTATTCTACACTATTTTAAAGTATATACAACAACACAGTATGCTCTCTCATGTAAACACCAAAATTGTAATTTTACGTGAATCGAAACCAATCTAAATATTATCTAGGCACCCCAATCATAAAAATAAAATTGCTCTGAATATAATCTGTCAGAAAAAAAAGACTATGCGCTATTCTACTCTATTTTGGAGTATTCACCAACTCCATATGCTCTCTCATGTAAAATACAGAAATTCTATATTTACGCAAATTGAAAAAAATCTAAATTTTATCTAGGTACCCCAATGTTAAAAAAAATTGCTCTGAATATAATCTGTCATAAAAAATATACAATGCCCTATTCTACACTGTTTTAAAGTATATACACCAACCCAATATGCTCTCTCATGTAAAATACAAAATTCTAATTTTACGTGAATCGAAAAAAATCTCAATAATATCTAGGCTCTCCAAAGTTAAAAGAAAATGGCTCTGAATATAGTCTGTTAAAAAAATATACAATGCCTTATTCTACTCTGTTTTGCAGTATATACACCAACTCAGTATGCTCTCTCATGTAAAATACAGAAATTCTAATTTTACGTGAACTGAAAAAATTCTAAATAATATCTAGGCACCCCAAAGTTAAAAGAAATGACTCTGAATATCGTCTGTTAGAGAAAATATACAATGCCTTATTCTACCCTGTTTTGGAGTACATACACCAACTCAGTATGCTCTCTCATGTAAAATACCGAAATTCTAATTTTAAGCGAATCGAAAAAAATGTAAATATCTAGGCGCCCCAAATTTAAAACAAAATGGCTCTGAATATACTCTGTTAGAAAAAATATACAATGCCTTATTCTATTTTGTTTTGGAGTATAAACACTAACTCAGTATCCTCTCTCATGTAAAATACAGAAATTCTATTTTTACCCAAATCGAAAAAATCTAAATATCATCTAGGCACCCAAATGTTAAAAAAAAAATTGCTCTGAGTATAATCTGTCAGAAAAAATATACATTGCCCTATTTTACTCTTTTTTGGAGTATAAACACCAACTCCATATGCTCTCTCATGTAAAATACAGAAATTCTATATTTAAGTGAATGGAAAAAAAAACCTAAATATTATCTAGGCACCCCAATGTTAAAAACAAAATTTCTCTGAATATAATCTGTCAGAAAAAATATACAATGCCCTATTCTACTCAGTTTAGGAGTATATACACAAACTCAATATGCACTCTCATGTAAAATACATAAATTCTATATTTAGGCAATTTGAAAAAAATCTAAATATCATCTAGGCACCCCAATGTTAAAAGCAAAATTGCTCTGAATATAATCTGTCAGAAAAAATATACAATACCCTTTTCTACTCTGTTTTGGAGTATATACATCAACTCAATATGGTCTCTCACGTAAAATACCGAAATTCAAATTTTACCCAAATCGAAAAAAATCTAAATATTATCTACGCCCCCAATGTTAAAAACAAAATTGCTCTGAATATAATCTGTCTGAACAAATATACAATGCCCTATTCTCTTTTTTATAGTATATACACCAACTCAACTCAATATGCTCTCTCATGTAAAATACAGAAATTCTAATTTTACCAAAATCGAAATATTCTAAATATTATCTAGGCACTCCAATGTTAAAAGCAAAATTGCTCTAAATATAGTCTGTTATAAAAAATATACGATGCCTTATTCTACTCTGTTTTGGAGTATATACACCAACTCAGTATGCTCTCTCAAGTAAAATACAGAAATTATAATTTTACCCAAAATGTAAAAATCTAAATATTATCTAGGCACCCCAATGCTTAAAACATAATTGCTGTGAATATAATCTGTCAGAAAAAAAATACAATGCCCGATTCTACACTGTTTTGGAATATAGACACCAACTCAATATGCTCTCTCATGTAAAATACCGAAATTCTAATTTTACGCGAATCTAAAAAAATGTAAATAATATCTGGGCGTCCCAAAGTTAAAATAAAATGGCTGTGAATATAGTCTGTTAGAAAAAATATCCAATTCCTTATTCTATTCTGTTTTGGAGTTTATACACCAACTCAGTATGCTCTCTCAGGTAAAATATCGAAATTCTAATTTTTCGGGAATCAAAAAAATTCTAAATACTATCTAGGCACACAATGTACAAAACAAAGTTGCTCTGAATATAATCTGTCCAAAAAAATATACAATGCCATTTTCTACTCTGTTTTGGAGTATATACACCAACTCCGTATGCTCTCTCATGTAAAATACAGAAATTCTATATTTAAATGAATCGAAAAAATCTAAATATTATCTAGGCACCCCAATGTTAAAAGCAAAATTGCTCTGAATATAATCTATCAGAAAAAATATACAATGCCATTTTCTACTCTGTTTTGAAGTATATACAACAACTCAATATGCTCTCTCATGTAAAATACAGAAATTTTAATTTTACCCGAATTGAAAAAATCTAAATATTATCTAGGCTCTCCAATGTTAGAAAAAAAATTTCTCTGAATATAATTATTTATAGATAACATACAATGCCGTATTCTACTCTGTTTTGGAGTATATACACCAACTCAGTATGCTCTGTCATGTAAAATACAGAAATTCTAATTTTACGTGAATCGAAAAAAATCTAAATATTATCTAGGCACCCCAATGTTAAAAGCAACATTGCACTGAATATAATCTGTCATAAAAAATATGCAATGCCCTATTCTTCTCTGTTTTGGAGTATATACACCAACTCCGTATACTCTGTCATGTAAAATACCGAAATTCTAATTTTACGCAAATTGAAAACAATCTAAATAATATCTAGGCGCCACAAAGTTCAAAGAATATGGCTCTGTATATAGTCTGTTAAAAAAATATACAATGCCTTATTCTACTCTGTTTTGGAGTATATACACCAACTCAGTGTGCTCTCTCATATAAAATACAGAAATTCTAATTTTACCCAAATTGAAAAATTCTAAATCTTATCTAGTCACCTGAATTTTAAAAAAAAATTTGCTCTGAATATAATCTGTCGGAAAAAATATAGAATCCCTTATTCTACGCTGTTTTGGAGAATATACACCAACTCAGTATGCTCTTTATGTAAAATACCGAAATTCTAATTTTACGTGAATCGAAAAATAACTAAATATTATCTGGGCACCCCAATGTTAAAAGCAAAATTGCTGTGAATATAATCTGTCAGAAAAAATATACAATGATTTATTCTACACTATTTTGGAGTATATACAAGAGCTCAGTATGCTCTCTCATGTAAAATACAGATATTCTAATTTTACGCGAATCGAAACAAATCTAGATATTATCTGGGCACTTCAATGTTAAAAACAAAATTGCTCTGAATATAATCTTTCAGAGAAAAAAGACTATGCGCTATCCTACTCTGTTTTAGAGTATTCACCAACTCCATATGCTCTCTCATGTAAAATACAGAAATTCTATATTTAATCGAATCGAAACAAATCTAAATTTTATCTAGGCACCCCAATGTTAAAAATCAAAATTGCTCTAAATATAATCTGTCAGAACAAAAAGACTATGCGCTATTCTACTCTGTTTTGGAGTATTCACCAACACGATATTCTCTCTCATGTAAAATACAGAAATTCTATATTTACGCGAATTGAAAAAAATCTAAATTTTATCTAGGCACCTAAATGTTAAAAACAAAATTGCTCTGAATATAATCTGTCAGAAAAAATATACAATGCCTTATTCTACACTGTGTTGGAGTATATACACCAACTTTATATGCTCTCTCATGTAAAACACAGAAATTCTATATTTAAGCGAATCAAAAATAATCTAAATATTATCAAGGCACGCCAATGTTAAAAGCAAATTTGCTCTGAATCTAATCTGTCAGAAAAAATATACAATGCTTTTTTCTACTCTGTTTTGGAGTATATAGACCACCTCAATATGCTCTCTCATGTAAAATACAGAAATTCTAATTTTACGCAAAAAAAAATCTAAATAATATCTAGGTTCCCTAAAGTTAAAAGAAAATGGCTCTGAATATAGTCGGTTAGAAAAAATATACAATGCCTTATTTTACTCTGTTTTGGAGTATATACACCAACTCAGTATTCTCTCTCATGTAAAATATCGAAATTCTAATTTTACCCGAATCGAAAATATCTAAATATTATCTAGGCACGCCAATGTTAAAATAAAAATTGCTCTGAATATAATGTCAGAAAAAATATACAATGCCCTATTCTACTAGGTTTTGGAGTATATACACCAACTGCATATGCTCTCTCATGTAGAACACAGAAATTGTATATTTAAGCGAATCAAAAAAAATCTAATTATCTAGGCACCCCAATGCTGAAAGAAAAATTTCTCTGAAAATAATCTGTCAAAAAAATATACAATTTTTATTCAACTTTGTTTCGTAGTATATACACCAACACGATATGCGCTCTCATGTAAAATACTGAAATTCTAAATTTATGTGAATCGAAAAAAATCTAAATATTATCTAGGCATAACAATGTTAAAAGCAAAATTGCTCTGAATATAATCTGTCAGAAAAAATATACAATGCCCTTTTCTACTCTGTTTTGCAGTATATACACCAAATCAATATGTGCTCTCGTGTAAAATAAAGAAATTCTAATTTTACCCGAATCGAAAATATCTAAATATTATTTAGACACCCCAATGTTAATAACAAAATTTCTCTGAATATAAAGTGTCAGAAAAAAAATACAATGCCCTATTCTACTCTGTTTTTGAGTATATACACCAACTCAACCTGCACTCTCATGTAAAATACAGAAATTCTATATTTAAGCGAATCGAAAAAAATATAAATATTATCTAGGCACCCCAAAGTTAACAGCAAAATGGCTCTGAATATAATAAGTCGGAAAAAATATAGAATGCCCTTTTCTACTCTGTTTTGGAGTATATACACCAAATCAATATGCTCTCTCATGTAAAATACCAAAATTCTAATTTGACGCGAATCGAAAAAAATCTAAATGATATCTACGCGCGCCAAAGTTAAAAGAAAATGGCTTTGAATATAGTCTGTTAGAGAAAATATACAATGTTTTATTCTACTCTGTTTTGGAGTATATACACCAACACAATATGTTAGCTCATGTAAAATACCGAATTTCTAATTTTACTTGAATTGAAGAAAATCTAAATATTATCTAGGCACCACAATGTTAAAAGCAAAATTGCTCTGAATATACTCTGTCAGAAACAATATACAATTACTTATTCTACTCTGTTTTGGAGTATATACACCAACTCAGTATGCTCTCTCATGTAAAATACAGAAATTATAATTTTACCTGATTCAAAAATAATCTAAATACTATCTAGGCACCCCAATGTTAAAAACAAAATTCCTCGGAATATAATCTGTCATAAAAAATATACAATGCCCTATTCTACTTTTTTCTGGAGTATATACACCAACTCCATATGCTCTCTCATGTAAAATATAGAAATTCTATATTTAAGCAAATTGAAAAAAATCTAAATACTATCTAGGCACCCCAATGTTAAAAGCAAAGTTTCTCTGAATATAATCTGTCAGAAATAATATACAATGCCCTTTTCTACTCTGTTTTAACGTATATGCAACAACTCAATATGCTCTCTCATGAAAAATAGCGAAATTCTAATTTTACGCAAATCGAAAAACATCTAAATAATATCTAGGCGCCCCAAAGTTAAAAGAAAATGGCTCTGAATATAGTCTGTTAGAAAAAATAAACAATGCCTTATTCTACTCTGTTTTGGAGTACATACACCAACTCAGTATGCTCTCTCATGTAAAATACAGGAATTCTAACTTTACGTGAATTGAAAAAAATCTAAATATTATCTAGGCACCGCAATCTTAAAAGTAAAATTGCTCTGAATATAATCTGTCATAAAAAATATACAATGCCCTTTACTACTCTGTTTTGCAGTATATACACCAACTCAATATGCTGTCTCATTTATAATACCGAAATTCTGATTTTACACGAATTGAAAAACATCTAAATAATATCTAGGCGACCCAAAGGTAAAGGAAAATGGGTTTGTGTCATTTGTAGGGACATGGAATAATCTGGAAAACATCATAGTCAGCAAACTGACACAAGAACAAAAAATGAAACACCGCATATTCTCACTCATAGGTGGGTGATGAAAAATGGGAACACATGGACAAAGAAAGGGGAGTACTAAACACTGGGGTCTATTGGGGGGAAAAGGGGAGGGCCAGTGTTAGGGGGAGGTGGGGAGGGATAGCCTGGGGAGAAATGCCAAATGTGGGTGAAGGGGAGAAGAAAAGCAAAGCACACTGCCATGTGTGTACCTACGCAACTGTCTTGCATGCTATGCTCATGTACCCCAAACCTAAAATGCAATAAAAAATTAAAAAAAAAATGAAAGAAAATGGCTCTGAATATAGTCCGTTAGAAAAAAATACAATGCCTTATTCTACTGTGTTTTGGAGTATATACACCAACTCAGTATGCTCTCACATGTAAAATACCGAAATTCTAAATTTATGTGAATCGATAAATATCTAAATATTATGTAGGCACACGAATGTTAAAAGCAAAATTTCTCTGAATATAATCTGTCAGAAAAAATATACAATGCCTTTTTATACTCTGTTTTGGACTATATACACTAACCCAATATGCTCTCTCATGTAAAATATGGAAATTATAATTTTACGCGAATCAAAAAAATCTAAATAATATCTAGGCACCATAAAGTTAAAAGAAAATGGCTCTAAATATAGTCTGTCAGAAAAAATATACAACGCCTTATTCTACTTTGTTTTGGAGTATATCCACCAAATCAATATGCTGTCTAATGCAAAATAACGAAATTCAAATTTTACACGAATCGAAAAAATCTAAATATTATCTTGACACCCCAATGTTAAAAGCAAAATTGCACTGAATATAATCTGTCTGAGAAAATATGCAATGCCTTATTCTACTCTGTTTTGGAGTACATAAACCAACTCCATATGCTCTCTTCTGTAAAATACAGAAATTTTATATTTAAGCGAATCGAAAAAAATCTAAATGTTATCTAGGCACCCCAATGTTAAAAGCAAAATTGCTCTGAATATAATCTGTCAGAAAAAATATACAATGGCTTATTCTACTCTGTTTCGAAGTATATACACCAACTCAGTATGCTCTCTCATGTAAGATACAGAAATTCTAATTTTACGTGAATCGAAAAAATCTAAATATTACCTAGGCACCCAAATATTAAAAACAAAACTGCTCCGTATATAATCTGTCAGAGAAAATATACAATGCCCTATTCTACTCTGTTTTGTAGAATATACAACAACCCCATATGCTCTCTCATGTAAAACACCGAAATTCTAATTTTACGCGAATCGAAAAAAATATAAATAATATCTAGGTGCCCCAAAGTTAAAAGAAAATGCCTCTGAATATAGTCTGTTTGAAAAAATATACAATGCCTTATTCTACTCTGTTTTGGAGTATATACACCAACTCAGTATGCTCTCTCATGTAAAATACAGAAATTCTCATTTTACCCAATTCGAATAAATCTAAATATTTTCTAGACACCCCAATGGTAGAAACAAAATTGCTCTGAATATAATCTGTCAGAAAAAATATACAATGCCCTTTTCTCCTCTGTTTTGGAGTATATACACCAACTCCACATGCTCTCTCATATACAATACAGAAATTCTATATTTAAGGGAATTGAAAAAATATAAATATAATCTAGGCACCACTATGATAAAAGCAAAATTGCTCTGAATATTATCTCTCAGACAAAATATACAATGCCCTTTTCTACTCTCTTTTGGCGTATATACACCAACTCAATATGCACTCTCATGTAAAATAATGAAATTATAATTTTACGTGAATCGAAAAAAATCTAAATAATATATAGGTGCCACAAAGTTAAAAGAAAATGGCTCTGAATATAGTCTGTTAAAAAATATATACAATGCCCTATTCTACTCTGTTTTGGAGTATATACACCAACTCAGTATGCTCTCTCATGTAAAATACCGAAATTTTAATTTTACGTGAATCCAAAAAATCTAAATATTATCTAGGCACCCCAATGTTAAAAGCAAAATTGCTCTGAATATAATCTGTCTGAGAAATTTGCAATGGCCTTTTCTACTCTGTTTGGGAGTATCTAAACCAACTCAATATGCTCTCTCATGTAAAATACCGAAATTCTAATTTTACGGAAATCAAAAAAAATCTAAATATTACGTAGGCACCCGAATATTAAAAGGAAAATTTCTCTGAATATAATCTGTCAGAAAAAATATACGATGCCCTTTTCTTCTTTGTTTAGGAGTATATACACCAACTCAATATGGACTCTGATTTAAAATACCGAAATTCTAATTTTACGTGAATCGAAAAAAATCTAAATAGTATCTAGGCGCCCTAGAGTTAAAAGAAAATGGCTCTGAATATAGTCTGTTAGAAAAAATATACAATGCCTTATTCTAATCTTTTTTGGAGTATATGCACCAACTCAGTGTGCTCTCTCATGTAAAATACAGAAATTCTAATTTTACCTGAATCGAAAATATCTAAATTTTATCTAGGCACCCCAATGTTAAAATCAAAATTGCTCTGAATATAATCTGTCAGAAAAAATATACAATACCCTATTCTACTCTCTGTAGGAGTATATACACCAACCCCATATGCTCTCTCATGTAAAATACCAAAATTCTATATTTAAGCGAATCAAAAAAATTTAAATGCAATCTAGGCACCACAATGTTAAAAGCAAAATTGCTCTGAATATAATCTCTCAGAAAAAATATACAATGCCCTTTTCTAATCTGTTTTGGCGTATATACACCAACTCAATATGCACTCTCAGGTAAAATACCGAAATTCTAATTTTAGGTGAATCAAAAGAAATCTAAATAATATTTAGACGCCACAAAGTTAAAATAAAATAGCTCTGAATATAGTCTGTTAGAAAAAATATACAATGCCCTTTCTACTCTCTTTTGGAGTTTATACACCAACTCAGTATGCTCTCTCATGTAAAATACCGAAATTCAAATTTTACCTGAATAAAAAAATCTAAATATTATCTAGGCACCCCAATGTTAACAACAAATTTGCTCTGAATATAGTCTGTCATAAAATATATACAATGCCCTTTTCTACAATGTTTTGCAGTATATACACCATCTCCATATGCTCTCTCAAGTAAAATATTGAAAATCTATATTTATTGAAACGAAAAAAATCTAAATACTATCTAGGCAACCCAAAGTTAAAAGCAAAATTTCTCTGAATATAGTCTGTCATTAAAAATATACAATGCCCTTTACTACTCTGTTTTGCAGTATATACACCAACTCAATATGCTCTCTCATGTAAAATACCGAAATTCTAATTTACGCGAATAGAAAAAAATCTAAATAATATCTAGGCGACCCAAAGTTAAAAGAAAATGCCTCTGAATATAGTCCGTTAGAAAAATATACAATGCCTTATTCTACTCTGTTTTGGAGTATATAAATTAACTCCATATGCTCAATAATGTAAAATACAGAAATTCTATATTAAAGCGAATTGAAAAAAAATCTAAATATTATCTAGGCTCCCCAATGTTAACAACAAAAATGCTCTGAATATAATCTGTCAGAGAAAATATACAATGCCCTTTTCTACTCTGTTTTGTAATATATACACGAACTCAATATGCTCTCTCATGAAAAATACAGAAATTCTAATTTTAAAAGAATCGAAAAACCAAAATTTATCTAGGCACCCCAATGTTGAAAACCAAATTGCTCTGAATATAATCTGTTGGAAAAAATATACCCTGCCCTATTCTACTCTGTTGTGGAGTATATATACCAACTGAGTATGCTCTCTCATGTCAAATACCGAAATACTCATTTTAGGTGAATCGAAAAAAATCTAAATATTATTTAGGCACCTTAATGGGAAAAACAAAATGGCTCTGAATATAATCTGTTAGAATAAATATACAATGCCCTATTCTACTCTGTTTTGGAGTATATACACCAACTCAGTATGCTCTCTCATGTAAAATACTAAAATTCAAATTTTACGTGAATCGAAAAAATTTTAAATATTATCTAGGCACCCCAATGTTAAAAGCAAAATTGCACTGAATATAATCTGCCATAAAAAATATACAATGCCCTTTTCTACTCTGTTTTGGAGTATATACACGAGCTCAATATGCTCTCTCATGTAAAATACTGAAATTTTAATTTTACGTGAATCGAAAAAAATCTAAATAATATCTAGGCACCACAAAGTTAAAAGAAAATGGTTCTAAATATAGTTAGTCAAATAAAATATACAAAGCCTTATTCTACTCAGTTTTGGAGTATATACACCAACTCCATATGCTCTCTCATGTAAAATACCGAAATTCTAATTTTACCTGAATCGAAAGAATCTAAATATTATCTTGAAACCCCAATGTTAAAAACAAAATTGCACTGAATATAATCTGTCAGAAAAAATATACAATGCCTTATTCTACTCTGTTTTGGAGTACATACACCAACTCCATATGCTCTCTCATGTAAAATACAGAAATTCTATATTTAAGCGAATTGAAAAAATCTAAATATTATCTAGGCACCGCAATGATAAAAGCAAAATTGCTCTGAATATAACCTGTCAGAAAAAATATACAATGGCTTATTCTACTCTGTTTTGGAGTATATACACCAACTCAGTATGCTCTCTCATGTAAGATACAGAAATTCAAATTTTACGTGAATCGAAAAAAATCTAAATAATATCTAGGTGCCCCAAAGTTAAAAGAAAATGCCTCTGAATATAGTCTGTTAGAAAAAATGTACAATGCCTTATTCTACTCTGTTTTGGAGTATATACACCAACTCAATATGCTCTCTCATGTAAAATAGAGAAATTCTAATTTTACCCTATTTGAAAAAATGTAAATATTTTCTAGGCACCCCAATGTTAAAAACAAAATTGCTCTGAATATAATCTGTCAGAAAAAATATACAATGCCCTATTCTCCTTTGTATTGGAGTATATACACCAACTAAATATGCTGTCTCATGTAAAATACCAAAATTCTAATTTTACGTGAATCCAAAAAATCTAAATATTATCTAGGCAACCCAATGTTAAAAGCAAAATTGCTCTGAATATAATCTGTCTGAAAAAATATACAATGACCTTTTCTACTCTATTTTGGAGTGTCTACACCAACTCAGTATTCTCTCTCGTGTTAAATACCAAAATTCTAATTTTACGCAAATCGAAAAAAATCTAAATAATATCTAGGCGCCGCAAAGTTAAAAGGAAATGGCTCTGAATATAGTCTGTTAGAAAAAATATACAAGGCCTTATTCTACTCTGTATTGGAGTATATGCACCAACTCGATATGCTCTCTCATTTAAAATACAGAAATTCTATATTTAAGCAAATCAAAAAAATCTAAATATTATCTAGGCACACCAATGTTAAAAGCAAAATTGCGATGAATATATTCTGTCAGAAAAAATATACAATGCCTTATTCTACTCTGTTTCGGAGTATATACACCAACTGAGTATGCTCTCTCATGTAAAATACCGAAATTCTAATTTTACGGAAATCAAAAATAATCTAAATATTACCTAGGCACCCGATGTTAAAAGCAAAATTTCTCTGAATATAATCTGTCAGAAAACATATACGATGCCCTTTTCTCCTTTTTTTGGAGTATATACACCAACTCTATATGCACTCTCATTTAAAATAACGAAATTCTAATTTTATGTGAATCGAAAAAATCTAAAGAGTATCTAGGCGCCCCAAAGTTAAAAGAAAATGGCTCTGAATATAGTCTGTTAGAAAAAATATACAATGCCTTATTCTAATCTTTTTTGGAGTATATGCACCAACTCAGTGTGCTCTCTCATGTAAAATACAGAAATTCTAATTTTACCTGAATCGAAAAAATCTAAATATTATCTAGGCACCTCAATGTTAAAATCAAAATTGCTCTGAATATAATCTGTCATAAAAAATATACAATACCCTATTCTACTCTGTTTAGGAGTATATACACCAACCCCATATGCTCTCTTATGTAAAATACCAAAATTCTATATTTAAGCGAATCGAAAAAATCTAAATGCAATCTAGGCACCACAATGTTAAAAGCGAAATTGCTCTGAATATAATCTCTCAGAAAAAATATACAATGCCCTTTTCTAATGTGTTTTGGCGTATATACACCATCTCAATATGAACTCTCATGTAAAATACCGAAATTCTAATTTTAGGTGAATCGAGAAAAATCTAAATAATATTTAGGAGCCACAAAGTTAAAATAAAATGGCTCTGAATATAGTGTGTTAGAAAAAATATACAATGCCCTATTCTACTCTGTTTTGGAGTATATACACCAACTCAGTATGCTCTCTCATGTAAAATACCGAAATTAAAATTTTACGTGAATAAAAAAATATAAATATTATCTAGGCACCCCAATGTTAAAACAAATTTGCTCTGAATATAGTCTGTTAGAAAAAATATACAATGCCCTTTTCTACTCTTTTTTGGAGTATATACACCAACTCAATATTCTCTCTTATGTAAAATACCGAAAATCTAAATTTATGCGAATTGAAAAAAATCTAAATAATATCTAGGCGCCCCAAAGTTAAAAGAAAATGGCTCTGAATATATTCTGTTAGAAAAAATATACATTGCCTTATTCTACTCTGTATTGGAGTGTATACACAAACTCTATGCTCTCTCATGTAAAATACAGAAATTCTAATTTTACGTGAATCGGATAAAATCTAAATATTATCTAGGCAACCCAATGTTAAAAACAAAATTACTCTGAATATAATCTGTCAGAATAAATATACAATGCCCTATTATACTCTGTTTTGGAGTATATACATTAACCATATGCTCAATCATGTAAAATACAGAAATTCTATATTAAAGTGAATTGGAAAATATCTAAATATTATCTAGGCACCCCAATGTTAACAACAAAATTGCTCTGAATATAATTTGTCAGAGAAAATATACAATGCCCTTTTCTACTTTGTTTTGTAATATATACACGAACTCAATATGCTCTCTCATGAAAAATACAGAAATTCTAATTTTACCAGAATCGAAAAACCAAAATTTATCTAGGCACCCCAATGTTGAAAACAAACTTGCTCTGAATATAATCTGTCAGAAAAAAAATACAATGCCTTATTCTACTCTCTCTAAAAGTATATAAGCAAATTCAGTATGCTGTCTCATGTGAAATACCAAAATTATTATTTTAACAAAATCGAAAAAATCTAAATATTATCTAGGTACCCAAATGTTAAAAACAAAATTTCTCTGAATATAATCTCTCAGACAAAATAAACAATGCCCTATTTTACTCTATTTTGGAGTATATACACCAACTCCATATGCCCTCTCATGTAAAATAGAGAAATTCTATATTTAAGGGATGCGAAAAAATTCTAAATATTATCTAGAAACCCCAATGTTAAAAGCAAAATTGATCTGAATGTAATGTGTCAGGAAAAATATGCAATGTTTTATTGTACTCTGTTTTGGAGTATATACAACAACTCAATATGCTGTCTCATTTAATATACCTAAATTCTATAATTATGCGAATCGAAAGAAATCTAAATATTATCTAGGCACCCCAATGTTAAAAGCAAAATATATCTGAATATAATCTGTCAGAAATAATATACAGTGCCCTTTTCCACTTTGTTTTGGAGTATATACACCAACTGAATATGCTCTGTCATGTAAAATAACGAAATTATAATTTTAACCGAATCGAAAATATTTAATTTTGTCTAGGCACCCCAATGTTATAAACAAAATTGCTCTGAATATAATCTGTTAAAAAAATATACAATGCCCTATTCTACTCTGTATTGGAGTATATACACCAATTCAGTTTTCTCTCTCATGTAAAATACAGAAATTCTATATATAAGCGAATCGAAATAAATCTAAATATTATCTAGGCAACCCAATTTTAAAAGTGAAACTGCTCTAAATATAATCTGTCAGAAAAAATATATAATGCCCATTTCTACTCGGTTTGTAGTAAATACACCAACTCAATATGCTCTCTCATGTAAAATACCGAAATAATAATTTTGTGCGAATCAAAAAACTCTAAATAATATCTAGGCGCCACAAACTTAAAAGAAAATGGCTCTAAATAGACTCTGTCAGAGAAAATATACATTACTTATTCTACTTGTTTTGGAGTATATACACCAACTTCATATGCTCTCTCATGGAAAATATCGAAATTCTAATTTTACCCGAATCAAAAAAAAATAATATTATCTTGACACCCCATTTTAAAAACAAAATTGCTCTGAATATAATCTGTCAGAAAAAATATAAAATGCCTTATTCTATTCTGTTTTGGAGTATATACACCAACTCCATATGCTCTCTTATATAAAATACAGAAATTCTATATTTAAGCGAATCGAAAAAAATCTAAATATTATCTAGGCAACCCAATGTTAAAAACAAAATTTCTCTGAATATAATCTGTCAGAAAAAATATACAATGCCCTATTCTACTCTGTTTTGGAGTATATACACCAACTCAATATGCTGTCTCTTATAAAATACGGAAATTCTAATTATATGCGAATCGAAAATAATCTATATATCTAGGCGCCCCAAAGTTAAAAGAAAATGGCTCTTAATATAGACTGGTAGAAAAAATATACAATGCCTTATTCTACTGTGTCTTGGAGTATATACACCAACTCAGTACGCTCTCTCATGTAAAATAACGAAATTCTAATTTTATGTGAATCGAAAGAAATCTAAATAATATCTAGGGGCCCCAAAGTTAAAAGAAAATGGCTCTGAATATAGTCTGTTAGAAAAAATATACAATGTTTTATTCTACTCTGTTTATGAGTATATACACCAACTTCGTGTAATCTCTCATGTAAAATACAGAAATTCTAATTTTACCAGAATAGTTAAAATCTAAATATTACCTAGGCACCCCAATGTTTAAAACCAAATTGCTCTGTATATAATCTGTCAGAAAAAATATACAATGCCCTATTCTACTCTGTTTTCGAGTATATACAGCAACTCCACATGCTCTCTCATGTAAAAAACAGAAATTCTATATTTAAGCGAATCGAACAAAATCTAAATATTATCTACGCACCCCAACGTTAAAAGCAAAAGTGCAGTGAATATATTCTGTCAGAAAAAATATACAATGCCCGTTTCTACTCGGTTTTGTAGTATATACACCAACTCAATTTGCTCTCTCATGTAAAATAGAGAAATTCTAATTTTACCCGAATCAAAAAAATATAAATATAATCTAGGCACCCCAATGTTATAAACAAAATTGCTCTGAATATAATCTGTCAAAAATAATTTACAATGCCCTATTCTACTTTGTTTTAAAATATATACACCAACTCAGTATACTCTCTCATATAAAATACCAAAATTCTAATTTTACGTGAATCGAAAAAAATCTAAATATTATCTAGGCACCCCAGTGTTAAAAGCACAATTGCTGTGAATATAATCTGTCATAAAAATTATACAATGCCATTTTTTACTCTGTATTGGAGTATATACACCAACTCAATATGCTCTCTCATGTAAAATACCCAAATTAAAATTTTACGTGAATAAAAAATAATCTAAAAAATATCTAGGCTCCCCAACGTTAAAAGAAAATAGCTCTGAATATAGTCTGTTAGAACAAATATACAATGCCTTATTCTACTATGTTTTGGAGTATATACACCAACTCAGTATGCTCTCTCGTGTAAAATAGAGAAATTTTAATTTTACCCGAATCGAAAAAATCTAAATATTATCAAGGCACCCCAATGTTAAAAACAAAATTGCTCTGGATATAAACTGTCAGAAAAAATATACAATGCCCTATTCTACTCCGTTTTGGATTATATACACCAACACCATATGCTCTATTATGTAAAATACGGAAATTCTATATTTACGCGAATCGAAAATAGTCTAAATATTATCTAGGCACCCCAATGTTATAAGCAAAATTGCCCTGAATATAATCTGTTAGAAAAAATATACAATGCCATATTCTACTCTGTTTTGGAGTATATACACCAACTCAGTATGGTTTCTCATGTAAAATACAGAAATTCAAATTTTACGCCAATCGAAAAATTCTAAATATTATCTAGGCACCCAAAAGTTAAAAACAGAATTGCTCTGAATATAATCTGACAGAAAAAATATACAATGCCCTATTCTACTCTGTTTTGGAGTATATACACTAACTCCATATGCTCCCTCATGTAAAATACAGAAATTCTATATTTAAGCAAATAGAAAAAAATGTAAATAATATCTATGCACCCCAAACTTAATAGAAATGGCTCTGAATATAGTCGGTTAGATCAAATATAAAATGCCTTATTCTACTCTGTTTTGGACTATATACACCACCTTAGTATGCTCTCTCATGTAAAATACCGATATCCTAAATTTACGTGAATCGAAAAAATCTAAATATTATCTAGGCAACCCAATGTTAAAAGCAAAATTGCTCTGAATATAATCTGTCAGAAAGAATGTACAATGCCCTTTTCTACTCTCTTTTGTAGTATATACACAAACTCAATATGCTCTCTCATGTAAAATACCGAAATTCTAATTTGATGTGAATAGATAAAAATCTAAATATCTAGACGCCACAAAGTTAAAGGAAAATGGCTCTGAATATAGGCTGTTAGAAGAAATATACAATGCCTTATTCGACTCTGTTTTGGAGTATATACAAAAACTCAGTATGCTCTCTCATGTAAAATAACAAAATTTTAACTTTACCCCAATCGAAAAAATCTAAATATTATCTAGGCACCCCAATGTTAATAACAAAATTTCTCTGAATATAATCTGTAAGAAAAAATATACAAATTTCTATTCTACTCTGTATTCGAGTATATACACCAACTCAGTATGCTCTCTCATGTAAAATACAGAAATTCTAGTTTTATGTGAATTGAGAAAAATCTAAATATTATCTAGCCACCCCAATGTTAAAAGCAAAATTGCTCCGAATATAATCTGTCAGAAAAAATATTCAATTCTCTATTCTACTCTGTTTTGGAGTATATACACCAACTCCATATGCTCTCTCATGTAAAATACAAAAATTCAAATTTTACTTGAATCGAAAAAAATCTAAATAATATCTAGGCGCCCCAAAGTTAAAAGAATATGGCTCTGAATATAGTCTGTTAGAAGAAATATACAATGCCTTATTCTACTCTGTTTTGGAGTATATACACCAATTCAGTAAGCTCACTCATGTAAAATACCGAAATTGTAATTTTATGTGAATCGAAATAAATCTAAATATTATCCAGGCACCGCAATGTTAAAAGCAAAATTGCTCTTAATATAATCCATCAGAAAAATATACAATGCCCTTTTCTACTCTTTTTTGGAGTATATACACCAACTAAATATGCTCTCTCATGTAAGACACAGAAATTCTAATTTTACCCGAATCGAAAAAATCTAAATATTATCTTGGCACCCTAATGTTAACAACAATATTGCTCTGAATATAATCTGTCAGAGAAAATATACAATGCCCTATTCTACTCTGTTTTGGAGTATATTAACCAACTCAGTATGCTCTCTCATGTAAAATACAGAAATTCTAAATTTACGTAAATCCAAAAAAATCTAAATATTATCTAGGCACGACAATGTTAAAAAAAATTGCTATGAAAATAATATGTCAGAAGAAATATACAATGTCCTATTCTACTATTTTTTGGAGTATATTAACCAACTCCATATGCACTCTCATGTAAAATAGAGAAATTCTAATTTTACCGAAATCGACAAAATCTAAATATAATCTAGGCACCCCAATGTGAAAAACAAAATGGATCTGAATATAATCTGTCAAAAAAATATACAATGCCCTATTCTACTCTGTTTTGGAGTATATACAAAACTCAGTATGCTCTCTCATGAAAATTCTGAAATTCTAATTTTACCGGAATCGAAAAAATATAAATATTATCTAGGCACCCCAAAGTTAAAAGCAAAATTGCTGTAAATATAATCTGTCAGGAAAAATATACAATGCTTTGTTCTACTCTGTTTTGTAATATACACACCAACTCAATATGCTCTCTCATGTAAAATATCGAAATTCTAATTTTACATGAATCAAAAAAAATCTAAATAATATCTAGGCGCCCCAAAGCTAAAAGAAAATGGCTCTGAATATAGTCTGTTAGAAAAAATATACAATGCCTTATTCTACTCTGTTTTAAAGTATATAAACCAATTCAGCATGCTCTCTCATGTAAAATACAGAAATTCTAATTTTACGTGAATCCAAAAAAATGTACATATTATCAAGGCACCCCAATGTTAAAAACAAAATTGCTCTGAAAATAATCTCTCAGAAAAAATATACAATGCAGTATTCTACTTTATTTTGGAGTATATAAACCAAATCCATATGCTCTCTCATGTAAAATAAATTATATATTTAAGAGAATCGAAAAAAATCTAAATATTTTGTAGGCACCCCAATGTTAAAAGGAAAGTTGCTCTTAATATCTTCTGTCAGAAAAAATATACAATGCCCTCTTCTACTCTCTTTGGAAGTATATACACCAACTCAATATGCTCTATCGTGTAAAATAGAGAAATTCTAATTTTACAGGAATCCAAAAAATCTAAATATTATCTAGGCACCCCAATCTTAAAAACAAAATTGATGTGAATATAATCTGTCAGAAAAATATACAATGCCCTATTCTACTTTGTATTGGAGTATATAAAAAATTCAGTATGCTCTCTCATGAAAATTCTGAAATTCTCATTTTACCGGAATCGAAAAAAATCTAAATATTATCTCGGCACCCCAATGTGAAAAGCAAAATTGCTCTGAATATAATCTGACAGAAAAAATATACAGTGCCCTTTTCTACTCTGTTTTGGAGTATATACACCAATTCAATATGCTCTCTCATGAAAATACCGAAATTATAATTTTACGTGAATTGAAAAAAATCTAAATAATATCTAGGCTCCCCAAAATTAAAAGAAAATGTCTCTGAATATAGTCTGTTAGAAAAAATATACAATGCTTTATTCTACTTTGTTTTAAAGTATATACACCAACTCAGTATGCTCTCTTATGTAAAATACAGAAATTCTAACTTTACGTGAATTAACAAAAATCTAAATATTATCTAGGAACCTTAATGTTAAAAACAAAATTTCTCTGAAAATAATCTGTCAGTAAAATATAAAGTGCCCTATTCTACTCTGTTTTGGTTTATATACAACAACTCCATATGCTCTCTCATTTAAAATACAGAAATTCTATATTTAAGCGAATTGAAAAAATCTAAATATTATCGAGGCAACCCAATGTTAAAAGCAAATTGCTCAGAATATAGTCTGTCAAAAAAAATATACAATGCCCTTTTTTACACTCTTTTGTAGTATATACACCAACTAACTATGCTCTCTCATGTAAAATACAGAAATTCTATATTTAAGCGAATCGAAAAAATCTAAATATTATCTAGGCACCCCAATGTTAAAAACAAAATTGCTCTGAATATAATCTGTCAGAAAAAATATAAAGTGCCCTTTTCTACTCTGTTTTGGAGTATACATACCAACACAATATGCTCTCTCATGTAAAATACCGAAATTCTAATTTTACGTGAATCGAAAAAAATCTGAATAATATCTAAGTACCTCGAACTTAATAGAAATTGGCTCTGAATATAGTCTGTTAGAAAAAATATACAATGCCCTATTCTACTTTGTTTTGGAGTATATACACCAACTCAGTATGCTCTTTCATGTGAAATACCAAAATTCTAATTTTACGTGAATCGAAAAAAATCTAAATATTATCTAGGCACCACAATGTTAAAAGCAAAATTGCTCTGAATATAATGTGTCAGAGAAAATACAAAATGCCATTTTCTACTCTGTGTTGGACTATATACAGCAACTCCATATGCTCTCTCATGTAAAATACAGAAATTCTATATTTAAGCGAATCGAATAAAATCTAAATATTGTCTAGGCACCCAAATGTTAAAAGCAAATTTGCTCTGAATACAATCTGTCAGAAAAAATATAAGATGCCCTTTTCTACTCTGTTTTGTAGTACATACACCAACTCAATATGCTCTGTCATGTAAAATAACAAATTCTAATTTTATGCAAATCGAAAAAAATCTAAATATTATCTAGGCACCACAATGTTAAGAAAAAAATCGCTCTGAATATAATCTGTCAGAAAAAATATACAATGCCCTATTCTACTCTGTTTTGGAGTATATGCAGCACCTCAGTATGCTCTCTCATATAAAATACCAAAATTCTAATTTCACGTGAATCCAAAAAAATCTAAATATTATGTATGCACCCCAACAATAAAAGCAAAATTGCTCTCAATATATTCTGTCAGAGAAAATATGTAATGCCCTATTGTACTCTGTTTTGGAGTATATACACCAACTCAGTATGCTCTCTCATGTAAAATACCGAAATTCTAATTTTACGTGAATCAGAAAAAATCTAAATATTATCTATTCACCCCAAAGCTAAAAGAAAAATTTCTCTGAATGTAATCTTTCAGAAAAAAAGTACAATGCCCTATTTTATTCTTTTTTGGTGTATATACACCAACTCAATATGCTCCGACATGTAAAATAGCGAAATAACAATTTTACGTGAATCGAAAAAAATCTAAATAATATCTAGGCGCTTCAAAGTTAAAAGAAAATGGCACTGAATATAGTCTGTTAGAAAAAATATACAATGCCTTTTTCTACTCTTTTTTAAAGTATATACAAAAACTCAGTATGCTCTCTCAGGTTAAATACCGAAATTCTAAATTTACGTGAACCAAAACAAAATCTAAATATTTTCTAGGCACCCCAATGTTAAAACTAAAATTGCTCTTAATATAATCTGTCAGATAAAATATACAATGACTTATTCCACGCTGTTTTGGAGTATATACACCAACTCTGTATGCTCTCTCATTAAAAATACCGAAATTTTAATTGTACGTGAATCAAAAAAAAATCTAAATAATATCTAGGCGCTTAAAAGTTAAAAGAAAATGGCTGTGAATACAGTCTCTTAGAAAAAATATAAAATGCCTTATTCTACTCTGTTTTGGAGTATATACACCAACTCCATATGCTCTCTCAAGTAAAATACAGAAATTCTATATTTAAGTGAATCGAAAAAAATCTAAATATTATCTAGGCACCCCAATGTTAAAAGCAAAATTGCTCTTAATAAAATCTGTCAGAAAAATTATACAGTGCCCTTTTGTACTCTGTTTTGGAGTATATACACCAACTCAATATTCTCTCTCATATAAAATAACGAAATTCTAATTTTATGCGAATCGAAAAAAATCTAAATAATATCTAGGCACTTAAAAGTTACAAAAAATGGCTCTGAATATAGTCTGTTAGAAAAAATATACAATGCCTTATTTTACTGTGTTTTGGAGCATATACACCAACTCAGAATGCTCTCTCATGTAAAATACCGAAATTCTAATTTTACGTGAATCGAAAAAAATCTAAATAATATCTAGGCACCACAAAGTTAACAGAAAATGGCTCTGAATATAGTATATTAGATAAAATATACAATGCCTTATAGTACTCTGTTGTGGAGTATATACACCAACTCCATATGCTCTCTAATGTTAAGTACAGAAATTCTATATTTAAGCGAATTGAAAAAAATCTAAATATTATCTAGGCACCCCAATGTTAAAATAAAAATTTCTCTGAATATAATCTGTCAGAAAAAATATACAATTCCCTTTTCTACTTTGTTTTGTAGTATATACACCAACTCAGTATGCTCTCTCATGTAAAATACCGAATTTCTAATATTACGTGAATCGAAAAAAAGTCTAAATAATATCTAGGCGCCCCAAAGTTAATAGATAATGTCTATGAATATAGTCTGTTGGAAAAAATATATAATGCCTTATTCTACTCTGTTTTGCAGTATATACACCAACTCAGTATGTTCTCTCATGTAAAATACCGGAATTCAAATTTTACGTGAATCGAAAAAATCTAAACATTATCTAGGCACCCCAATGTTAAAAACGAAATTTCTCTGAATATAATCTGTCAGAAAAAATATACAATGCCCTATTCTACTCTGTTTTGGAGTATGTACACCAACTCAATATGTTCTCTCATGTAAAATACCGAAACTCTCATTTTACGCGAATTGAAAAAAATTTGAATAATATCTAGGCGCCTCAAAGTTAATAGAAAATGGCTCTGAATATAGTCTGTTACAAAAAATATACAATGCCCAATTCTACTCTGTTTTGGAGTGTATACACCAACTCAGTATGCTCTCTCAAGTTAAATACAAAAATTATAAATTTACCCGAATCGCAAAAAATCTAAATATTATCTAGGCACCCCAGTGTTAAAAGCAAAATTGCTCTGAATATAGTCTGTCAGAAAACATATACAATTTCCTTTTCTACTCAGTTTTGGAGTATATACACAAACTCCATATGCTCTGTCATGTAAAATACAGAAATTCTATATTTAAGGGAATCGAAAAAAATCTAAACGTTTTCGAGGCACCCCAATGTTAAAAGAAAAATTGCTCTGAATATAATCTGTCAGAAAAAATATATAATGTACTATTGTACTTGGTTTTGAAGTATATATACCAACTCAGTATGTTCTCTCACGTAAAATACCGAAATTCAAATTTTAGGTGAATCCAAAAAAATCTAAATATTATATATGCACCCCAATGTTAATAGCAAAATTGCTCTGAATGTAATCTATCAGACAAAATATAAAATGTCCTTCTCTACTTTGTTTTGTAGTATATACACCAACTCAATATGCTCTCTCATGTTAAATACTGGAATTCCAATTTTATGAGAATCGAAAAAAATTTAAATAATATCTAGGTGCCCCAAAGTTAAAAGAAAATGGCTTTGAATATAGTCTCTTAGAAAAAATATACAATTCCTTATTCTACTCAGTTTTGGAGTATATACACCAACTCCATATGCTCTCTCATGTAAAATACAGAAATTCTATATTTCAACGAATCGAAAAAAATCTAAACGTTCTCTAGGCACCCCAATCTTAAAAGCAAAATTGCTCTGATTATAATCTGTCAGAGAAAATATACAATGCTTTTTTCTACTCTGTGTTGTAGAATATACACCAACTCAATATGCTCTCTTCTAATTTTACCCGAATGGAAAAAATCAAAATATTATCTAGGAACCCCAATGTTAAAAACAAAATTTCTCTGAATATAATCTCTGAGAAAAAATATGTAATGCACTATTGTACTCTGTTTTGAAGTATATACAGCAACTCAGTATGCTCTCTCACGTGAAATACCGAAATTCAAATTTTACGTGAATCAAAAAAAATCTAAATATTATATATGCACCCCAATGTTATAAACAAAATTTCTCTGAGTATAATCTGGTAGAAAAAATACACAATGCCCTATTCTACTCTGTTTTTGAGTATATACACCAACTCTACCTTCTATCTCATGTAAAATAAAGTAATTCTATATTTAATCAATCGAAAATAATTTAAATATTATCTAGGCACGCCAATGTTAAAATCAAAATTGCTCTGAATGTACAATGCCCTTTTCTATTCTGTTTTGGGGTATATACACAAAATCAATATGCTCTCTCATGTAAAATACCGAAATTCTAATTTTACGCAAATCGAAATAAATCTAAATATTATCTAGGTGCCCCAAAGTAAAAAGATAATGGCTCTGAATATAGTCAGTTAGAAAAAATATACAATGCCTGATTCTACTATGTTTTGGAGTATATACACCAACACAGTATGCTCTCTCGTGTAAAATACAGAAATTCTAATTTCACCCGAATCGAAAAAATCTAAATGTTATCTAGGCACCCCAATGTTAAAAGCAAAACTGCTCTGAATATAATCTGTCATAAAAAAATACAGTGCCCTATTCTACTCTGTATTGCAGTATATACACCAACTCAGTATTCTCCCTCATGTAAAATACCGAAATTGTAATTTTACGCGAATCAAAAAAACTAAATAATATCTAGGTGCCCCAAACTTAAAAGAAAATGGCTCTGAATATAGTAAGTTAGAGAAAATATACAATGCCCTATTCTACTCTCTTTTGGGGTATATACAGCAACTCAGTATGCTCTCTCATATAAAATACCGAAATTCTAATTTCACGTGAATTGAAAAAAATCTAAATATTATCTAGGCACCCGAATATTAAAATAAAATTGCTCTGCATATAATGTCTCAGAAAAAATATACAGTGCCCATTTCTACTCTGTTTTGTAGTATATACACCAACTCAATATGATCTCCCATGTAAAATACAGAGATTCTCTATTTAAGCGAATCGAAAACAATCTAAATATTATCTAGGCACTGCAATGTTAAGAACAAAATTGCTCTGAATATAATCTGTCAGAAAAAATATACAATGCCCTATTCTACTCTGTTCTGGAGTATATACACCAACTCCATATGCTCTCTCATGTAAAATACAGAAACTCCATATTTAAGCGAATTGAAAAAAATCTAAATATTATCTAGGAACCACAATGTTAAAAGCAATATTGCTCTGAATATAATCTGTCAGAAAAAATATACAATGCCCTTTTCTACTCTGTTTTGTACTATATACACCAACTCAAAATGCTCTCTTATGTAAAATACTGAAATTCTAATTCTACCCGAATCGAAAAAATCTAAATATTATCTAGGCAACCCAATGTTAAAAGCAACATTGTTCAGAATATCATCTGTCAGAAAATATATACAATGCCCCATTCTATTCTGTTTTGGAGTATATACACCAACTTAATATGCTCTCTGATGAAAAATACAGAAATCCTATATTTAAGTGTATTGAAAAAAATCTAAATATTATCTAGGCACCCCTTGTTAAAAACAAAATTGCTCTGAATATAATCTGTCAGAGAAAATACAAAATGCCATTTTATACTTTGTGTTAGACTATATACACCAACTCCATATGCTCTCTCATGTAAAATACAGAAATCCTATATTTAAGCGAATCGAATAATATCTAAATATTATCTAGGCACCCCAATGTTAAAAGCAAATTTGCTCTGAATACAATCTGTCAGAAAAAATATAAGATGCCCTTTTCTACTCTGTTTTGTAGTACATACACCAACTCAATATGCTCTCTCATGTAAAATACCAAATTATAATTTTATGCGAATCGAAAAAAAATCTAAATAATATCGAGGCACCCCAAAGTTAAAAGAAAATGGCTCAGAATGTAGTCTGTTTTAAAAAATATACAATGCCTTATTATACTGTGTTTTGGAGTATATACACAAACTCAGTGTGCTCTCTCATGTAAAATAAAGAAATTCTAATTTTAACCGAATCTAAAAAATCTAAATATTATCTAGGCAACCCAATGTTAAAAACAAAATTTCCCTGAATATAATCTGTCAGAAAAAATATACAATGCCGTATTCTACTCTATTTTGGAGTATATACACCAACTCCATATACTCTGTCATGTAAAATACAGAAATTCTATATTTATGCGAATCGAAATAAATCTAAATATTATGTAGGCACTCCAATGTTAAAAACAAAATTTCTATGAATATAATCTGTCAGAAAAAATATGCAATGCCCTATTCTACTCTGTTTTGGAGTATATACACCAACTCCATATGCTCTCTCATGTAAAATACCAAAATTATACTTTTACGTGATTCGAAATAAAGCTAAACATTATCTAGGCACCCGAATGTTAAAAGCAAAATTGCTCTGAATATAATCTGTCAGAATAAATATAGAATGCCCTTTTCTACTCTTTTTGTAGTATATACACCAACTCAATATGCTCTCTCATGTAAAATACAGTAATTATAATTTTACCAAAATTGAAAAAATCTAAATATTATCGAGGCACACCAATGTTAAAAACAAAATTGCTCTGAATATAATTTGTCAAAAAAATATATAATGACTTATTGTACTCGGTTTTGGAGTATATACACCAACTCAGTATGTTCTCTCAGGTAAACAGAAATTCTAATTTTACTTGAATCGAAAAAAATCTAAATATTATCTACGGACCCCAATTTTGAAAGCATAATTGGTCTGAATATAATCTGCCAGAAAAAACATAGAATGCCCTTTTCTACTCTGTTTTGTAGTATATACACCAAGTCAATATGCTCTCTCATGTAACATACCGAAATTGTAATTTTACACTAATCGAAAAAAATCTAAATAATATCTAGGTGCCCCAAAGTTAAAAGAAAGTGGATCTGAATATAGTCTGTTTGAAAAAATATACAATGCCTTATTCTACTCTGTTTTGGAGTATATACACAAACTCAGTATGCTCTCTCATGTAAAATACAGAAAATCTAATTTTACCCGAATCGAAAAGATCTAAATATTATCTAGGAACCCTAATGTTAAAAACAAAATTGCTTTGAATATAATCTTTCTGATAAAATATACAATGCCCTATTCTACTCGGTTTTGGAGTATATACACCAACTCAGTATGCTCTCTCATGTAAAATGCAGAAATTCGAATTTTACATGAATCAAAAATATCCAAATATTATCTAGGTATCCAAATGTAAAAGAGAAAATTGCTCTGAATATAATCTGTCATAAAAAATACACAATGCCCTATTCTACTCTGTTTTGGAATATATACACCAATTCCATATGCTCTCTCAGGTAAAATGCAGAAATTCTATATTTAAGCAAATCGAAAAAAATCTAAATATTATCTAGGCAACCAATGTTAAAAGCAAAATTGCTCTGAATATAGTCTCTCAGAAAAAATATACAATGCTTTTTTCTACTCCCTTTTGGAGTATATACACCAACTCAATATGCTCTCTCATGTAAAATACCGAAATTCTAATTTTAGGCGAATCGAAATAAATCTAAATATTATCTAGGCACCCAAATGTTAAAAGCAAAATTGCTCGGAATATAATCTGTCAGAATAAATATACAATGCCCTTTTCTACTCTTTTTTGTAGTATATACACCAACTCAATTTGCTCTCTCATGTACAATACAGTAATTCTAATTTTACCAAAATCGAAAAACTCTAAATATTTTCGAGGCACCCCAATGTTAAAAACAAAATTGCTCTGTATATAATCTGTCAAAAAAATATATAATGACCTATTATACTCGGTTTTTTAGTATATACACCAAATCAGTATGCTCTTTCATGTAAACCGAAATTCTAATTTTACTTGAATCGAAAAAAATCTAAATATAATCTATGCACACTAATGTTAAAAACAAAGTTGCGCTTAATGTAATCTGTCAGAGAAAATATACAATGCCCTATTCTAATCTGTTTTAAAGTATATACAACATCTCAATATGCTCTTTTATGTAAAATACAGAAATTCTACATTTAAGCGAATCTAATAAAATCTAAATATTATTTAGGCACCCCAATGTTAAAAGCAAAATGGCTCTGAATATAATGTGTCAGAAAAAATATACAATGCCCTTTTCTACTCTGTTTTGTAGTATATACACCAACTCCATATTCTCTCTCATGTAAAATACAGAAATTCTAATTTTGCGCGAATCGAAAATGATCTAAATAATATCTAGGTGCCCCAACGTTAAAACAAAATTGTTCTCAATATAGTCTGTTAGAATAAATATACAAAGTTATATTCTACTCTGTTTTGGAGTATATACACCAACTCAGGATGCTCTCTTATGTAAAATACAGAAATTCTAATATGATGTGAATAAAAAAAATCAAAATATTATCTATGCACCCCAATATTGAAAACAAAATTGCTCTGAATATAATCTGTCAGTAAAAATATACAATGCCCTATTCTAATCTTTTTTAAACCATATACACCAAGTCCATATGCTCTCTCATGTAAAATACAGAAATTCTATATTTAAGTGAATCGAAAAAAATCTAAATATTATCTAGGCACCCCAATGTTAAAAGCAAAATTGCACTGATTATAATCTGTCAAAAAAAATATACAAAGCCCTTTTCTACTCAGTTTTGTAGTATATACAGCAACTAAATATGCTTTGTCATGTAAAATACAGATATTCAAATTCTACCCGAATCGAAAAAATCTAAATATTATCTAGGCACCCCAATGTTAAAAGCAAAATTTCTCTGAATATAATCTGTAAGAGAAAATATACAATGCCCTTTTCCACTCTGTTTTGGAGTATATACACCAACTCAATATGCTCACTCATGTAAAATACCGAAATTCTAATTTTATGCGAATCGATATAAATCTAAATAATATCTAGGCACACCAAATATAAAAGAAAATGGCTCTGAATATAGTGTGTTAGAAAAAATATACAATGCCTTATTCTACTCTGTTCTGGAGTATATACACCTACTCAGTATGTTCTCTCATGTAAAATACAGAAAATCGAAATTTTCCCGAATCGAAAAAATCTAAACATTATCTAGGCATCCCAATGTTAAAAGCAAAATTGCTCTGAATATAATCTGTGAGAAAAAATTTACAATGCTCTTTTCTACTCTGTTTTGGAGTATATACACCAAATCAGTATGTTCTCTCATGTAATATACCAAAATTCTAATTTTACGCGAATCGAAAAAAATCTAAATAATATCTAGGCTCCCCAAAGTTAAAAGAAAATGGCTCTGAATATAGTCTGTTAGAAAAAATATACAATACCTTATTCTACTCTGTTTTGGAGTATATACAAAAACTCAATATGCTCTCTCATGTACAATATCGAAATTCTAATTTTACGTGAACCGAAAAAAATCTAAATATTATCTAGGTACCCCAAAGTTAAAAGCAAAATTTCTCTGAATATAATCTGTCAGAAAAAATATACAATGTCCTTTTCTACTCTGTTGTGTAGTATATACACAAACTCAATATGCTCTCTCATGTAAAATACAGAAATTCTAATTTTACGTGAATCGAAAAAATATGAATATTATCTAGGCACCCCAATGTTTTAAAAAAAATTGCTATGAATATAATCCGTCAGAGAAAATATACAATTCCCTTTTCTACTCTGTTTTGGAGTATATACACCAACTCAGTATGCTCTCTCATGTAAAATACCAAAATTCTAATTTTATGCGAATCGAAAAAAATCTAAATAATATCTACGCACCCCAAAGTTAAAAGCAGAATTTCTCTGAATATAATCTGTCAAAAAAAATATACAATGCCCTATTCTACTCTGTTTTGGAGTATATACACCAAATCCATATGCTCTCTCATGATAAATACAGAAATTCTATATTTAAGCGAAACGAAAAAAATCTAAATATTATATAGGCACCCGAATGTTAAAAACAAAATTTCTCTGAATATAAACTGTAAGAATAAATATACAATGCCCTATTCTACTCTTTTTTGGAGTATATACAGCAACTCCATATGCTCTCTCATGTAAAATACAGAAATTCTAATTTTACTCGAATCGAAAAAATCTAAATATTATCTAGGAAACGTAATGTTAAAAGCAAAATTGCTCTGAATATAATTTGTCAGAAATAATATACAATACCTTTTTTTACTCTGTTTTGGGGTATATACACCAACTAAATATGCTGTCTCATGTAAAATACCGAAATTCTAATTTTACGCGAATCGAAAAAAACCTAACTATGATCTAGGCACCACAATGTTAAAAGCAAAATTGCTCTGAATATAACCTCTCAGAAAAAATACACAATGCCTTTTTCTACTCTGTTTTGAAGTAAATACACCAACACAATATGCTCTCTCAGGTACAATACCGAAATTGTAATTTTACGCTAATCGAAAAAAATCTAAATATTATCTAGGACCCCAATGTTAAAAGAAAATGATTCTTAATATAACCTGTTAATCAAAATATACTATTCCCTTTTCTACTGTGTTTTGCAGTATATACACCAACAGAATATGCTCTCTAATGTAAAATACGGAAATTCTAATTATACGTGAATCGAAATAAATCTAAATATTAACTAGGCACTTCAATGTTAAAAGCAACATTGATCTGAATATAATCTGTCAGAAAAAATATACAATGTTCTTTTCTACTCGGTTTTGAAGTATATACACAAACTCAATATGCTCTCTCATGTAAAATACCGATATTCTAAGTTTATGTGAATCGAAAAAAATCTGAATATTATCTAGGCACCCCAATGTTAAAAGCAAAATTGCTCTGAATATAATCTTTCAGAAAAAAATATACAATACCCTATTCTACTCTGTTTTGGAGTATATACACCAACTCAATACGCTCTCTCATGTAAAATACAGAAATTCTAATTTTACCAAAATTGAAAAAATCTAAATATTATCGAGGCACACCAATGTTAAAAACAAAATTGCTCTGAATATAATTTGTCAAAAAAATATATAATGACTTATTGTACTCGGTTTTGGAGTATATACACCAACTCAGTATGTTCTCTCAGGTAAACAGAAATTCTAATTTTACTTGAATCGAAAAAAATCTAAATATTATCTACGGACCCCAATTTTGAAAGCATAATTGGTCTGAATATAATCTGCCAGAAAAAACATAGAATGCCCTTTTCTACTCTGTTTTGTAGTATATACACCAAGTCAATATGCTCTCTCATGTAACATACCGAAATTGTAATTTTACACTAATCGAAAAAAATCTAAATAATATCTAGGTGCCCCAAAGTTAAAAGAAAGTGGATCTGAATATAGTCTGTTTGAAAAAATATACAATGCCTTATTCTACTCTGTTTTGGAGTATATACACAAACTCAGTATGCTCTCTCATGTAAAATACAGAAAATCTAATTTTACCCGAATCGAAAAGATCTAAATATTATCTAGGAACCCTAATGTTAAAAACAAAATTGCTTTGAATATAATCTTTCTGATAAAATATACAATGCCCTATTCTACTCGGTTTTGGAGTATATACACCAACTCAGTATGCTCTCTCATGTAAAATGCAGAAATTCGAATTTTACATGAATCAAAAATATCCAAATATTATCTAGGTATCCAAATGTAAAAGAGAAAATTGCTCTGAATATAATCTGTCATAAAAAATACACAATGCCCTATTCTACTCTGTTTTGGAATATATACACCAATTCCATATGCTCTCTCAGGTAAAATGCAGAAATTCTATATTTAAGCAAATCGAAAAAAATCTAAATATTATCTAGGCAACCAATGTTAAAAGCAAAATTGCTCTGAATATAGTCTCTCAGAAAAAATATACAATGCTTTTTTCTACTCCCTTTTGGAGTATATACACCAACTCAATATGCTCTCTCATGTAAAATACCGAAATTCTAATTTTAGGCGAATCGAAATAAATCTAAATATTATCTAGGCACCCAAATGTTAAAAGCAAAATTGCTCGGAATATAATCTGTCAGAATAAATATACAATGCCCTTTTCTACTCTTTTTTGTAGTATATACACCAACTCAATTTGCTCTCTCATGTACAATACAGTAATTCTAATTTTACCAAAATCGAAAAACTCTAAATATTTTCGAGGCACCCCAATGTTAAAAACAAAATTGCTCTGTATATAATCTGTCAAAAAAATATATAATGACCTATTATACTCGGTTTTTTAGTATATACACCAAATCAGTATGCTCTTTCATGTAAACCGAAATTCTAATTTTACTTGAATCGAAAAAAATCTAAATATAATCTATGCACACTAATGTTAAAAACAAAGTTGCGCTTAATGTAATCTGTCAGAGAAAATATACAATGCCCTATTCTAATCTGTTTTAAAGTATATACAACATCTCAATATGCTCTTTTATGTAAAATACAGAAATTCTACATTTAAGCGAATCTAATAAAATCTAAATATTATTTAGGCACCCCAATGTTAAAAGCAAAATGGCTCTGAATATAATGTGTCAGAAAAAATATACAATGCCCTTTTCTACTCTGTTTTGTAGTATATACACCAACTCCATATTCTCTCTCATGTAAAATACAGAAATTCTAATTTTGCGCGAATCGAAAATGATCTAAATAATATCTAGGTGCCCCAACGTTAAAACAAAATTGTTCTCAATATAGTCTGTTAGAATAAATATACAAAGTTATATTCTACTCTGTTTTGGAGTATATACACCAACTCAGGATGCTCTCTTATGTAAAATACAGAAATTCTAATATGATGTGAATAAAAAAAATCAAAATATTATCTATGCACCCCAATATTGAAAACAAAATTGCTCTGAATATAATCTGTCAGTAAAAATATACAATGCCCTATTCTAATCTTTTTTAAACCATATACACCAAGTCCATATGCTCTCTCATGTAAAATACAGAAATTCTATATTTAAGTGAATCGAAAAAAATCTAAATATTATCTAGGCACCCCAATGTTAAAAGCAAAATTGCACTGATTATAATCTGTCAAAAAAAATATACAAAGCCCTTTTCTACTCAGTTTTGTAGTATATACAGCAACTAAATATGCTTTGTCATGTAAAATACAGATATTCAAATTCTACCCGAATCGAAAAAATCTAAATATTATCTAGGCACCCCAATGTTAAAAGCAAAATTTCTCTGAATATAATCTGTAAGAGAAAATATACAATGCCCTTTTCCACTCTGTTTTGGAGTATATACACCAACTCAATATGCTCACTCATGTAAAATACCGAAATTCTAATTTTATGCGAATCGATATAAATCTAAATAATATCTAGGCACACCAAATATAAAAGAAAATGGCTCTGAATATAGTGTGTTAGAAAAAATATACAATGCCTTATTCTACTCTGTTCTGGAGTATATACACCTACTCAGTATGTTCTCTCATGTAAAATACAGAAAATCGAAATTTTCCCGAATCGAAAAAATCTAAACATTATCTAGGCATCCCAATGTTAAAAGCAAAATTGCTCTGAATATAATCTGTGAGAAAAAATTTACAATGCTCTTTTCTACTCTGTTTTGGAGTATATACACCAAATCAGTATGTTCTCTCATGTAATATACCAAAATTCTAATTTTACGCGAATCGAAAAAAATCTAAATAATATCTAGGCTCCCCAAAGTTAAAAGAAAATGGCTCTGAATATAGTCTGTTAGAAAAAATATACAATACCTTATTCTACTCTGTTTTGGAGTATATACAAAAACTCAATATGCTCTCTCATGTACAATATCGAAATTCTAATTTTACGTGAACCGAAAAAAATCTAAATATTATCTAGGTACCCCAAAGTTAAAAGCAAAATTTCTCTGAATATAATCTGTCAGAAAAAATATACAATGTCCTTTTCTACTCTGTTGTGTAGTATATACACAAACTCAATATGCTCTCTCATGTAAAATACAGAAATTCTAATTTTACGTGAATCGAAAAAATATGAATATTATCTAGGCACCCCAATGTTTTAAAAAAAATTGCTATGAATATAATCCGTCAGAGAAAATATACAATTCCCTTTTCTACTCTGTTTTGGAGTATATACACCAACTCAGTATGCTCTCTCATGTAAAATACCAAAATTCTAATTTTATGCGAATCGAAAAAAATCTAAATAATATCTACGCACCCCAAAGTTAAAAGCAGAATTTCTCTGAATATAATCTGTCAAAAAAAATATACAATGCCCTATTCTACTCTGTTTTGGAGTATATACACCAAATCCATATGCTCTCTCATGATAAATACAGAAATTCTATATTTAAGCGAAACGAAAAAAATCTAAATATTATATAGGCACCCGAATGTTAAAAACAAAATTTCTCTGAATATAAACTGTAAGAATAAATATACAATGCCCTATTCTACTCTTTTTTGGAGTATATACAGCAACTCCATATGCTCTCTCATGTAAAATACAGAAATTCTAATTTTACTCGAATCGAAAAAATCTAAATATTATCTAGGAAACGTAATGTTAAAAGCAAAATTGCTCTGAATATAATTTGTCAGAAATAATATACAATACCTTTTTTTACTCTGTTTTGGGGTATATACACCAACTAAATATGCTGTCTCATGTAAAATACCGAAATTCTAATTTTACGCGAATCGAAAAAAACCTAACTATGATCTAGGCACCACAATGTTAAAAGCAAAATTGCTCTGAATATAACCTCTCAGAAAAAATACACAATGCCTTTTTCTACTCTGTTTTGAAGTAAATACACCAACACAATATGCTCTCTCAGGTACAATACCGAAATTGTAATTTTACGCTAATCGAAAAAAATCTAAATATTATCTAGGACCCCAATGTTAAAAGAAAATGATTCTTAATATAACCTGTTAATCAAAATATACTATTCCCTTTTCTACTGTGTTTTGCAGTATATACACCAACAGAATATGCTCTCTAATGTAAAATACGGAAATTCTAATTATACGTGAATCGAAATAAATCTAAATATTAACTAGGCACTTCAATGTTAAAAGCAACATTGATCTGAATATAATCTGTCAGAAAAAATATACAATGTTCTTTTCTACTCGGTTTTGAAGTATATACACAAACTCAATATGCTCTCTCATGTAAAATACCGATATTCTAAGTTTATGTGAATCGAAAAAAATCTGAATATTATCTAGGCACCCCAATGTTAAAAGCAAAATTGCTCTGAATATAATCTTTCAGAAAAAAATATACAATACCCTATTCTACTCTGTTTTGGAGTATATACACCAACTCAATACGCTCTCTCATGTAAAATACAGAAATTCTAATTTTACCCGAATCGAAAAAGTCTAAATATAATCTAGGCACACCAATGATAAAAACAAAATTTCTCTGAATATAATCTGTCAAAAAAATATACAATGTTCTATTCTCCTCTGTTTTAAAGTATGTACACCAACTCAGTATACTCTGTCATGTAAAATACCGAAATTCTAATTTTACGTGAATCGAATAATATCTAAATATTTTCTAGGCACCCCAATGTTAAAGCAAAATTGCTCTGAATACAATCTGTCATAAAAATTATACAATGCCCTTATTTACACTGTACTGGAGTATATAAACCAACTCCATATGCTCTCTCATGTAAAATACTTACATTCTAATATTACCTGAATTAAAAAAACCCTAAATATTATCTAGGCGCCCCAAAGTTGAAAGAAAATGGCACTGAATATAGTCTGTTAGAACAAATATACAATGCCTTATTCTACTATGTTTTGGAGTATATACACGAACTCAGTATGCTCTCTCGTGTAAAATAAAGATATTTTAATTTTACCCGAATCAAAAAAATCTAAATATTATCTAGGCACCCCAATGTTAAAAACAAAATTGCTCTGAATATAATCTAGCAGAAAAAATATACAATGCCCTATTCTACTCTGTTTTTGAGTATATACACCAACTCTACCTGCTCTCTCATGTAAAATACAGAAATTCTATTTTTAAGCGAATCGAAAAAAAACTAAATATTATCTAGGCACCCCAATGTTAAAAGCAAAATTGCTCAGAATATCATCTGTCAGAAAAAATATACAAGGCCCTATTCTACTCTGTTTTGGAGTACATATACCAAATCAGTATGCTCTCTCATGTAATATAACAAAATTCTAATTTTACCTGAATCGAAAAAAATCTAAATAATATCTAGGTACACCAAAGTTACAAGTAAATGTCTCTAAATATAGTCTGTTAGAAAATATATACAATGCCTTATTCAACTCTGTTTTGGAGTATATACACCAACACAGTATGCTCTCTCATGTAAAATACAGAAATTCTATATTTAAGCAAATCGAAAAAAATCTAAATATTATCTATGCATCCAAATGTTGAAAGCAAAATTTTACGGAATATAATCTGTCAGAAACAATAAACAATGCCCTTTTCTACTCTGTTATGTAGTATATACACCAACTCAGGGTGCTCTCTCATGTAAAATACAGAAATTCTAATTTTACCTGAATCAAAAAAATCTAAATATTATCTAGGCACCTCAGTGTAAATAAGAAAATTGCTCTGAATATAATCTGTCAGAAAAAATATAAAATGCCCTATTCTATTCTGTTTTGGAGTATATACACCAACTCCATATGCTCTCTCATGTAAAATACAGAAATTCTATATTTAAGCGAATCGAAAAAATCTAAATATTATATATGCACCCCAATGTTAAAAGAAAAATTGGTCTGAATATAATCTGTCAGAAAAAATATACAATGTCCTCTACTTCTGTGTTTTGTAGTATATACACCGACTCCATATGTTCTCCCATGTAAAATACAGAAATTCTATATTTAAGCAAATCAAAAAAAATCTAAATATTATCTAGGCACCCCAATGTTAAAAGAAAAATTGCTCTTAATATAATCTGTCAGAAAAAACATACAATGTACTATTCTACTCTGTTTTGGAGTATATACACAAACCTAGTATGCTCTCTCATGTAAAATACCGAAATTATAATTTTAAATGAATCGAAAAAAATGTAAATATTATCTAGGCTCCCCAATATTAAAAACAAAATCGCTCTGAATGAAATCTCTTAGAAAAAATATACAGTGCCCTTTTCTACTCTGTTTTGTAGTATATACGCCAACTCAATATGCTCTCTCATGTATAGTACCGAAATTCTAATTTTATGCGAATCGACAAAAATATAAATAATATCTAGGTGCCCCAAAGTTAAAGGAAAATGGCTCTAAATATAGTCTGTTAGAAAAAATATACAATGCCTTATTCTACTCTATTTAGGATTATATACACCAATGCAGTATGCTCTCTCATGTAAAATACAGAAATTCTAATTTTACGTGTATCAAAAGAAATCTAAATATTATCTAGGAACACCAATGTTAAAAACAAAATTGCTCTGAATATAACATGTCAGAAAAATTATACAATGACCTATTCTACTCTGTTTTGGAGTATATACACCAACTCAGTATGCTCTCTCATGTAAAATACAGAAATTCTATATTTAAAAGAATCGAAAAAAATCTAAATATTATCCAGGCACCCGAATGTTAAAAGCAAAATTGCTCTGAATATAATCTGTCAGAAGAAATATACAATGCCCCTTTTTACTCTCTTTTGGAGTATATAAACCAACTCAATATGCTCTCTCATGTAAAATACAGAAATTCTAATTTTACCCAATTCGAAAAAATCTAAATATTATCTAGGCACCCCAATGTTAAACGCAAAATTGCTCTGAATATAATCTGTCAGAAAAAATATACAATGCCCTTTTCTACACTGTTTTTTAGTAGAAACAACAACTCAATATGCTCTGTCATGTAAAATACAGAAATTCGAATTCCACCGGAATCGAAAAAATCTAAGTATTATCAAGGTACCCCAAAATTAAAAGCAAAATTGCTCTGAATATTATCTGTCATAAAAAATATATAATGCCCTATTCTACTTTGTTTTGGAGTATATACACCAACTTCACATGCTCTCTCATGTTAAATACAGAAATTCGATATTTAAGCGAATCGAAAAAATCTAAATATTATCTAGGCACGCCAGTGTTAGAAACAAAATTGCTCTGAATATAATCTGTCAGAAAAAATATACAATGTTCTATTCTACACTGTTTTGGAGTATATACACAAACTCAGTATGCTCTTTCATGTAAAACACCCAAATTATAATTTTAAATGAATCCCCAATGTTAAAAACAAAATTGCTCTGAATGAAATCTGTCAGAAAAATATACAATACCCTTTTCTACTCTGTTTTGTACTATATACACAACTTCCATATGCTCTGTCATGTAAAATACAGAAATTCTAAATTTACGCGAATTGAAGAAAATCTAAATAATATCTAGGCGCCTCAAAGTTAAAAAAAAATGTCTCTGAATATAGTCTGTTAAAAAAAAAAGAATGCCTTATTCTACTCAGTTTTGCAGTATATATACAAACTCAATATGCTCTCTCATGTAAAATACAGAAATTCTAATTCTACCCAAATCGAAAAAATATAAATATTATCTAGGCACCCCAATGTTATAAACAAAATTGCGCTGAACATAATCTGTCAGAAAAAATATACAATGCCCTATTCTTCTCTGTTTTGGAGTATATACACCAACTCCATATGCTCTCTCATGTAAAATACAGAAATTCTATATTTAAGCGAATCGAAAAAAATCTAAATATTAGCTAGGCACCACAATGTTAAAAGCAAAGTTGCTCTGAATATAATCTGTCAGAAAATATATACAATGATCTTTTCTACTTGGTTTTGTAGTATATACACCAAATCAATATGCTCTCTCATGTAAAATACAGAAATTCTAATTCTACTCGAATCGAAAAAAACTAAATATTATCTAGGCCCCCCAATGTTAAAAGCAAAATTGCTCTTAATATAATCTGTAAGAGAAAATATACAGTGCCCTTTTCTACTCTGTTTTAAAGTATATACACCAACTCAATATGCTCTCTCATGTAAAATAACATAATTCTAATTTTAGGCGAATCAAAAATAATCAAAATAATATCTAGGCGCCCCAAAGTTAAAATAAATTAGCTCTGAATATAGTCTGTTAGAAAAAATATACAATGCCTTATCCTACTCTGTTTTGGAGTATATAAACCAACTCAGGGTGCTCTCGCATGTAAAATACAGAAATTCGAATTTTACCCAAATCGAAAAAATCTAAATATTATCTAGGGACCCCAGTGTTAAAAAAAATTGCTCTAAATATATTCGGTCAGAAAAAATATACAATGCCCAATTCTACTCTGTTTTGGAGTAAATACACCCACTCTCTATGCTCTCTCATGTAAAATACAGAAATTCTATATTTATGCGGATCGAAAAAAATCTAAATATTATCTAGGCACCCCAATGTTAAAAGCAAAATTGCACTGATTATAATCTGTCAAAAAAAATATACAATGCCCTTTTCTACTCTGTTTTGGAGTATATACACTAACTAAATATGCTCTCTCATGTAAAATACCGAAATTCTACTTTTACCTGAATCGAAAAAAATCTAAATAATATCTAGACGCCGCAAAGTTAAAAGAAAACGGCTCTGAATATAGTCTGTTAGATAAAATATACAATACCTTATTCTACCCTTTTTTGGAGTATATACACCAACTCAGTATGCTCTCTCATGTAATTTACAGAAATTCTAATTTTACGTCAATCAAAAGAAATCTAAATATTATCTAGGCACTCCAATGTTTAAAACAAAATTGTTCTGAATATAATCTTTCAGAAAAAATATACAGTGCCCTATTCTACTCTGTTTTAAAGTATATACACCAACTCCATATGCTCTCTCATGTAAAATACGAAAATTCTATGTTTAAGCAAATCGAAAAAAATCTAAATAATATATAGGCACCCCAATTTTAAAAGCGAAATTGCGCTGGATATAATTTGTCAGAAAAAATATGCAATACCCATTTCCACTCGGTTTTGTAGTATATACACCAACTCAATATGCTCTCTCATGTAAAATACCAAAATTATACTTTTACACGAATCGAAAAAAATCTAAAAAATATCTAGGCACCCCAAAGTTAAAAGAAAATGGCTGTGAATATAGTCTGTTAGAAAAAATATACAATACCTTATTCTACTCTGTTTCGGAGTATATACACCATCTCAGGGTGCACTCTCATGTAAAATAGAGAAATTCTAATTTTACTGGAATCGAAAAAATCTAAATATTATCTAGGCACCCGAAAGTGAAAAACAAAATCGCTCTGAATATAATCTGTCAGAAAAATATACAATGCCTTATTCTACTCTGTTTTGGAGTATATACACCAACTCCATATGCTCTCTCATGCAAAATACAGAAATTCTAATTTTACGTGAATCAAAAAAAATCTAGATATTATCTAGGCAACCCAATGTTAAAAGCAAAATTGCTCAGAATATTATCTGTCAGAAAAGATATACAATGCCCTTTTCTACTCTGTTTCGTAGTATATACACCAACTCAATATGCTCTCTCATGTAAAATACAGAAATTCTAAATTTACCCGAACCAAACTAATCCAAATATTATCTAGGCACTGCAATGTTAAAAGCAAAATTGCTAAGAATATAATCTGTCAGAAAAAATATACAATGCCCTCTTCTATTCTGTTTTGTAGTATAAACACAAACTCAATATGCTCCGTAATGCAAAATACAGAAATTCTTATTCTATCCGAATCGAAAAAAATCTAAATATTATCTAGGCACCCCAATGTTAAAAGCAAAATTGCTCTAATATCATCTGTCAGAAAAAATATACAATGCTTTTTTCTACTCTGTTTTGGAGTATATACACCAACGCAATATGCTCTCTAGTGTAAAATACCGAAATTCAAATTTTAGGTGAATCAAGATAATCTAAATAATATCTAGGCGCCCCAAAGTTAAAAGAAAATGTCTCTGAATATAGTCTGTTAGAAAAAATATACAATGCCTTATTCTACTCTGTTTTGGAGTATATACACCAACTCAGTATGCTCTCTCATGTAAAATACAGAAATTCTAATTTTATGTGAATTGAAAAAAATCTAAATATTATTTAGGCACCCCAATGTTAAAAACGAAATTGCTCTGAATAAAATCTGTCAGAAAAAAATATAATGCCCTTTTCTACTGTGTTTTGTAGTATATACACCAACTCAATATGCTCACTCACGTAAAATACAGAAATTCAAATTTACACGAATCGAAAAAAATGTAAACAAATTCTAGACGCCCCAAAGATAAAAGAAAATGGCTCTAAATATAGTGTGTTAGAAAAAAAATACATCGCCTTATTCTACTCTTTTTTGAAGTACATACACCAACTCAGTGTGCTCTCTCATGTAAAATACAGAAATTCTAAATTTACTTGAATCAAAAATAATCTAAATATTATCTATGCACCCCAATGTTAAAAATAAAATTGCTCTGAATATAATCTGTCAGATAAAATATACAATGCCCTATTCTACTCTCTTTTAAAGTATATACACCAACTTCATATGCACTCTCATGTAAAATAAAAAAATTCGATATTTAAGCAAATCGAAAAAAATCTAAATATTATCTAGGCACCCGAATTTTAAAGCAAAATTGCTCTGAATATAATCTGTCAGAAAAAATATACAATGCCCTTTTCTACTCTGTTTTGGAGTATATACACCAACTCAACATGCTCTCTCATGTAAAATACCGAAAGTCTAATCTTAGGCGAATTAAAAAAGATCTAAATAATATCTAGGCACCCCAAAGTTAAAAGAAAATGGCTCTGAATATAGTCTGTTAGAAAAAATATACAATGCCTTATTCTACTCTGTTTTTGAGTATATACAGCAACTCAGGATGTTATCTCATGTAAAATATAAAATTCTAATTTTTTCCGAATCGAAATAATCTACATATTATCTAGGCAACCCAATGTTAAACACAAAATTGCTCTGAATATAATCTGTCACAATAATTATAAAATGCCCTATTCTACTCGGTTTTAAAGTATATACAACAACTCAGTATGCTCTCTCATGGAAAATACCGAAATTCTAATTTTAAGTGAATCGATAAACTTCTAAATATTATCTAGGCACCGCAATGTTAAAAACAAAATTGCTCTGAATAAAATCTGTCACAAAAAATGTACAATGCCATTTTCTACTCGGTTTGGAGTATATACACCAACTCCATATGCTCTCTCATGTAAAATACAGAAATTCTAATTTTCCGCGAATCGAGAAAAATCTAAATATTATCTAGGCACCCCAATGTTAAAAGAAAAATTGCTCTGAATATAATATGTCAGAAAAAATATACAATGCCCTTTTCTACTCTGTTTTGTAGTATATACACCAACACAATATGCTCTGTCATGTAAAATACAGAAATTCTAATTCTACCCGAATCGGAAAAATCTAAATATTATTTAATCAACCCAACGTTAAAAACAAAATTGCTCTGAATATAATCTGTCATAAAAAATATACAATGCCCTATTCTACTATATTTTGTATTATATATACCAACTCAATATGCTCTTTCATGTAAAATACAGAAATTCTATATTTAAGCGAATCGAAAAATATCTAAATATTATCTAGGCACCCCAATGTTAAAAGCACAATTGCTCTGAATATAATCTGTAAGAGAAAATACACAATGCCATTTTCTACTCTGTTTTGTAGTATATACACCAACACAATATGCTCTGTCATGTAAAATACAGAAATACCAATTTTACCCAAATCGAAAAAATCTAAATATTATGAAGGCACGCCAATGATAAAAACAAAATTGCTCTAAATATAATCTGTCAGAAAAAATATACAATGCCCTATTCTACTCTCTTTTGGAGAATATACACCAACTTAGTATGCTCTGTCATGTAAAATACCGAAATTCTAATTTTACGTGAATCGAAAATAATCTAAATATTATCTAGGCACTCTAATGTTTAAAACAAAATTGCTCTGAATATAATCTGTCAGAAAAATTATATAAAGCCCTATTCTACTCTGTTTTCGAGTATATACACCAACTCCATATGCTCCCTCATGTAAAATACAAAAATTCTATAATTAAGCGAATCGAAAATAATCTAAATATTATCTAGGCACCTCAATTTTAACAGCAAAATTTCTCTGAATATAATCTGTCAGAAAAAATATACAATGCCCTATTCTACTCTGTTTTAGTGTATATAAAGCAACTCAGTATGCTCTCTCATGTAAAATACAGAAATTCAATATTTAAGTGAATCGAAAAAATTTAAATATTATTTAGGCACCCGAATGTTAAAAGCAAAATTGCTCTAAATATAATCTGTCAGAAAAAATATACAATGCCCTTTTCTACACTGTTTTTAGTATATACACCAATTCAATATGCTCTCTCATGTAAAATACAGAAATTCAAATTTTACCCGAATCGAAAATATCAAAATATTATGTAGGCACCCCAATGTTTAAAACAAAATTGCTTTGAATATAATCTGTCAGAAAAAATATAAAATGCCCTATTCTACTCTGTTTTGGAGAATATACATCAACTCCATATGCTCTTTCATGTAAAACACAGAAATTCTATATTTAAGAGAATTGAATAAAACGTAAATATTATCTAGGCACCCCACGTTAAAAAAAAATTTCTCTGAATATAATCTGTCAGTGAAAATACACAATGCCATTTTCTACTCTGTTTTGCATTATATAAACCAACTCAATATGCTCTTTAATGTAAAATACAGAAACTCTAACTTTACCCGAATTGAAATAATCTAAATATTATGTAGGCACGCCAATGTTAAAAACAAAATTGCTCTGAATATAATCTGTCAGAAAAAATGTACAATTCTTTATTCTACTCTGTTTTGGAGTATATAGACCAACTCAGTATGCTCTCTCATGTAAAATACCGAAATTCTAAGTTTATGTGAATCGAAAAAAAATCTAAATATTATCTACACACCCCAATGTTAAAAACAATATTGCTCTGAATATAATCCGTCAGAAAAACTATACAATCCCCTATTCTACTTTGTTTTTGAGTATATACACCAACTCCATATGCTTTCTCATGTAAAATACAGAAATTCTACATTTAAGCCAATCGAAAAAAATCTAAATATTATCTAGGCACCTCAATGTTAAAAGCAAAATTTCTCTGAATACAATCTGTCAGAAAAAATATACAATGCCTTATTCTACTCTGTTTTGGAGTATATACACCAACTCCATATGCTCTCTTATGTAAAATACAGAAATTCTAAAGTTAAGGAAAACAAAATATATCTAAATATTATCTAGGCAACCCAATGTAAATAGCAAAATTTATCTGAATATCATCTGTCAGAAAAAATACACAATTGCATTTTCTACTTTGTTTTGTAGTATATACACCAACTCAATATGCTCTCTCATGTAAAATTTCAAAATTCTAATTTTACACGAATCAAAAAAAATCTAAATAATATTTAGGCGCCCAAAAGTTTAAAGAAAATGGCTCTTAATATAGTCTGTTAGAAAAAATATACAATGCCTTATTCTACTCTGTTTTGGAGTATATACACCAACTCAGTATGCTCTCTCATGTAAAATACAGAAATTCTAATACTACCCAAATCGAAAAAATCTAAATATTATCTAGGCACCCCAATGTTAAAAGCAAAATTTCTCTTAATGAAATCTGTCGTAAAAAATATAGAATGCCCTGTTCTACTTTGTTTTGGAGTATACACACCAACTCCATATGCTCTCTTATGTAAAATACCGAAATTCTAATTTTAGGCGAATCAAAAAAAATCTAAATAATATCTAGGCGCTCCAAAGTAAAAAGAAAATGGCTCTGAATATAATCTGTTAGAAAAAATATACAATGCCTTATTCTACTTTGTTTTGGAGTATATACACGAACTCAGGATGCTCTCTCATGTAAAATACAGAAATTCTAATTTTACCCGAATCGAAGAAATCTAAATATTATCTAGGCACCTCAATGTTAAAAACAAAATTGCTCTGAATATAATCTGTCAGAAAAAATATACAATGCCCTATTCTACTCTGTTTTAGAGTATATACACCAACTCAGTATGCTCTCTTATGTAAAATACAAAAATTCTACGTTTAAACGAATCGAAACAAATCTAAATATTATCTAGGCACTCCAATGTTAAAAGAAAATAGCTCTGAATATAATCTGTCATAAAAAATATACAATACCCTTTTCTACTCTGTTTTGTAATATATACACCAATTCCATATGCTCCATTATGTAAAACACAGAAATACTATATTTAAGCGAATCGAAAGAAATCTAAATATTATCTAGGCACCCCAATGTTATAAGCAAAATTGCTCTGAATATAATCTGTCAGAGAATATACACAATGCCCTTTTCTACTCTGTTTTGTAGTATGTACACCAACTCAATATGCTCTCTCATATAAAATTCCGAAATTCTAATTTTACGTGAATCGGAAAGAATCTAAATAATATCTAGGCTCCCCAAAGTTAAAAGAAAATGGCTCTGAATATATTCTGTTAGAAAAAATATACAATGCCTTATTCTACTCTGTTCTGGAGTATATACACCAACTCAGGATGCTCTGTCATATAAAATAGAGAAATTCTAATTTTACCCAAATCGCAAAAATCTAAATATTATCTAGGCACCCCAATGTTAAAAACAAAATTGCTCTGAATATAATCTGTCAGAAAAAATATAAGATGCCCTATTCTAATCTGTTTTAAAGAATATACACCAACTCCATATGCTCTCTCTTGTAAAATACAGAAATTCTATATTTCAGCGAATCGAAAGAAATCTAAATATTATCTAGGCACACCTATGTTAAAAGCAAAGTTGCTCTGAATATAATCTGTCAGAAAAAATATACAATGCTCTTTTCTACTCGGTTTTGTAGTATATACACCAACTCAATATGCTCTGTCATGTAAAATACAGAAATTCTTATTCTACTCGTATCGAAAAAAACTAAATATTATCTAGGCCCCCTGATGTTAAAAGCAAAATTTCTCTGAATATAATCTGTAAGAGAAAATATGCAATGCCCTTTTCTACTCTGTTTTGGAGTATATACACTAACTCAATATGCTCTCTCATGTAAAATACCAAAATTCTAATTTTAGGCGAATAAAAAAAAATCAAAATAATATATAGGTGCCCCAAAGTTAAAATAAAATGGATCCGAATATAGTCTGTTAGAAACAATACACAATGCCTTATTCTACTCTGTTTTGGAGTATATACACCAAGTCAGGTTGCTCTCGAATGTAAAATACAGAAATTCTAATTTTACCCAAATCGAAAAAATCTAAATATTATCTAGGCACCCCAGTGTTAAAAAAAATTGCTCGAAATAGAATCCGTCAGAAAAAATATACAATGCCCTATTCTACTCTGTTTTGGAGTAAATACACCCACTCCATATGCTCTTTCATGTAAAATACAGAAATTCTATATTTATGTGAATCGAAAAAATCTAAATATATTCTACGCACCCCAATGTTAAACACGAAATTGCTCTGAATACAATCTGTGATAAAAAATATACAATACACTACTCTACTCTGTTTTGGAGTATACACACCAACTCAATATGCGCTCTCATGTAAAATACAGAAATTACATATTTAAGCGAATCGAAAAATATCTAAATATTATCTAGGCACCCCAATGTTAAAAGAAAAATTGGCCTGAATATAATCTGTCAGAGAAAATACAAAATGCCATTTTCTACTCTGTTTTGTTTATATACACCAACTCAATATGCTCTTTCATGTAAAATACAGTAACTCTAATTTTACCCGAATCGAAAAAATCTAAATATTATGTAGGCACGCCAATGTTAAAAACAAAATTGCTCTGAATATAATGTGTCAGAAAAAATATACAATGCCCTATTCTACTTTGTTTTGGAGTATATACACCAACTCAGTATGCTCTCTCATGTTATATACCGAAATTCTCATTTTACGTGAATCAAAAAAAATCTAAATATTATCTAGGCTCCCCAATGTTAAAAACAATATTGCTCTGAATATAATCTGTCAGAAAACTTTTACAATGCCCTATTCTGCTCTTTATTGGAGTATATACACCAACTTCATATGCTCTCTCATGTAAAATAAGAAATTCTATATTTAAGCGTATCGAAAAAAATCTAAATATTATCTAGGCTCCTCAATGTTGAAAGCAAAATTTCTGTGAATATAATCTGTCAGAAAAAATATACAAAGCCCAATTCGACTCTGTTTTGGAGTACATACACCCACTCAGTGTGCTCTCTCAAGTAAAATACAAAAATGCGAATTTTACGCAAATCGAAAAAACTTTAAATAAAATCTAGAAGCCCCAAAGATTAAAGAAAATGGCTCTGAATATAGTCTGTTAGAAAAAGAAATACATCGCCTTATTCTACTCTTTGTTGTAGTACATACACCACCTACGTGTGCTCTCTCATGTAAAATACAGAAATTGTAATTTTACTTGAATCAAAAGTAATCTAAATATTATCTAGGCATCCCCATGTTAAAAAAAATTGCTCTGAATATAATCTGTCAGATCAAATATACAATGCCCTTTTCTACTCTGTTTTGTAATATATACACCAACTCAATATGCTCTCTCATGTAAAATACAGAAATTCTAATTTTACCCAATTCGAAAAAATCTAAATATTATCTAGGCACCTCAGTGATAAAAAGAAACTTGCTCTGAATATAATCTGTCAGAAAAAATATACAATGCCCTATTCTACTCTGTTTTGGAGTATATACACCAACTCCATATGCTCTCTCACGTAAAATAGAGAAATTCTATATTTAAGCGAATCGAGAAAAATTTAAATATCATCTAGGCACCCCAATGTTAAAAGAAAAATTGCTCTGAATATAATCTGTCAGAAAAAATATACAATGCCCTTTACTTCTTTATTTGCTAGTATATTCACCAACTCAATATGCTGTCTCATGTAAAATACAGAAATTCTATATTTAAGCGAATCAAAACAAATCTAAAAATTATCTAGGTAACCCAATGTTAAAAGAAAAATTGCTCTGAATATAATCTGTCAGAAAATATATACAGTGCCCTTTTCTACTCTGTTTTGTAGTATATACACCAACTCAATATGCTCTCTCATGTAAAATACCGAAATTCTAATTTTACGTGAATCGAAAAAAATCAAAATAATATCTAGGCACCCCAAAGTTAAAAGAAAATGGCTATGAATATAGTCTGTTAGAAAAAATATAAAATGCCTTATTCTACTCTGTTTTGGAGTACATACACCAACTTAGTATGCTCTCTCATGTAAAATACAGAAATTCTAATTTTACGTGTATTGAAAAAAATCTAAATATTATCTAGGCACCCCAATGTTAAAAGCAAAATTGCTCTGAATATAATCTCTCAGAATAAATGTACAATGCACTTTTCTACTTTGTATTGTAGTATATACCCCAACCCAATATGCTCTCTCATGTTAAATACAGAAATTCTAATTTTACCCGAATCAAAAAATTCTAAATATTATCTAGGCACCCCAATGTTAAACGCAAAAGTGCTCTGAATACAATCTGTCAGTAAAAATATACAATGTTCTTTTCTACTCTGTTTTGTAGTATAAACACCAACACAATATGCTCTGTCATGTAAAATACAGAAATTCGAATTCCACCGGATACGAAAAAATCTAAATATTATCTAGGCACCATAATGTTAAAAGCAATATTGCTCTGAATATAATCTGTCAGAAAAAATATACAATGCCCTATTCTACTCTGTTTTAAAGTATATAAACCAACTCCATATGCTCTCTCATGTAAAATACAGAAATTCTAATTCTACCCGAATTGAAATAATGTAAATATTATCTAGGCACCCCAATGTTAAAAACAAAATTGCTCTGAATATCATCTGGGAGAAAAAATATACAATGCCCTATTCTACTCTGTTTTGGAGTATGTATACCAACTCAGTAGCTCTGTCATGTAAAATACAGAAATTCTAAATTTACGTGAATCGAAAAAAATCTAAATATTATCCAGGCACCACAATGTTAAAAGCAAAATTGCTCTGAATATAATCTCTCAGAAAAAATATACAATGCCCGATTCTACTCTGTTTTAGGGTATATACACCAACTCCACATGCTCTCTCATGTAAAATACCAAAATTCTAATTTTACGAGAATCAAAAAAAGTCTAAATAATATCTAGGCACCTCAAAGTTCAAAGAAAATGAGTCTGAATATAGTCTGTTAGAAAAAATATACAATGCCCTATTCTACTCTGTTTTAAAGTATATAAACCAACTCCACATGCTCACTCATTTAGAATAGAGAAATACAAATTTTAACTGAATCGAAATAATCTAAATATTATCTAGGCAACCCAATGTTAAAAGCAGCATTGCTCTGAATATAATCAGTTAGAAAAAGTATACAATGCCCCATTCTACTCTGTTTTGGAGTATATACACCAACTCAATATGCTCTCTCATATAAAATACAGAAATTCTATATTTAAGCGTATTGAAAAAAATCTAAATATTATCTATGTACCCCTTGTTAAAAACAAAATTTCTCTGAATATAATCTGTCAGAAAAAATATACAATACCCTATTCTACTCTGTTTTGGAGTATATACACCAACTCAATATGTTCTCTCATGTAAAATACAGAAATTCTAATTTCACGTGAATCGAAATAAATCTAAAGGATATCTATGCGCCCCAAAGTTAAAAGAAAATGTCTCTGAATATATTCTGTTAGAAAAAATACACAATGTCTTATTCTACTCTGTTTTGGAGTATACACACCAACTCAGTATGCTCTCTCATGTAAAATACAGAAATTCTAATTTTACCAGAATCGAAAAAATCTAAATATTATCTAGGCACCCCAATGTTAATAACAAAATTGCTCGTAATATAATCTATCAGAAAAAATATACAATGCTTTATTCTACTTTGTTTTAAAGTATCTACACCAACTCCATATGCTCTCTCATGTAAAATACAGAAATTCTGTATTTAAGCAAATCGAATATAATCTAAATATTATCTAGGCAACCCAATGTTAAAAGCAAAATTGCTCTGAATATAATCTGTCAGAAAAAATATACAATGCCCTTTTCTACTCTATTTTGGAGTATATACGCCAATTCCATATGCTCTCTCATGTAAAATACAGAAATTCTACTTTTAAGCGAATCGAAAAAAATCTAAATAATATCTAGGCGCCCCAAAGTTAAAAGAAAATGGCTCTGAATAATATGTTAGAAAAAATATACAATGCCTTATTCTACTATATTTTGGAGTATATACACAAACTCACTCTGGTCTCTCGTGTAAAATACAGAAACTAATTTTACCGGAATCGAAAAAATCTAAATATTATCAAGGCACCCCAATGTTAAAAACAAAATTTAGCTGCATATAAACGCTCAGAAAAAATATACAATGCCTTATTCTACTCTTTTTTTGAGTATATACACCAACTCTACATGCTCTCTCATGAAAAATACAGAAATTCTATATTTAAGGAAATCAAAAAAAAATCTAAATAATATCTAGGCGCCCCAAAGTTAAAAGAAAATGGCTCTGAATATAGTATGTTAGAAAAAATATACAATACCTTATTCTACTATGTTTTGGAGTATATACACCAACTCAGTATGCTCTCTCGTGTAAAATAGAGAAATTCTAATTTTACCCGAATCAAAAAAATCTGAATATTATCAAGGCACCCCAATGTTAAAAACAAAATTGCTCTGGATATAAACTCTAAGAGAAAATATACAATACCCTATTCTACTCTGTTTTGCGTATATACACCAACTCTACATGCTCACTCATGTAAACTACAGAAATTCTATATTTAAGCGAATAGATAAAAATCTAAATATTATGTAGGCACCCTAATGTTAAAAACAAAATTGCTCTCAATATAATCTGTCAGAAAAAATATACAATGCCCTTTTCTACTCTGTTTTGGAGTGTATACACCAACTCAGTATGCTCTTTCATGTAAAATACCGAAATTCTAATTTTACGTGAATCGAAAAAAATCTAAATATTATCTAGGCACCCCAATGTCTAAAGCAAAATTGCTCTTAATATAATCTGTCTGACAAAATATACAATCTTTTTTTCTACTTTGTTTTAAAGTGTATACACCAACTCAATATGCTCTCTCATGTAAAATACCGAAATTCTTACTTTATGCGAATCGAAAAAAATCTAAATAATATTTAGGCACCACAATGATGAAAACAAAATTTCTCTGAATATAATCTGTCAGAAAAAATATACAATGCCCTATTCTACTCTATTTTGTAATATATACACCAACTCCATATGCTGTCTTATGTAAAATACAGAAATTCTAATTTTAGCAGAATCGAAATAATCTAAATATTATCTAGGCATCCCAATGTTAAAAACAAAAATGCTCTGAATTTAATCAGTTAGAGAAAATATACAATGCCCTATTTTACTCTGTTTTGGAGTATGTACACAAACTCAATATGCTCTCTTAAGTAAAATAACGAAAATCTAATTTTACGCGAATAGAAACAAATCTGAATAATAACAAGGCGTTCCAAAGTTAAAAGAAAATGGGTCTGAATATAGTCTGTTAGAAATAATATACAATGCCTTATTCTACTCTGTTTTGGAGTATATACACCAGTTCACTATGCTCTCTCATGTAAAATACAAAAATTCTATATTTAAGCGAATCGGAAAAAATCTAAATATTATCTAGGCACCCCAATGTTAAAAGCAAAATTGCTCTGAATATAGTCTGTCAGAAAAAAATATACAATGCCATTTTCTACTCTGATTTGTAGTATATACATCAACTCAATATGCTCTCTCATGTAAAATACAGAAATTCTAATTTTACCCGAAGCGAAAAAATCTAAATATAATCTAGGCACCCCATGTAAAAAACAAAATTGCGTTGAATATAATCTGTCAGAAAAAATATAGAATGTCCTATTCTACTCTGTTTTGGAGTATATACACCAACTCCATATGCTCTCTCATGTAAAATACAGAAATTCTATATTTAAGCTAATCGAAAGAAATCTAAATATTATCTAGGCACCCCAATGTTAAAAACAGAATAGCTCTGAATATAATCTGTCAGATAAAATATACAATGCCCTATTCTACTCTGTTTTGGAGTATATACACGAACTCCATATGCTCTCTCATGTAAAATACAAAAATTCTATGTTTAAGTGAATCGAAAAAAATCTAAATATTATCTAGGGACCCCATTGTTAAAAGCAAAATTGCTCTGAATATAATCTGTCAGAAAAAATATACAATGCCCTTTTCTACTCTGTTTTCGAGTATACACACCAACTCAATATGCTCTCTCATGTAAAATACAGAAATTCAAATTTTACCACAGTCGAAAAAATCTACATATTATCTAGGCAACCGAATGATAAAAAAAAAATTGCTCTGAATATAATCTCTCAGAAAAAATATACAATGCCCTATTCTACTTAGTTTTGGAGTATATACACCAACTACATCTTGTCTCTCATGTAAAATACAAAAATTCTAATTTTACGTGAATCGAAAAAAATCTAAATAATATCTAGGCGCCCCAAAGTTAAAAGAAAATGGCTCTGAATATAGTCTGTTAGAAAAAATATACAATGCCTTATTCTACTCTGTTTTGGAGTATATAAACCAACTCAGTATGCTATCTCATGTAAAATACGGAAATTTTAATTTTACGCGAATCGAAAAAAATCTAAATAATATCTAGGTGCCCCAAACTTAAAAGAAAATGGTTCTGAATATAGTCTGTTAGAAAAAATGTAAATTGCCTTATTCTACTCTGTTTTGGAGTATATACACCAACTCAGTATGCTCTCTCATGTAAAATACAGAAATTCTAATTGTACCCGAATCGAATAAATCTAAATATTATCTATACACCAAAATGTTGAAAACAAAATTGCTCAGAATATCGTCTGTCAGAAAAAATATACAATGCCCTATTCTACTCTGTTTTGGAATATATACACCAAGTCAGTATGCTCTCTCATGTAAAATACAGAAATTCTAATTTTATGAGAATCGAAAAAAATTTAAATATTATCCAGGCAACCCATGTTAAAAACAAAATTTCTCTTAATATAATCTGTGAGAAAAAATATACAATGCCCTATTCTACTCTGTTTTGGAGTATATACACCAACTCCATATGCTCTCTTATGTAAAATACAGAAATTCTATATTTAAGCGAATCTAAAATAATCTAAATATTATCTGGGCACTTCAATATTAAAAAAAAATTGCTCTGAATATAATCTGTCAGAGAAAATATACAATGCTTTATTCTACTCTGTTTTGAAGTATATACATTAACTCCATATGCTCTGTCATGTAAAATACAGCAATTCTATATTTAAGCGAAACAAAAATAATCTAAATAATATCTAGGCACCCCAATGTTAAAAACAAAATTGCTCTGAATATAATGTGTCAGAAAAAATATACAATTCCCTATTCTACTCTGCTTTGGAGTATATACACAAACTCCATATCCTCTCTTATGTAAAATACAGAAATCCTATATTTAAGCGAATCGAAAAAAATCTGAGTATTATCTATGCAACCCAATGTCAAAAGCAATATAGCTCTGAATATAATCTGTCAGAAAAATATACAATGCCCTACTCTACTTAGTTTTAGAGTATATAAACCAACTCAATATGCTCTCTCATGTAAAATACCGAAATTCTAAATTTACTGAAATCGAAAAAAATCTAAATAATATGTAGGCGACAAAAAGTTAAAAGAAAATGGCTCAGTATACAGTCTGTTTCAAGAAATGTAGAATGCCTTATTCTACTCTTTTTTGGAGTATATACACCAACTCAGTTTGCTCTCTCATGTAAAATACCGAAATTCTAATTGTACCCGAATCGAAAAAAATCTAAATATTATCTAGGCAACCCAATGTTAAAAACAAAATTGCTCTGAATATACTCTGTCAGAAAAAATATACAATGCACTATTCTACTGTATTTTGGAGTATATACACCGACTCCATATGTTCTCTCATGTAAAATACAGAAAATCTACCTTTAAGCGTATCGAAAAAATCTAAGTATTATCTAGGCACGCCAATGTTAAAAACAAAATTGCTCTGAATATAATCTGTCCGAAAAAATATACATTACCCTTTTCTACTCTGTTTTAGAATATATACACCAACTCCATATGCTCTCTCATGTAAAATACCGAAATTCTAATTTAACGCGAATCGAAAAAAATCTAAATAATATCTAGGCGCCCCAAAGTTAAAAGAAAATTGCTCTGAATATAGTCTGTTAGAAAAAATGTACAATGCCTTATTGTACTCTGTTGTGGAGTATATACACCAACTCAGTATGCTCTATCATTTAAAACACTGAAATTCTAATTTTCCATGAATTGAAAAAATCTAAATAATATCTAGTCACCCCAATGTTAAAAACAAAATTCCTCTGAATATACTCTGTCAGAAAAAATATTCAATGCTCCATTCCACTTAGTTTTGTAGTAAATACACCAACTACCTATGCTCTCTCATGGAAAATTAAAAAATTCTATATTTAGGGGAATCAAAAAAAATCTAAATATTATCTAGGCACCCAAATGTTAAAAGCAAAATTGCTCTGAATATAATCTGTCAGAAAAAATATACAATGCCCTTTTCTACTCTGTTTCGGAGTATATACACCAACTCTATAGGATCTCTCATGTAAAATATTTACTTCTAATTTTACCAGATTCGAATAAAATCTAAATAATATCTAGGCGCCCCAATGTTAAAAGAAAATGGCTCTGAATATAGTCTGTTAGAAAAAACATACATTGCCCTATTCTACTCTGTTTTGGAGTATATACACCAACTAAGTGTGCTCTCTCATGTAAAATATTGAAATTCTAATTTCAAAAGAATCGAAAAAAATCAAAATATTATCAAGGCACCCCGTGTTAAAAACAAAATTTCTCTGAATATAATCTGGCAGAGAAAATATACAATGCCCTATTCTACTCTTTTTTGGAGTATATACACCAACTCCATATGCTCTCTCATGTAAAATACAGAAATTCTATATTTAAGAGAATCGAAAAAATTGAAATATTATCTTGGCACACCAATGATAAAAACAAAATTGCTCTGAATATAATCTCTAAGAAAAAATATACAATGCCTATTCTACTCTGTTTTGGAGTATATACTCAAACTCCATATGCTCTCTCAAGTAAAATACAGAAATTCTATATTTAAGCGAATCAAATAAAACCTAATTATTATTTATGCACCCCAAAGTTAAATGCAAAATTGCTCTGAATATAATCTGTCAGAAAAAATATACAATGCCCTTTTCTACTCTGTTTTGGAGTATATACATTAAATATGCTCTCTCATGTAAAATACAGAAATTCTAATTTTACACGAGTCGAAAATATCTAAATATTATTTAGGCACTTGAATGTTAAAAACAAAATTGCTCTGAATATAATCTGTCAGAAAAAATATACAATGAACTCTTCTACTTACTTTTGGAGTATATACACCAACTAAATATGCTCTCTCATGTAAAATACAGTAATTCTATATTTAAGCGAATCAAGAAAAATCTATGTATTATCTAGGCACCCCACTGTTGCAAGCAAAATTGCTCTGAAAATAATCTGTCAAAAAACTATACAATGCCGTTTTCGACTCTGTTTTGTAGAATATACACCAAGTCCATATGCTCTCTCATGTAAAATACCGAAATTGTAATTTTACGCAAATCGAAAAAAATCTAAATAATATCTAGGCGCCCCAAAGTTAAAGGAAAATGGCTCTGAATATAGTCTGTTAGAAAAAATATACAATGCCTTATTCTACCCTGTTTTGGAGTATATACACCAACTCCATATGCTCTCTCATATAAAGTACCAGAATTCTAATTTTACGTGAATCGAAAAAAATCTAAATATTATCTAGGCACCCCTATGTTAAAACCAAAATTGCTCTCCATATAATCTGTCAGAAAAAATATACAATGCACTTTTCTACTCTGTTTTGGAGTGTATACACCAACTCAATATGCTCTCTCATATAAAATACCGAAATTGTAATTTTACGAGAATGGAAAAAAATCTAAATATCTAACCACCCGAAAGTTAAAATAAAATGGCTCTAAATATAGTCTGTTAGGAAAACATACAATGCCTAGTTCTACTCCGTTTTGGAGTATATACACCAACTCACTATGCTCTCTCATGTAAAATACAGGAATTCGAATTTTACCCGAATCGAAAAAATCTAACTATTATCTAGGCACCCCAATGTTAAAAACAAAATTGCTCTGAATATAATCTGTCAGATAAAATATACAATGCCTTTTTCTACTCTGTTTTGAAGTATATAAACCAACTATATATGCTCTCTCATGTAAAATACGGAAATTCTAATTTTACAAGAATAGAAAAAAATCTAAACAATAACTAGGCGCCCATAAGTTAAAAGAAAATGGCTCTGAATATAGTCTGTTAGAAAAAATATACACAACATATATACAACTATACAATCTTTGATAAACCTGACAAAAACAAGCAATGGGGCAAGGATTCCATGTTTAACAAATGGTGTTGGGAAAACTGGCTAGCCATGTGCAGAAAGCAGAAACTGGACCCCTTCCTGACACCTTACACTAAAATTAACTCCAGATGGATTAAAGACTTAAACATAAGACCTGGCACCATAAAAACCCTAGAAGAAAATCTAGGCATAACTATCCAGGACATAGGAGTAGGCAAGGACTTCATGAACAAAACACCAAGAGCATTGGCAACAAAAGCCAAAATAGACAAATGGGACCTAATGAAACTCCACAGCTTCTGCACGGCAAAAGAAACAGTCACTAGAGTGGATCGGCAACCAACAGAATGGGAAAAAATTTTTGCAGTTTACCCATCTGACAAAGGGCTGATATCCAGAATTTACAAAGAACTCAAACAGATTTACAGGAAAAAAACAAACGAGCCCATTCAAAAGTGGGCAAAGGATATGAACAGACACTTTACGAAAGAAGACATATATGAGGCCAACAATCATATGAAAAAATGCTCATCGTCACTGGTCATCAGAGAGATGCAAATCAAAACCACATTGAGATACCATCTCACGCCAGTTAGAATGGCGATCATTAAAAAATCTGGAGACAACAGATGCTGGAGAGGATGTGGAGAAAAAGGAACACTTTTACACTGTTGGTGGGAGTGTAAATTAGTTCAACCATTGTGGAAGACAGTGTGGTGATTCCTCAAGGCCTTAGAAATAGAAATTCCATTTGACCCAGCAATCCCATTACTGGGTATATATCCAAAAGACTATAAATCGTTCTACTATAAGGACACATGTACACGAATGTTCATTGCAGCACTGTTTACAATAGCAAAGACCTGGAATCAACCCAAATGCCCATTGATAATAGACTGGATTGGAAAAATGTGGCACATATACACCATGGAATATTATGCAGCAATCAGAAATGATGAGTTTGTGTCGTTTGTAGGGACATGGATGAATCTGGAGAACATCATCCTCAGCAAACTGACACACGAACAGAAAATGAAACACCGCATATTCTCACTCATAGGCGGGTGATGAAAAATGAGAACACATGGACACAGAAAGGGGAGTACTAAACACTGGGGTCTATTGGGGGGAAAATGGGAGGGCCAGTGGGAGGGGGAGGTGGGGAGGAATAGCCTGGGGAGAAAAGCCAAATGTGGGTGAAGAAGAGAAGAAAAGAAAGCACACTGCCATGTGTGTACCTACGCAACTGTCTTGCATGCTCTGCTCATGCACCCCAAAACCTATAATCCAATAAAAAATTTTAAAAAAAAGAAAAAAAAAAGAAAAAATATACAATGCCTTATTCTACTCTGTTTTGGAGTATATACACCAACTGAGTTTGCTCTCAGATGTAAAATACCGAAATTCTAATTTTACGTGAATCAAAAAAAATCTAAATAATATCTAGGCTCCCCACAGTTAAAAGAAATTGGCTGTGAATATAGTCTGTTAGAAAAAATATACAATGCGTTATTCTACTCTTTTTGGGAGTATATACACCAACTCAGTATGCTCTATCATGTGAAATACCGAAATTATAATTTTAAGTGAATCGAAAAAATCTTAATATTGTCTAGGCACCCCAATGTTAAAAACATAATTGCTCTGAATATAATCTGTCAGAAAAAATATACAATGCCCTTTTCTACTGTGTTATGTAGTATATACACCAACTCAATATGCTCTCTCATGTAAAATAAAAAAATTCTAATTTTACGCGAATCGAAGAAAATCTAAATAATATCTAGTCGCCCCAAAGTTAAAAGACAATAGCTCTGAATGTAGTTTCTTATAATAAATATACAATGACTTATTCTACTTTGTTTTGGAGTATATACACAAACTCAGTATGCTCTCTCATGTAAAATACCGAAATTCTAATTTTACACGAATCAAAAAAAATCTAAATAATATCTAGGCGCCCCAAAGTTAAAGGAAAATGGCTCTGAATATAGTCTGTTAGAAAAAATATACAATGCCTTATTCTACCCTGTTTTGGAGTATATACACCAACTCCATATGCTCTCTCATATAAAGTATAGAAATTCTAATTTACGTGAATCGAAAAAAATCTAAATATTATCTAGGCACCCCTATGTTAAAACCAAAATTGCTCTCCATATAATCTGTCAGAAAAAATACACAATGTTCTGTTCTACTCTGTTTTGTAGTATATACAGCAACTCAATATGCTCTCTCATTTAAAACATCGAAATTCTAATTTTATGCCAATCAAAAAAAATCTAAATAATATCTAGGCGCCCAAAAGTTAAAAGAAAATGGCTCTGAATATAGTCTGTTAGAAACAATATACAATGCCTTATTCTACTTCGTTTTGGAGTATATACACCAACTGAGTTTGCTCTCAGATGTAAAATACCGAAATTCTAATTTTACACGAATCAAAAAAAATCTAAATAATATTTAGGCTCCCCACAGTTAAAAGAAAACGGCTGTGAATATAGTCTGTTAGAAAAAGTATACAATGCGTTATTCTACTCTGTTTGAAAGTATATACACCAACTCAGTATGCTCTATCATGTAAAATACCGAAATTCTAATTATACGTGAATCGAAAAAATCTAAATATTATCTAGGCACTCCAATGTTAAAAACATAATTGCTCTGAATATAATCTGTCAGAAAAAATATACATTGCCCTTTTCTACTGTGTTATGTAGTATATACACCAACTCAATATGCTCTCTCATGTAAAATAACGAAATTCTAATTTTACGCGAATCGAAGAAAATCTAAATAATATCTAGTCACCCCAAAGTTAAAAGACAATAGCTCTGAACGTAGTTTGTTATAACAAATATACAATGACTTATTCTACTTTGTTTTGGAGTATATACACAAACTCAGTATGCTCTCTCATGTAAAATACCGAAATTCTAATTTTACACAAATCAAAAAAAATCTAAATAATATCTAGGAGCCCCAAAGGTAAAAGAAAATGGCTCTGAATATAGTCTGTTAGAAAAAATATACAATGCCTGATTCTACGCTGTTTTGGAGTATATACACCAACTCACTATGCTCTCTCATGTAAAATACAGAAATTCTAATTTTTCCCGAATCGACAATATATACATATTATCTAGGCACCCCAATGCTAAAAACAAAATTGCTCTGAATATAATCTGTCAAAAATAATATACAATGCCGTATTCTACTTTTTTTTGGAGTATATACACCAACTCCATATGCTCTCTCATTTAAAATACAGATATTCTAATTTTACCCGAATCGAAAAAATCTAAATAATATCTAGGCACCCCAATGTTAAAATCAAAATTGCTCTGAATATAATCTGTCAGAAAAAATATACAATGCCCTATTTTACTCTGTTTTGGAGTATATACACCAACTCCATATGCTCTCTCATGTAAAATACAGAAATTCTTTATTTAAGCAAATTGAAAAAAATCTAAATATCATGTAGGCACCCCAATGTTAAAAACAAAATTGCTCTGAATATAATCTGTGAGAAAAAATATACAATGCACTATTCTACTTTATTTTGGAGTATATACATTAACTCAATATGCTCTCTCATGTAAAATACAGAAATTCCATATTTAAGCGAATCGAAAAAATTCTAAATAATATCTAGGCACCCCAGTGTTAAAAGAAAAATTGCTCTTAAAATAATCTGTCAGAAAAAAATATACAATGCCCTATTCTACTCTGTTTTGGAGTATATACGGCAACTCAGTATGCTCTTTCATGTAAAATACCGAAATTCTAATTTTACGAAAATCGAATAAAATATAAATATTATCTAGGCACCCCAATGTTAAAAGCAAAATTGCTCTGAATATAATCTGTCAGAAAAAATATACAATTCGGTTTTCTACTCTGTTTTGTAGTATATACACCAACTCCATATTCTGTGTCATGTAAAATACAGAAATTCTAATTTTACCCACATCGAAAAAATCTAAATATTATCTAGGCACCCCAATGTTAAAAAAAAAATTGGTCTGAATATAATCTGTCAGAAAAAATATACAATGCCGTATTCTATGCTGTTTTGGAGTATATACACCACGTCCATAAGCTCTCTCATGTAAAATACAGAAATTCTATATTTAAGCGAATCGAAAAAAATCTAAATATTATCTACGCATCCAAATGTTTAAAGCAAAATTGTACTGAATATAATCTGTCAGAAAAAATAAACAATGCCCTTTTCTACTCTGTTATGTAGTATATACACCAACTCCATATGCTCTCTTATGTAAAATACGGAAATTCTAATTTTAGGCGAATCAAAAAATATCTAAATCATATCTAGGTGCTCCAAAGTTAAAAGAAAATGGCTCTGAATATAATCTGTTACAAGAAATATACAATGCCTTATTCTACTTTGGTTTGGAGTATATACACCAACTCAGGATGCTCTCTCATGTAAAATACAGAAATTCTAATTTTACCCGAATCGAAAAAATCTAAATATTATTCAGGCATCTCAATGTTAAAAACAAAATTGCTCTGAATATAATCTGTCAGAAAAAATCTACAATGCCCTATTCTACTCTGATTTGGAGTATATACACCAACTCAGTATGCTCTCTCATTTAAAATACAAAAATTCTATGTTTAAGCTAATCGAAAAAAATCTAAATATCATCTAGGCACTCCAATGTTAAAAGCAAAATAGCTCTGAATATAATCTGTCAGAAAAAATATACAATACCCTTTTCTACTCGGTTTTGTAGTATATACACCAATTCCATATGCTCTATTATGTAAAACAAAGAAATACTATATTTAAGCGAATAGAAAGAAATCTAAATATTATCTAGGCACCCCAATATTAAAAGCAAAATTGCTCTGAATATAATCTGTCAGAGAAAATATTCAATGCCCTTTTCTACTCTGTTTTGTAGTATGTACACCAACTCAATATGCTATCTCATATAAAATACCGATATTCTAATTTTACGTGAATCGAAAAAAATCTAAATAATATCTAGGCGCACCAAAGTTAAAAGAAAATGTCTCTGAATATATTGTGTTAGAAAAAATATACAATGCCTAATTCTACTTTGTTCTGGACTTTATGAACCAACTCAGGATGCTCTGTCATATAAAATACAGAAATTCTAATTTTACCCAAATCGAAATAATCTAAATATTATCTAGGCACCTCAATGTTAAAAACAAAATTGCTCTGAATATAATCTGTTATAAAAAATATACAATGCCCTATTCTACTCTGTTTTGGAGTATATACACCAACGCTATATGCTCTCTAATTTAAAATACAGAAATTCAAATTGTACGCGAATCGAAAAATATATAAATAATATCTAGGCGCCCCAAAGTTAAAAGAAATTGGCTCTGAATATAGTCTGTTAGAAAAAATATACAACGCCTTATTCTACTCTGTTTCGGAGTACATACACCATCTCAGGGTGCACTCTCCTATAAAATACAGAAATTCTAATTTTACCGTAATTGAAAAAATCTAAATATTATCTAGGCACCTCAGTGTTAAAAAAAACTTGCGCTGAATATAGTCTGTCAGAAAAAATATACAATGCCCTATTCTACTCTGTTTTGGAGTATATACAGCAACTCAAAATGCTCTCTCATGTAAAATACAAAAATTATATATTTAAGCGAATCCAAAAAAATCTAAATATTATCTAGTCACCCCAAAGTAAAAAGCAAAATCGCGCTGAATATAATCGGTCAGAAAAAATATACATTGCCCTATTGTACTCTGTTTTGGAGTATATACACCAACTCCATATGCTCTCTCATGTAAAATACAGAAATACTATTTTTAAGCGAATCGAAAAAAATCTATATATATCTAGATGCCCCAAAGTTAAAAGAAAATAACTCTGAATAAAGTCTGTTAGATAAAATTTACAATGCCTTATTCTACTCTTTTTTGGAGTATATACACCAACTCAGAATACTCTCTTATGTAAAATACAGAAATTCTATATTTAAGCAAATCGAAGAAAATCTAAATATTATTTAGGCACCCCAATGTTAAAAACAAAAATGCTCTGAATATAATTTGTCAGAAAAAATATAAAATGCCATTTTATACTCTGTTTTGTAGTATATACACCAACTTAATATGCTCTCTCTTATAAAATACCGAAATTCTAATTTTACGTGAATTGAAAAAAATCTAAATAATATCAAGGCGCCCCAAAGTTAAAAGAAAATGGTTCTAAATATAGTCTGATAGAACAAATATAGAATGCTTTATTCTTCTCTGTTTTGGGGTATATACACCAACAGAGTATGCTCTCTCATGTAAAATACTGAAATTCTAATTTTACGTGAATCAAAAAAAATCTAAATATTATCTAGGCACCCCAATGTTAAAAAAAAAATTGCTCTGAATGTAATCTCTCAGAAAAAATATACAATGCATTATTCTACTCTGTTTTAAAGTATGTACACCAACTCCATATGCTCTCTCATGTAAAATATAGAAATTCTAATTCTACCCGAATCGCAAAAATCTTAATATTATATAGGCACCCCAATGTTAAAAACAAAATTGCTCTGAATATAATCTGTCAGAGAAAATATACAATGCCCTATTCTACTCTGTTTTGGAGTATATACACCAACTCAATATGCTCTCTCATGTAAAATACCGAAATTCTAATTTTAGGCGAATCAAAAAAATCTAAATAATGTCTAGGCGCCCCAAAGTTAAAAGAAAATGGCTCTGAATATAGTCTGTTAAAAAAATATATACAATGCCCTATTCTACTCTGTTTTGGAATATATACACCAACTCAGTATGCACTCTCATGTACAATACAGAAATTCAAATTTTACGTGAATCAAAGCAAATCTAAATATTATTTAGGCACCCCAATATTAAAAACAAAATTTCTCTGAATAAAATCTGTCAGAAAAAATATACAATGCCCTTTTCTACTCTGTTTCGTAGTATATACACCAACTCAATATGCTCACTCACGTAAAATACAGAAATTCTAATTTTACACAAATCGAAAAAAATCTAAATAAAATCTAGACGCCCCAAAGATAAAAGAAAATGGCTCTGAATATAGTCTGTTTGAAAAAAAAATACATCGCCTTATTCTACTCTTTTTTAAGCACATACACCAACTCAGTGTGCTCTCTCATGTAAAATACAGAAATTCTAATTTTACCTGAATCAAAAATAATCTAAATATTATCTAGGCACCCCAATGTTAAAAACAAAATTTCTCTGAATGTAATCTGTCACATAAAATATACAATGCCCTATTCTACTCTGTTTTAAAGTAAATACACCAACTTCATATGCACTCTCATGTAAAATACAGAAATTCGGTATTTAAGCGAATCGAAAAAAATCTAAATATTATCTAGGCACCCCAATGTTAAAGCAAAATTGCTCTGAATATAATCTGTCAGAAAAAATATACAATGCCCTATTCTACTCTCTTCTGGGATATATACACCAACTCAATATGCTGTCTTATGTAAAATAACGCAAGTTTAATTTTAGGCGAATCAAAAAAGATCTAAATAATATCTAGGCGCCCCAAAGTTAAAAGAAAATGGCTCTGAATATAGTCTGTTAAAAAAAATATACAATGCCTTATTCTACTCTGTTTTGGAGTATATACAGCAACTCAGGGTGTTCTCTGATGTAAAATAAAAAATTCTAATTTTACCCGAATCGAAAAAATCTAAATATTATCTAGGCACCTCAATGTTAAAAACAAAATTTCTCTGAATATAATCTGTCGGAAAAAATATACAATGCCCTATTCTACTCTATTTTCGAGTATATACAACAACTCCCTATACTCTCTCAGGTAAAATACAGAAATTCTATATTTAAGCGAATTGAGAAAAATTTAAATATTATCTAGGCACCCCAATGTTAAAAGAAAAATTGCTCTGAATATAATCTGTCAGAAAAAATATACAATGCCCTTTACTTCTGTTTTTTGTAGTATATACACCAACTCCATATGCTCTCTCATGTAAAATACAGAAATTCTATATTTAAGCGAATCAAAAAAAACTAAAAATTATCTGCGTATTCCAATGATAAAAGAAAAATTGCTCTGAATATAATCTTTCAGAAAAAATATACAGTGCCCTTTTCTACTCTCTTTTCTAGTATATACACCAACTCAATATGCTCTCTCATGTAAAATACCTAAATTCTAATTTTACGCAAATCGAAAAAAATGTAAATAATATCTAGGCACTCCAAAGTTAAAAGAAAATGGCTCTGAATATAGTCTGTTAGAAAAAATATAAAATGCCTTATTCTACTCTGTTTTGGAGTACATACACCAACTTAGTATGCTCTCTCATGTAAAATACCAAAATTCTAATTTTACGTGTATGGAAAAAAATCTAAATATTATCTAGGCACCCCAATGTTAAAAGCAAAATTGCTCTGAATATAATCTGTCAGAATAAATGTACAATGCACTTTTCTACTTTTTATTGTAGTATATACACCAACCCAATATGCTCTCTCATGTTAAATACAGAAATTCTAATTTTACCCGAATCGAAAAATTCTAAATGTTATCTAGGCACACCAATGTTCAACGCTAAATTGCTCTGAATACAATCTGTCAGTAAAAATATACAATGTTCTTTTCTACTCTGTTTTGTAGTATAAAAACCAACACAATATACTCTTTCATGTAAAATACAGAAATTCGAATTCCACCGGATACGAAAAAATCTAAATATTATCTAGGCACCATAATGTTAAAAGCAATATTGCTCTGAATATAATCTGTCAGAAAAAATATACAATGCCCTATTCTACTCTGTTTTAAAGTATATACACCAACTCCATATGCTCTCTCATGTAAAATACAGAAATTCTAATTCTACCCGAATTGACATAATGTAAATATTATCTAGGCAACCCAATGTTAAAAACACAATTGCTCTGAATATAATCTGGCAGAAAAAATATACAATGCCCTATTCTACTCTGTTTTGGAGTATGTACACCAACTCAGTATGCTCCGTCATGTAAAATACAGAAATTCTAAATTTACGTGAATCGAAAAAAATCTAAATATAATCTAGGCACCCCAATGTTAAAAGCAAAATTTCTTTGTATATAATCTGTCAGAAAAAATATACAATGCCCGATTCTACTCTGTTTTAGAGTATATACACTAACTCCATATGCTCTCTCATGTAAAATACCAAAATTCTAATTTTACGTGAATCGAAAAAAATCTAAATAATATCTAGGCGCCTCAAAGTTCAAATAAAATGACTCTGAATATAGTCTGTTAGAGAAAATATACAATGTTTTATTCTACTCTGTTTTGGAGTATATACACCAACTCAGGATGGTCTCTCATGTAAAATAGAGAAATTCTAATTTTACCTGAATCGAAAAAATCTAAATATTATCTAAGCAACCCAATGTTAAAAGCAGCATTGCTCTGAATATAATCAGTCAGAAAAAGTATACAATGCCCCATTCTACTCTGTTTTGGAGTATATACACCAACTCAATATGCTCTCTCGTAAAATTCAGAAATTCTATATTTAAGCGTATTGAAAAAACTCTAAATATTATCTAGGCACCTCTTGTTAAAAACAAAATTGCTCTGAATATAATCTGTCAGAAAAAATATACAATACCCTGTTCTACTCTGTTTTGGAGTATATACACCAAAACGAACTCCATATGCTCCCTCATGTAAAATACAGAAATTCTAAATTTAAGCGAATCGTAAAATATCTAAATATTATCTAGGCACCCCAATGTTAAAAGCAAATTTGCTCTGAATATAATCTGTCAGAGAAAATACACAATGCCATTTTCTACTCTGTGTTGGACTATATACACCAACTCCATACGCTCTCTCATGTAAAATACAGAAATACTATATTTAAGCGAATCGAATAAAATCTAAATATTATCTGTGCACCCCAATGTTAAAAGCAAATTTGCTCTGAATAGAATCTGTCAGAAAAAATATAAGATGCCCTTTTATACTCTGTTTAGTAGTACATACACAAATTCAGTATGCTCTCTCATGTAAAATACAGAAATTCTAATTTTACCCGAATCAAAAAAATCTAAATATTATCTAGGAACACTAATGTTAAAAACAAAATTTCTCTGAATATAATCTTTCTGAAAAAATATACAATGGCCTATTCTACTTTGTTTTGGAATATATACACCAACTCAGTATGCTCTCTCATGTAAAATACAGAAATTCTAATTTTACACGAATCAAAAATATCTAAATATTATCTAGCTACCCCAATGTTAAAAAGAAAATTTCTCTAAATATAATCTGTCATAACAAATACACAATGCCCTATTCTACTCTGTTTTGGAGTATATACACCAATTCCATATACTCTCTCATGTAAAATGAAGAAATTCTATATTTAAGCAAATCGAAAAAATCTAAATATTATCTAGCAACCAATGTTAAAAGCAAAATTGCTCTGAATATCATCTGTCAGAAAAAATATACAATGCCCTTTTCTACTCCCTTTTGGAGTATATACACCAACTCAATATGCTCTCTCATGTAAAATACCGATATTCTAATTTTAGGCGAATCGAAAAAAGTCTAAATAAAATCTACGCGCACCAAAGATAAAAGAAAATGACTCTGAATAGAGTGTGTTAGAAAAAATATACAATGCCTTATTCTACTCTGTTTTGGAGTGTATACACCAACTCAGTATGCTCTTCCATGTAAAATATCGAAATTCTATATTTACGCGAATCGAAAAAAATCTAAATATTATCTCGGCACCCCAATGTTAAAAGCAAAATTCCTCTGAATATAAATTGTCAGGATAAATATACAATTCCCATTTCTACTTTGTTTTGGAGTATATACAGCAACTCAATATGCTGTCTCATGTAAAATACCGAAATTCTAATTTTATGTGAATCGAAGAAAATCTAAATAATATCTAGGGGCCTCAAAGTTAAAAGAAAATGGCTCTGAATATAGTCTGTTAGAAAAATATACAATGCCTTATTCTACTCTGTTTTGGAGTATATACACCAACTCAGTATGCTCTTTCATGTAAAATAAAGAAATAGTAAGTTAACCGGAATCAAAAAAATCTAAATATTATCTAGGCATTCCAATGTTAAAAACCAAATTCCTCTGAATATAATCTCTCAGAAAAAATATACACTGCCCTTTTCTACTCTGTTTTGGAGTAAATAATCGAACTCCATATGCTCTCTTATCAAATACAGAAATTCTATATTTAAGCGAATCAAAAAAAATCTAAATATTATGTAGACACCCCAATGTTAAAAGCAAAATTGCTCTGAATATAATCTGTCAGAAAAAATATACAATACCCTTTTCTACTTCGTTTTAGAGTACATACACCAACTCAGTATGCTCTCTCATATAAAATACCGAAATTCTAATTTTACGCGAATCGAAAAAATCTAAATATTATCTAGGCACCCCAATGTTAAAAAAAAATTGCTCTGAAAATAATCTGTCAGAAAAAAAAGACTATGCGCTATTCTACTCTGTTTTGGAGTATTCACCAACTCCATATGCTCTCTCATGTAAAATATAAAAATTCTGTATTTACGCGAATTGAAAAAAATCTAAATTTTATCTAGGCAACCCAATGTTAAAAGGAAAATTGCTCTGAATATAATCTGTCCAAAAAAATATACAATGGCCTTTTCTACTTTGTTTTGGAGTATATACACCAACTCAATATGCTCTCTCATATAAAATACCGAAATTCTAATTTTACGCGAATCAAAAAAATCTAAATAATATCTAGGCTCTCCAAAGTTAAAAGAAAATGGCTCTGAATATAGTCTGTTAAAAAAAAATATACAATGCCTTATTCTACTCTGTTTTGCAGTATATAAACCAACTCAGTATGCTCTCTCATGTAAAATACCGAAATCCTAATTTAAAGCGAATTGAAAAAAATGTAAATATCTAGGCCCCCTCCAAATTTTAAACAAAATGGCTCTGAATATAGTCTTTTAGAAAAAATATACAATACCTTATTCTATTTTGTTTTGGAGTATATACACTATCTCAGTATCCTCTCTCATGTAAAATAAAGAAATTCTAATTTTACCTGAACTGATAAAATCTAAATATTATCTAGGCATTCCAATGTTGAAAACAAAATTGCTCTGAGTATAATCTGTCAGAAAAAATATACAATGCCCTATTCTACTCTTTTTTGAAGTATAAATACCCACTCCATATTCTCTCTCATGAAAAATACAGAAATTCAATATTTAAGTCAATCGAAAAAATCCTAAACATTATCGAGGCACTCCAATGTTAAAAACAAAATTGATCTGAATATAATCTGTCAGAAAAAAATCTACAATGCCCTATTCTACTCTGTTTTGGACTATATACACCAACTCCATATGCTCTCTCATGTAAAATACAGAAATTCTGTATTTAAGTAAATTCAAAAAAAAATCTAAATATCATCTAGGCACCGCAATGTTAAAAGCAAAATTGCTCTGAATATCATCGGTCAGAAAAAATATACAATGCCGTTTTCTACTCTGTTTTGCAGTATATACACCAACTCAATATGCTCTCTCATGTAAAATAGCGAAATTCTAATGTTATGCAAATCGAAAAAAATCTAAACAATATCTAGGTGCCCCAAAGTTAAAAGAAAATGGCTCTGAATATAGTCTGTTATAAAAAATATACAACGCCTTATTCTACTCTGTTATGAAGTGTATACAGCAACTCAGTATGCTCTCTCATGTAAAATACCGAAATTCTAATTATACCCGAATCGAAAACATCTAAATATTATTTAGGCACCCCAATGTTGAAAACAAAATTGCTCAGAATATAATCTGTCAGCAAAAATATACAATGCCCTATTCTCTGTTTTGTAGTATATACACCAACTCCACTCAATATGCTCTCTCATGTAAAATAATGAAATTTTAATTTTACGTGAATTGAAGAAAATCTAAATAATATCTAGGTGCCCGAAAAATAAAAGAAAAAGGCGCTGAATATAGTCTGTTAGAAAAAATATCCAATGCCCTATTCTACTCTGTTTTGGAGTATATACACCAAATCAGTATGCTCTCTCATATAAAATACAGAAATTCTAATTTTATCCGAATTGAAAATGTCTAAATATTATCTAGGCACCCAAATGTTAAAAACCAAATTGCTCTGAATATAATCTGTCAGAGAAAATATACAATGCCCTATTCTACTCTGTTTTGGAGTATATAAAACAACTCAATATGCCCTCTCATGTAAAATACAGAAATTCTATATTTAGGTGAATCGAAAAAAAACCTAAATATTATCTAGGCACCCCAGTGTTAAAAGCAAAATTGCTCTGAAAATAATCTGCCAGAAAAAATATACAGTGCCCTATTCTACTCTGTTTTGGAGTATATACACCAACTCAATATACTCTCTCATGTAAAATATCGAAAATCTAATTTTACGCGAATCGAAAAAAATCTAAATAATATCTAGGTGCCCCAAAGCTAAAAGAAAATGGCTCTGAATATAATCTGTCAGAAAATATTTACAATGCCTTATTCTACTCTGTTATGGAGTATATACACCAACTCAGTATGCTCTCTCATGTAAAATTGAGAAATTCTAATTTTACCTGAATTGGAAAAAATTAAATATTATCTAGGAACCCCAATGTTAAAAACAAAATTGCTCTGAATATAATCTGTCAGAAAAAATATGCAATGCCTTATTCTCTGTTATGTACTATATACTCCAATTCAACTCAATATGCTCTCTCATGTAAAATACAGAAATTCTAATTTTACCCGAATTTTAAAAATCTAAATATTATCTAGGCCCCCCAATGTTAAAAACAAAATTGCTCTGAATATATTCTGTCACAAAAAATATACAATGCCCTATTCTACTCTGTTTTGGAGTATATAAACCAACTCAGTATGCTCTCTCAGGTAAAATACAGAAATTCTAACTTTACAGGAATTGAAAAAATCAAAATATTATGTATGCACCCCAATGCTAAAAACAAAATTGATCTGAATATAATCTGTCATAAAAAATATACAATGCCCTATTGTACTCTTCCTTCGAGTATATACACCAACTCGATATGCTCTCTCATGTAAATTACAGAAATTCTATATTTATGCGAATCGAAAAAAACCTAAATAATATCTAGGCACCCCAATGTTAAAAACAAAATTGCTCTGAATATAATCTGTCTGAGAAAATATACAATGCCCTATTCTACTCTGTTTTGGAGTATATACACCAACTCCATATGCTCTCTCATGTAAAATACAGAAAATCGAATTTTACCCAAATCGAAAAAAATCTAAATAATATCTATGCGCCCCAAAGTTAAAAGAAAATGGCTCCGACTATAGTCTGTTAGAAAAAATAAACAATGCCTTATTCTACTCTGTTTTGGAGTAAATACACCAGCTTAGTATGCTCTCTCATGTAAAATTCCGAAATTCTAATTTTACGTGAATCGAAAAAAAAATCTAAATATTATCTAGGCAACCCAATGTTAAAAGCAAAATTGCTATGAATATCATCTGTCCTAAAAAATATACAATTCTTTTTTCTACTTTGTTTTGGGGTATATACACCAACTCAGTATGCTCTCTCATGTAAAATACAGAAATTCTAATTTTACACGAATCGAATAATTCTAAATATAATCTAGGCACCCCAATGTTAAAAACAAAATTGCTCTGAATATAATTTGTCTGAGAAAATATACAATGCCCAATTCTACTCTGTTTTCGAGTATATACACCAATTCCATATGCTCTCTCATATAAAATACAGAAATTCTATATTTAAGAGTATCAAAAAAAATCTAAATATTATCTAGGCACCCCAACGTTAAATGCAAAATTGCTCTGAATATAGTCTGTCAGAAAAAATATACAATGCCCTTTTCTAGTCTGTTTTGTAGTATATACACCAACTCAATATGCTCTCTCATGTAAAATACAGAAACTCTAATTTTACCCGAATCGAAAATATCTAAATATTTTCTAGGCAACCCAATGTTAAAAACAAAATTCATCAAAATATAATCTTTCATAAAATATATAAAATGCCCTATTCTACTCTTTTTTGGACTATATACACCAACTCAGTATGCTCTCTCATGGAAAATACACTAATTCTAACATTACGCGAATTGAAAAAAATCTAAATATTATTTGGCACCCCAACGTTAAAAGCAAAATGGCTGTGAGTATAATTTTTTGGAACAAATATACAATGCCTTATTCTACTATGTTTTGGAGTATATACAACAGCTCAATATGCTCTCTCATGTAAAATACAGACATTCTAATTTTAACCGAATCGAAAATATCTAAATATAATCTAGGCACTCCAATGTTAAAAACAAAATTACTCTGAATAGAATCTTCCAGAAAAAATGTACAATGCCCTATTCTACTCTGTTTTGGAGTATATACACCAACTCCATTGGCTCTCTCATGTAAAATACAGAAATTCTATATTTAAGCGAAGCGAAAAAAATTTAAATATTATCTGCGCACCCCAATGTTAAAACCAAAATTGCTCTGAATATAATCTGTCAGAAAAAATATACAATGCCCTTTTCTACTCTGTTTCAGTAGCATAAACACCAACTCAATATGCTCTCTCATTTAAAATACCGAAATTCTAATTTTACGCGAATAGAAAAAAATCTAAATAATATCTAGGCACCCCAAATTTAAAAGAAAATAACTATGAATATAGTCTGTTAGGAAAAATATACAATGCCTTATTCTACTCTGTTTTGGAGTAAATACAAAAACTCCGTATGCTCTCTCAAATAAAATACAGAAATTTAATTTTACCAGAATCGAAAAAAATCTAAATATTATCTAGGCACCCGAATGTTAAAAACAAATTGCTCTGAATATAATCTGTCAGAAAAAGTATACAATGCTATTTTCTACTTTGTTTTGGAGTATGTACACCAACTCAATATGCTCTCTCATGTAAAATACCGAAATTCTAATTTTACGCGAATCGAAATAAATCTAAATAATACCTAGGCACCAAAAAGTTAAACGAAAATGTCTCTGAATATGGTCAGTTAGACAAAATATAGCATGCTTTATTCTACTCTGTTTTGGAGTATATAGACCAACTCCATAAGCTCTCTCATGTAAAATACAGAAATTCTATGGTTAAGCGAATCGAAAAAAATCTAAATATTATCTAGGTACCCCAATGTTATAAACAAAATTGCTCTAAATATAATCTGTCAGAAAAAATATACAATTCCCTATTCTACTCTGTTTTGAAGTATGTACACCAACTCCATATGCTCTCTCATTTAAAATTCAGGAATTCTATATTTAAGCAAATCGAAAAAGTTCTAAATATTATCTAGGCACCCCAATGTTAATAGAAAAATTGCTATGAATATAGTCTGTCTCACAAAATATGAAATGCCGTTGTCTACTCTGTTTTGGAGTATATACAGCAACTCAATATGCTCTCTCATGTAAAATACCGAAATTCTAATTTTACGTGAATCGAAAAAAATCTAAATAATATCTAGGTGCCCCAATGTTAAAAGAAAATTGCTCTGAATATAGTCTGTTAGAAAAAATATACAATACCTTATTCTACTATGTTTTGGAGTATATACACCAACTCAGTGTGCTCTCTCGTGTAGAATACAGAAATTCTATATTTAAACGAATCGAAAAATATCTAAATATTATCTAGGCACCCCAATGTTAAAAACAAAATTTCTCTGAATATAATCTGTCAGGAAAAATATACAATGCCTTGTTCTACTCTGTTTTGGAGTATATACACCAACTCAATTTGCTCTCTTATGTAAAATACAGAAATTCTATATTTAAGAAAATCGAAAAAACTCTAAATATTATCTAGGCACCCCAATGTTAAAAACAAAATTGCTCTGAGTATAATCTGCCAGAAAAAATATCCAATGCCCTATTATACTCTGTTTTGGAGTATATACACCAACTGCATATGCTCTCTCATATAAAATAGAGAAATTATATATTTAAGCAAATCGAAAAAAATCTAAATATTCTAGGCATCCCTATGTTAAAAGCAAAATTTTTCTGAATATAATCAGTCAGTAAAAATATACAATGCCCTTTTCTACTCTATTTTGGAGTATATACACCAATTCCATATGCTCTCTCATGTAAAATACAGAAATTCTACTTTTAAGCGAATCGAAAAAAATCTAAATAATATCTAGGCACCCCAAAGTTAAAAGAAAATGGCTCTGAATAATATCTTAGAAAAAATATACAATGTAATATTCTACTATATTTTGGAGTATATACACCAACTCACGATGCTCTCTCATGTATAATACAGAAACTTTAATTTTCCCCGAATCGAAAAAATATAAATATTATCAAGTCACCCAATGTTAAAAACAAAATTTCTCTGAATATAAACTTTCAGAAAAACTATACAATGCCTTAGTCTACTCTTTTTTTGAGCATATACACCAACTCTACATGCTCTCTCATGAAAAATACAGAAATTCAATATTTAAGCAAATCAAAAAAATCTAAATAATATCTAGGTGCCCCAAAGTTAAAAAAAAATGGCTCTGAATATAGTATGTTAGAAAAAATATACAATGCCTTATTCTACTATGTTTTGGAGTATATACACCAACTCAGTATGCTCTCTCGTGTAAAATAGAGAAATTCTAATTTTACCCGAATCGAAAAAATCTAAATATTATCAAGGCACCCCAATGTTAAAAACAAAATTTCTCTGGATATAAACTCTAAGAGAAAATATACAATGCCCTATTCTACTCTGTTTTTGAGTGTATACACCAACTCTACATGCTCTCTCATGTAAATTACAGAAATTCTATATTTAAGCAAATCGAAAAAAATCTAAATATTATCTAGGCACCCTAATGTTAAAAACAAAATTGCTCTCAATATAATCTGTCAGAAAATATATACAATGCCCTTTTCTACTCTGTTTTGGAGTAATATACACCAACTCAGTATGCTCTCTCATATAAAATACCGAAATTCTAATTTTACGTGAATCGAAAAAAATCTAAATATTATCTAGGCACCCCAATGTATAAAGCAAAATCGATCTGAATATAATCTGTCTGACAAAATATACAATGTTTCTGTCTACTTTGTTTTGGAGTGTACACACAAACTCAATATGCTCTCTCATGTAAAATACCGAAATTCTTATTTTATGCAAATCGAAAAAAATCTAAGTAATATCTAGGCACCACAATGATAAAAACAAAATTGCTCTGAATATAATCTGTCAGAAAAAATATACAATGATCTATTCTACTCTGTTTTGGAATATATAAAACAACCCCATATGCTCTCTCATATAAAATACAGGAATTCTATATTTAAGCGAATCGAAAACAATCTAAATATTATCTAGGCACCCTAATGCTGAAAGCAAAATTGCTCTGAATATAATCTGTCAGAAAAAAGATACAATGCCCTATTCTACTCTATTTTGTAATATATACACCAACTCCATATGCTGTCTTATGTAAAATACAGAAATTCTAATTTTACCCGAATCGAAAAAATCAAAATATTATGTAGGCACCCCATGTTAAAAACAAAATTGCTCTGAATATAATCTGTCATAAAAAATATACAATGCCCTATTCTACTCTGTTTTGGAGTATATACACCAACTCCCTATGCTCTCTCATGTAAAATAAAGAAATTCTATATTTAAGCTAATCGAAAGAAATCTAAATATTATCTAGGCACCCCAATGTTAAAAGCAAAATTGCTCTGAATATAATCTGTCAGAAAAAATATACAATGCCCTATTCTACTCTGTTTTGGAGTATGTACACCAAGTTAATATGCTCTCTTATGTAAAATAACGAAATTCTAATTTTATGTGAATTGAAACAAATCTAAATTATATCCAGGGGGCCCAAAGTTAAAAGAAAATGGCTCTGAACATACTCTGTTAGAAAAATTATACAACGCCTTATTCTACATTTTTTTGGAGTATATACACCAACTCAGTATGCTCTCTTATGTAAAATACCGAAATTCTAATTTTACGTGAATCGAAAAAAACCTAAATATTATCTAGGCACCCGAATGTTAAAAGCAAAATTTCTCTGAATACAATCTTTTATAAAAAATATACAATGACCTAATCTAGTCTGTTTTGGAGTATATAGACCAACTCAATATGTTCTCTCATGTAAAATACCAATATTCTAATTTTACGTGAATCGAAATCAATCTAAAGGATATCTATGCGCCCCAAAGTTAAAAGAAAATGGCTCTGAATATAGTCTGTTAGAAAAAATACACAATGCCTTATTCTACTCTGTTTTGGAGTATACACACCAACTCAGTATGCTCTCTCATGTAAAATACAGAAATTCAAATTTTTCCAGAATCGAAAAAATCTAAATATTATCTAGGCAACCCAACGTTAAAAACAAAATTACTCGTAATATAATCTGTCAGAAAAAATATACAATGCCCTATTCTACTTTGTTTTAAAGTATATACACCAACTCCATATGCTCTCTCATGTAAAATACAGAAATTCTGTATTTAAGAATATCGAATATAATCTAAATATTATCTAGGCACCCGAATGTTAAAAGCAAAATTGCTCTGAATGTAATCTGTTAGAGAAAATAAACAACGCCGTTTTCTACTATGTTCTGGAGTATATACAACAACTCAATATGATCTCTCATATAAAATACAGATATTCTAATTTTACGTGAATCGAAAAAAATCTAAATAATATCTAAGCGCCCCAAAGTTAAAAGAAAATGGCTCTGAATATAGTCTCTTAGAAATAATATACAATGCCTTATTCTACTCTGTTTGGGAGTATATACTCCAACTCAGTATGCTCTCTCATGTAAAATACAGAAATTCTAATTTTACCCATATCGAAAAAATCTAAAAATTATCTAGGCACCCCAATGTTAAAAACAAAATTGCTCTGAATATAATGTCAGAAAAAATATACAATGCCCTGTTCTACTCTGTTTTGGAGTATCTACACCAACTCAATATGCTCTCTCATGTAAAATACAGAAATTCTATATTTGAGCGAATCGAAAAAAATCTCAATATTATCTAGGCACCCCAATGTTAAAAGCAAAATTACTCTGAATATAATCTGTCAGAAAAAATATACAATGCCTTTTTGTACTCTGTTTTGTAGTACATACACCAACTCAATACGCTCTCTCATGTAAAATACAGAAATTCTAATTTTACGCAAATCAAAATAATCTAAATAATATCTATGCGTTCCAAAGTTAAAAGAAAATGGCTCTGAATATAGTCTGTTACAAAAAATATACAATTCCTTATTCTACTGTTTTGCAGTATATACACCAACTCGATATGCTCTCTAAAGTAAAATACAGAAATTTTATATTTACGCGAATCGAAAAAAATCTATATATTATATAGGCAACCCAATGTTAAAAGCAAAATTTCTCTGAATATAATCTTTCAAAAAAAATATACAATGCCCTTTACTTCTGTGTTCTGCAGTATATTCACCAACTCAATATGCTCTCTCAGGTAAAATACAGAAATTATAATTTACATGAAATGAAAAAAATCTAAAAAATATCTAGGCGACCCAAACGTAAAAGAAAATGCCTCTGAATATAGTCTGTTAGAAAAATGTACAATGCCTTATTCTACTCTGTTTTGGAGTATATAAACCAACTCAGTATGCTCTCTCATGTAAAATACCGAAATTCTAATTTTGCGTGAATCGAAAACTATCTAAATATTATCAAGGCACCCCAATGTTAAAAACAAAATTGCTCTGAATATAATCTGTCAGAAAAAATATACAATGCCCTATTCTACTCTGTTTTGCAGTATATACATTAACTCTATATGCTCTTTCATGTAAAATACAGAAATTCTCTATTTAAGCGAATCGAAAAAATTCTAAATATTATCTAGGCACCCCAATGTTAAAAGCAAAATTGCTCTTAATATAATCTGTCAGAAAAAATATCCAATGCCCTATTATACTCTGTTTTGGAGTATATACACCAACTCAGTATGCTATCTCATGTAAAATACCGAAATTCTAATTTACGCGAATCGAAATAAATCTAAATAATATCTAGGCGACCCAAAGTTAAAAGAAAATGTCTCTGAATATACTCTGTTAGAAAAATATACATTGCCTTATTCTACTCTGTTTTGGAGTATATACACCAACTCAGTATGCTCTCTCATGTAAAATACCGAAATTCTAATTTTATGTGAATCGAAATAAATCTAAATATTATCTAGGCAACCCAATGATAAAAGCAAAATTTCTCTGAATATAATCTATGAGAAAAAATATACAATGCTTTTTTCTACTCTGTTTTGGAGTATATACACCAACTCAACATGGTCTCTCATGTAAAATACCGAAATTCTAATTTTACGTGAATCGTAACAAATCTAAATAATATCTAGGCGCCCCAAAGTTAAAAGAAAATGGCTCTGAATGTAGTCTGTTAGAAAAAATATACAATGCCTTATTCTACTTTGTTTTGGAGTGTATACAACAACTCAGTATGCTCTCTCATGTAAAATACCGAAATTCTAAATTTACATGAATCGATAAAAATCTAAATATTATCTAGGCACCCGAATGTTAAAAGAAAAATTACTCTGAATATAATCTGTCAGAAAATATATACAATGCCCTTTTCTACTCGGTTTTAAATTAAATACACCAACTCTATATGCTCTCTCATGTAATACCGAAATTCTAATTTTACGCGAATCGAAAAAAATCTAAATAATATCTAGGTGCCACAAACTTAAAAGAAAATGGCTCTAAACATAGTCTGTCAGAGAAACTATAAAATGACTTATTCTACTCTGTTTTGGAGTATATACACCAACTCAGTATGCTCTCTCATGTAAAATATAGAAATTCTCATTTTACACTAATCGAAAAAATCTAAAAATTATCTAGGCACACCAAAGTAAAAAAATAAAATTGCTCTGAATGTAATCTGACAGAATAAATATACAATGCCCTATTCTACACTGTTTTGGAGTATATACACCAACTCCATGTGCTCTCTCATGTAAAATACAGAAATTCTATATTTGAGAGAATCGAAAAAAATCTCAATATTATCTAGGTACCCCAATGTTAAAAGCAAAATTGCTCTGAATATAATCTGGCAGAGAAAATATACAATGCCCTTTTGTCCTCTGTTTTATAATATATACACCTACTAAATATGCTCTCTCAGGTAAAATACAGAAATTCTAACTTTACCAGAATGAAAACCATAATTTATCTAGGCACCCCAATGTTAAAAACAAAATTGCTCTGAATTTAATCTGTCATAAAAAATATACAGCCCTATTCTACTCTGTTTTGGAGTATATACACCAACTCAGTATGCTCTCTCATGTAAAATACAAAAATTCTATATATAAGCGAAAAGAAATAAATCTAAATATTATCTAGGCAACCCAATTTTAAAAGCGAAATTGCTCTAAATGTAATCTGTCAGAAAAAATATATAATGCCCATTTCTACCCGGTTTCTAGTATATACACAAACTCAATATGCTCTCTCATGTAAAATACCGAAATTCTAATTTTACGTGAATAGAAAAAAATCTAAATAATATCTAGGCGCCAGAAATTTAAACGAAAATGGCTCTAAATATAGTCTGTTAGAGAAAATATCCAATAACTTATTCTACTCTCTTTTGGAGTATATACACCAACTTCATATGCTCTCTCATGTAAACTATCGAAATTCTAATTTTACCCGAATCGAAAAGATCTAAATATTATCTTGACACCCTAATGTTAAAAATAAATTTGCTCCGAATATAATCTGTCAGAAAAAATATAAAATGCCTTATTCTACTCTGTTTTGGAGTATATACACCAACTCCATATGCTCTCTTACGTAAAATACAGAAATTCTATATTTAAGCGAATCGGAAAAAATCTAAATAATATCTAGGCACCTCAATGACAAAAAAAATTGCTCTGAATATAATCTGTCAGAAAAAATATACAATGCCCTATTCTACTCTGTTTGAAGTATATAAACCAACTCCATATGCTCTCTCATGTAAAATACAAAAATACTGTATTTAAGCGAATGGAAAAAAATCTAAAAATTGTCTAGGCATCCCAATGTTTAAAGAAAAATTGCTCTGAATATAGTCTGTCAGAAAAAATATACAATACCCTTTTCTACTCTGTTTTGTAGTATATACACCAATTCAATATGCTCTCTCATGTAAAATACAGAAATTCTAATTTTACCCGAATCGAAAAAAATCTAAATATTATCTAGGCACCCCAATGTTAAAAACAAAATTGCTCTGAATATAAACTGTCAGAAAAAATATACAATGCCATTTTCCACTCTGTTTTTTAGTATATACACCAAATCAATATGCTTTCATATAAAATACAGAAATTCTAATTTTACACAAATCGAATAAAATCTAAATATTATCTAGACACCACTATGTTAAAAGCAAAATTGCTCTGAATATAATCTGTCAGAAAAAATATACAATGCCCTAATCTACTCTGTTTTGTAGTATATATACCAACTACATATGCTCTCTCATATAAAATAGAGAAATTCTATATTTAAGCGAATCGAAAAAAATCTAAATATAATCTAGGCATTTTAATGTTATAAGCAAAATTGCTCTGAATATAAAATGTAAGTAAAAATATACAATGCACTTTTCTACTTTGTTTTTTAGTATATACACAAAATCAATATGCTCTCTGATATAAAATACTGAAATTATAATTTTACACGAATTGCATAAAATCTAAATATTATCTAGGAACCTTTATGATAAAAGCAAAATTTCTCTGAATATAATCTGTCAAAAAAATATACAATGCCCTTTTCTACTCTGTTTTGGAGTATATGCACCAACTCCATATGCTCTCTCATGTAAATTACAGAAATTCTATATTTAGGCGTATCAAAAACAATCTTAATAATATCTAGGCGCCCCAAAGTTAAAAGAAATGTCTCTGAATATAGTATGTTAGAAAAAATATACAATGCCTTATTCTACTATGGTTTGGACTATATACACCAACTCAGTATGCTCTCTCCTGTAAAACACAGAAATTCTAATTTTACCCGAATCGGATAAATCTAAATATTATCAAGACACCCCAATGTTAAAAACAAAATTGCTCTGAATATAAACTCTCAGAAAAAATATACAATGCCCTATTCTACTCTTTTTCTGAGTATATACACCAACTCTATATGCTCTCTCATGTAAAATACAGAAATTCTATATTTACGTGAATCAAAAAAAATCTAAATAATATCTAGGCGCCCCAAAGTTAAAAGAAAATGGCTCTGAAAATAGTATGTTATAAAAAATATACAATGCCTTATTCTACTATGTTTTGGAGTATATACACCAACTCAGGATGCTCTCTCATGTAAAATAATGAAATTCTAATCTTATCCAAATCGAAAAAAATCTAAATAATATCGAGGCGCCCAAAAGTTAAAAGAGAATTTCTCTGAATATAGTCTCTTAGAAAAAATATACAATGCCTTCTTCTACTCTGTTTTGGAGTATATACACCAACTCAGTATGCTCTCTCATGAAAAATGCAGAAATTCTATATTTAAGTGATTCTAAAAAATCTAATTATTATCTAGGCACCCCACGTGGAAAGCAAAATTGCTCTGAAAATAATCTGTCAAAAAATATACAATGCCTTTTTCTACTTTGTTTTGTAGTATGTATACCAAGTCCATATGCTCTCTCATGTAAAATACCGAAATTGTAATTTTACGTATATCCAAATTAATATCTAGGCGCCGGAAAGTTAAAAGAAAATGGCTCTGAATATAGTCTGTTAGAAAAAATATACAATGCCTAACTCTACTCTGTTTTGCAGTATATTCACCAATTTAGTATGGTCTCTCATGTAAAATACCGAAATTCTAATTTTACGCGAATCGAAAAAATTCTAAATATTATCTAGGCACCTTAAAGGTAAAAGAAAATGGCTCTGAATATACTGTTTCAGATAAAATGTACAATGCCTTATTCTACTCTGTTTTGGTGTATATACACAAACTCAGTATGCTCTCTCATGTAAAAAAACTGAAATTCTAATTTTACCCGAATCGAAAAAATCTAAATATTATCTAGGCACCCCAATGTTAAAAACAAAATGGCTCTGAATATAATCTGTCAGAAAAAATATACAATGCCATATTCTACCCTGTTTTAGAGTATATACACCAACTCCATATGCTCTCTCATGTAAAATACAGAAATTCTATATTTAAGCGATTTGAAGAAAATCTAAATATTATCTAGGCACACCAATGTTAAAAGCAAAATTACTCTGAATGTAATGTGTCAGAAAAAATATTCAATGCCTTTTCTACACTGTTTTGAAGTATATACACAAACTCAATATGCTCTCTCATGTAAAATACTGAAATTCTAATTTTACGTGAATCGAAAAACATCTCAATAAAATCTAGGAGCCCCAAAGTTAAAAGAAAATGGCTCTGAATATAGTCTGTTAGGAAAAATATACAATCCCTTATTCTACTATGTTTTGGAGTATATACTCCAACTCAGTATGCTCTCTCATGTAAAATTCAGAAATCATAATTTTACCCGAATAATAAAAATCTCAATATTATCTAGGCACCACAATGTTAAAAACAAAATTGCTCTGAATATAATCTGTCAGAAAAAATATACAGTACCCTATTCTACTCTGTTTAGGAGTATATACACCAACCCCATATGCTCTCTCATGTAAAATAACAAAATTCTATATTTAAGCGAATCGAAAAAATCTAAATACAATCTAGGCACCACAATGTTAGAAGCAAAATTGCTCTGAATATAATCTCTCAGAAAAAATATACAATGCCCTTTTCTAATCTGTTTTGGCGTATATACACCAACTCAAAATGCTCTCTCATGTAAAATACCGAAATTCTAATTTTATGTGAATCGAAGAAAATTTAAATAATATCTAGGCGCCCCAAAGTTAAAAGAAAATGGCTCTTAATATAGTCTGTTAGAAAAAATATACAATGCATTATTCTACTATGTTTTGGAGTATATACACCAACTCAGTATGCTCTCTCATGTAAAATAAAGAAATTCTAATTTTAACCGAATTGAAAAAATCTAAATAATATCTAGGCACGCCAATGTTAAAAACAAAATTGCTCTGAATATAATCTGTCAGAAAAAATATACAATGCCCTATTCGACTCTGTTTTGGAGTATATACACCAACTTCATATGCTCTCTCAAGTAAAATACAGAAATTCTATATTTAAGCGAATCGAAAAAAATCTAAATATGATCTTGGCACCCTAATGTTAAAATTAAAATTGCTCTGAATATAAACTGTCAGAAAAAATATACAATGCCCTATTGAACTATTTTTTGGAGCATATAAACCAACTCCATATGCTCTCTTATGTAAAATACAGAAATTCTATATTTAAGCGAATCGAAAAGAATCTAAATATTATCTAGTCACCCCAATGCTAAAAGCAAAATTTCTCTGAATATAAACTGTCATAAAAAATAAAAAATACCCTTTTCCACTTTGTTTTGGTGTATATAATCCAACCCAATATGCTCTGTCTTGTAAAATACCAAAATTCTAATTTTACGCGAATCGAGAAAAATGAAAATAATATCTAGGCGACCCAATGTTAAAAGAAAATGGCTCTGAATATAGTCTGTTAGAAAAAATATACAATGCCGTATTCTACTCTGTTTTGGAGTATATACACCAACTCAGTATGCTCTCTCATGTAAAATAACGAAATTCAAATTTTACCCGAATCGAAAAATTCTAAATAATATATAGGCACACCAAAGTTTAAAGATAACAGCTCTGAATATAGTCTGTTAGAAAAAACATACAATACCTTATTCTATTCTGTTTTGGCGTATATACACAAACTCAATATGCTCTCTTTTGTAAAATACAAACATTCTATATTTAAACGAATCAAAAAAAATCTAAATATTATCTAGGCACCCCAATGTTAAAAGCAAAATTGCTCTGAATATAGTCTGTCAGAAAAAATATAGAATGCCTTATTCTACTCTGTTTTGGAGTATGTACACCAACTCAATATGCTCTCTAATGTAAAATACCGAAATTCTAATTTTACGTGAATCAACGAAAATCTAAATATTATCTAGGCACCCGAATGTTAAAAGCAAAATTTCTCTGAATATAATCTGTCAGAAAATATATACAATGGTTTTTTCTACTCTGTTTTGGAGTATATACACCAACTCAATATGCTCTCTCATGTAAAATAACGAAATTCTAATTTCACGTGAATCGAAAAAAATCTAAATAATATCTAGGCGCTCCAAAGCTAAAAGAAAATGGCTCTGAATATAGTTTGTTAGAGAAAATATACAATGCCCTATTCTACTCTCTTTTGGAATTTATTCACCAACTCAATATGCTCACTCGTGTAAAATACCTAAATTCTAATTTTACATGAATTGAAAAAAATCTAAATATTATTTAGGCAACCCAATGTTAAAAGCAGAATTGCTATGAATATAGTCTCTCAGAAAAAATATACAATACCTTTTTCTACTGTTTTGGAGTATATACACAAACTCAATATGCTCTTTCATGTAAAATAAAAAAATTCTAAATATACGCGAATCGAAAAAAATCTAAATAATATCTAGGCGACCCAAAGTTAAAAGAAAATGGCTCTGAATATAGTCTGTTAGAACAATATACAATGCCTTATTCTACTCTGTTTTGGAGTATATACATTAACTCCATATGCTCAATCATGTAAAATACAGAAATTCTATATTTAAGCAAATTGAAACAATTCTAAATAGTATCTAGGCACCCCAATGTTGAAAACAATATTGTTCTGGGTATAATTTGTTAGAGAAAATATACAATGCCCTCTACTTCTTTGTTTTATAGTATATACACCAACTCAATATGCTCTTTCATGCAAAATACAAAAAACACTAATGTTACCCGAATCGAAAAAATCTACATATTATCAAGGCACCCCAATGTTAAAAACAAAACTGCTCTGAATATAATCTGTCAAAAAAATATACAATTACCTATTCTACTTCGTTTTTGGAGTATATACACTAACTCAGTATGCTCTCTCATTTAAAATAAAGAAATTCTAATTTTACCCAAATGAAAAAAATATAAATATTATCTAGGTACCCCAATGTTAAAAACAAAATGGCTCTGAATATAATTTCTCATAAAAAATATACAATGCCCTATTCTACTCTTTTTTGGAGTATATACACCAACTCCATATGATCTCTCATGTAAAATACAGAAGTTCTAATTTTACCCGAATCGAAAAAATCTAAATATAATCTAGGCACCCCAATGTTAAAAACAAAATTGCTCTGAATAGAATCTGTCAGGAAAAATATACAATGCCCTATTCTACCCTGTTTTCGAGTATATACACCAACTCAGTATGCTCTCTCATGTAAAATACCGAAATTCTAATTTTACGTGAATCGAAATAGATCTAAATATTATCTAGGCACCGGAATGTTAAAAGTAAAATTGCTCTTAATACAATCTGTCAGAAAAAATATACAATGCCCTTCTGCACTTTTTTTTGGAGTATATACAGCAACTCAAAATGCTCTGTTATTTAAAATACTGAAATTTTAATTTTACGCGAATCTACGAAAATCTAAATAATATCTAGGCTCCCCAAAGTTAAAAGTAAATGGCTCTGAATATAGTCTGTAATTAAAAAATATACAAAGCCTTATTCTACTCTGTTTTGGAGTATATACACCAACTCAGTATGCTCTCTCATATAAAATACCGAAATTCTAATTTTACGTGAATCGAAAAAAATTTAAATGTTATCTAGGCACCCCAATGTTAAAAAAAAATTGCTCTGAATATTATCTGTCAGAAAAAATATACAATGCCCTTTCCTACTCTGTTTAGGAGTATCTACACCAACTCAATATGCTCTCTCATGTAAAATATCGAAATTCTAATTTTACGCGAATTGAAAAAAATCTAAAGAATATCTAGGCGCCCCAAAGTTAAAAGAAAATTGCTCTGAATATATTCTGTTAGAGAATATATACAATGACCTATTCTACTCTGTTTTGGAGTTTATACACCAACTCAGTATGCTCTCTCGTGTAAAATACAGAAATACTAATTTTACGTGAATCGAAAAAAATCTAAATATTTTCTAGGCACCCCAATGTTAAAACCAAAATTTCTCTGAATATAATCTGTCAGAAAATATATACAATACCCTATTCTACTTTGTTTAAAAGTATATACACCAACCCCATATGCTCTCTCATGTAAAATACCAAAATTCTATATTTAAGCGAATCGAAAAAATCTATATACAATCTAGACACCACAATGTTAAAAGCAAAATTGCTCTAAATATAATCTCTCAGAAAAAATATACAATGTCCTCTTCTAATCTGTTTTGGCGAATATGCACCAACTCAATATGCACTCTCATGTAAAATACCCAAATTCTAATTTTACGTGAATCGAAGAAAATCTAAATAATATATAGGAGCCACAAAGTTAAAATAAAATGGCTCTGAATATAGTCTGTTAGAAAAAATATACAATGACCTATACTACTCTGTTTTGTAGTATATACCACAACTCAGGATGCTCTCTCATGTAAAATACCGAAATTCAAATTTTATGTGAATAAAAAAAATCTAAATATTATCTAGGCACCCCAATGTTAAAAGCAAATTTGATCTGAATATAGTCTGTCAGAAAAAATATACAATGCCCTTCTGCACTTTTTTTTGGAGTATATACAGCAACTCAATATGCTCTCTCATGTAAAATACCAAAATTCTAATTTTACGTGAATCGAAAAAAATCTAAATAATATCTACGCGCCCCAAAGTTAAAAGAAAATGGCTCTGAATATAGTCTGTAAGGAAAAATATACATTGCCTTATTCTACTGTGTATTGGAGTATATACACAAACTCAGTATGCTCCCTCATGTAAAATACCGAAATTTTAAATTTACGCGAATCGAAAAAAATGTAAATAACATCTAGGCGCCCCAAAGTTAAAAGAAAATGGCTCTAAATATAGTCTGTCAGAAAAAATATACAATGCCTTATTCTACTCTGTTTTGGAGTATATACACCAACTCAGTATGCTCTCTCATGTAAAATGTAGAAATTCTAATTTTACACGAATCGAAAAAATCTAAAAATTATCTAGGCACCGAAAAGTTAAAAACAAAATTTCTCTGAATATAATCTGTCAGAAAAAATATACAATGCCCTATTCTACTCTGTTTTGGAGTATATACACCAACTCAGTATGCTCTCTCATGTAAAATACAGAAATTCTATATTTGAGCGAATCGAAAAAAACTCAATATTATCTAGGCAACCCAATGTTAAAAGCAAAATGGCTCTGAATATCATCTGTCAGAAAAATTATACAATGCCTTTTTCTACTCTGTTTTATAGTATATACACCAACACATTACGCTCTCTCATGTAAATTACCAAAATTCTAATTTTACGTGAATCGAAAAAAATCTAAATACTATCTAGGCACCCGAATGTTAAAAGCAAAATTGCTCTGAATATAATCTGTAAGAAAAAATATACAATGCCCTATTCTACTCTGTTTTGGAGTATATACACCAACTCCTTAAGCTCTCTTATGTAAAATACAGAAATTCTGTATTTAAGTGAATCGAAAAAATCTAAATATTATCTAGGCACCCCAATGTTAAAAACAAAATAGCTCTGAATATAAAGTGTCAAAAAAAATATACGATGCCCTATTCTATGCTGTTTTAGAGTATATATACCACTCACTATGCTCTCTCATGTAAAAAACCAAAATTCTAATGTTACGTGAATCAAAAATAATCTAAATATTATCTAGGCCCCCCAAGGTTAAAAGCAAAATTGCTCTAAATATAATCTGTCAGAAAAAATATAGAATGCCCTATTCTACTCTCTTTGGGACTATATACACCAACTCAGTATGCTCTCTCATGTAAAATACCGAAATTATAACTTTACGTGAATCGAAAAAAATCTATATAATATCTATGCGCCCCAAAGTTAAAAGAAAGTGGCTCTGAATATAGTCTGTTAGAGAAAATATACAATGCCTTATTCTACTCTGTTTTGGAGTATATACACCAACTCAGTATGCTATCTCATGTAAAATACAGAAATTCTATATTTAAGCGAATAGAAGAAAATCTAAATATTATCTAGGCAACCCAATGTTAAAAACAAAATTGTTATGAATATAAACAGTCAAAAAAAATATAAAATGCCCTATTCTACACTGTTTTGGAGTATATACACCAAATCCATATGCTCTCTCATGTAAAATACCGAAATTCTAAATTTACGTGAATCGAAAAAAATCTAAATATTATCTAGGCACCCCAATGTTAAAACCAAAATTGCTCTGAATATAATCTGTCAGAAAAAATATACAATGCCCTTTTCTACTCTGTTTTGCATTATATACACCAACTCAATATGCTCTCTCATGTAAAATACAGAAATTCAAATTTTACCAGAATCGAAAAAATCTATATATTATCCTGGCACCCCAATGTTAAAAACAAAATTTCTCGGAACAAAATCTGTCAGAAAAAATATACAATGCCCTATTCTATTTTGTTTCGGAGTATATAAAACAAATCCATATTCTATCTCATGTAAAATACAGAAATTCTATATTAAAGCAAATAGAAAAAAATCTAAATATTATCTAGGCACCCCAATGTTAAAAACAAAATTGCTCTGAATATAATCTTTCAGAAAAAATATACAATGTTTATTTATACTCTGTATTGGACTATATACACCAAATCCATATGCTATCTCATGTAAAATACAGAAATTCTATATTAAAGCGAACAGAAAAATATCTAAATATAATCTACGCACCCCAACATTAAAAGAAACAGTGCTGTGAATATATTCGGTCAGAAAAAATATACAATGCCCTTTTCTACTCTTTTTTGTAGTATATAATCCAACTCAATATGCTCTCTCATATAAAATACAGAAATTCTAATATTACCCGAATCAAAAAAATCTAAATATAATCTAGGCACCCCAATGTTAAAAACAAAATTGCTCTGAATATAATGTGTCAAAAAATATATACAATGCCCTATTCTCCTCTGTTTTGGAATATATACACCAACTTAGTGTACTCTCTCATGTAAAATACCGAAATTATAATTTTACGTGATTCAAAAAATATCTAAATTTTATCTAGGCACCCCAACGTTAAAAGCAAAATTGCTTTGAATATAATCTGTCATAAAAATTATACAATGGACTTTTCTACTCTGTATTGGAGTATATACACCAACTCAATATGCTCTCTCATGTAAAATAAACAGATTCTAATTTTACCCAAATCGAACAAATCTAAATATAATCTAGGCACCCCAATGTTAAAAACAAAATTGCTCTGTACATAATCTGTCAGAAAAATTATACAATGCCCTACTCTACTCTGTTTTGGAGTATATACAACAACTCTACCTGCTCACTCATGTAAAATACAGAAATTCTATATTTAAGCGCATTGAAAAAAATCTAGATATTATCTAGGCACCCCAATGTTAAAAGCAAAATTTCTCAGAATATAATCGGTCAGATAAAATATAGAATGCCCTTTTCTACTCTGTTTTGGAGTATATACACCAAATCAGCATGGTCTCTCATGTAATATACCAAAATTCTAATTTTACACGAATCGAAAAAATCTAAATATTCCATAGGCACACCAATGATAAAATAAAAATTTCTGTGAATACAATCTGTCTGGCAAAATATACAATGCCCTTTTCTACTCTGTTTTGTAGTATATACACCAACTCAATATCCTCTATCATGTAAAATACAGAAATTCTAATTTTACCCGAATCGAAAAAATTTAAATATTATCCTGGCTTTCCAATGTTAAAAACAAAATTGCTCTGAATATAATCTGGCATAAAAAATATACAATGCCCTATTCTACTCAGTTTTGGAGTATATACACCAAATCCATATGCTCTCTCATGTAAAATACAGAAATTCTATATTTAAGAGAATCGAGAATAATCTAAATATTATATAGGCACCCCAATGTAAAAAATAAAATTGCTCTGAATGAAATCTGTCAGAAAAAATATACAATTCCCTTTTCTTCTCTGTTTTGTAGTATATACACCAACACAATATGCTCTCTCATGTAAAATACAGAAATTCGAATTCTACCCAAATCGAAAAAAACTAAATATTATCTAGGCACCACAGTGTTAAAATAAAAATGCTCTGAATATAATCCGTCAGAAAAAATATACAATGCCCTATTCTACTCTGTTTTGGAGTATACAAACCAACTGCATATGCTCTCTCATTTAAAATATAGAAATTATATATTTAAGCGAATCGAAAAAAATCTAAATATAATCTAGGCACCGAAATGTTAGAAACAAAATATCCCTGAATATAATCTGTCAGAAAAAATATACAATGCCCTCTTCTACTCTGTTTTGGAGTATATACACCAATTGCATATGCTCTCTCATGTAAAATACAGTAATTCTTCATTTATGTGAATCGAAAAAATCTAAATATTATCTAGGCAACCCAATGTTAAGAACAAACTTGCTCTGAATATAATCTGTCAGAAAAAATATACAATGCCCTTTTCTACTCTGTTTTGTAGTATATACACCAACTCAATATGCTCTCTCATGTAAAATACAAAAATTCTAATTTTACAAGAACGGAAATAATCTAAATATTATCTAGGCACTCCAATGTTAAAAGCAAAATTGCTCTGAATATAATCTTTCAGAAAAAATATACAATGCCCTCTTCTATTCTGTTTTGTAGTATAAAAACCAACTCAAATGCTCTGTCATGTAAAATACAGAAATTCCAATTCAACGCGAATCAAAATAATCTAAATAATATCTAGGCACCCCAATGTTAAAAGCAAAATTGCTCTGAATATAATCTGTCAGAAAAAATATACAATGCCCTTTTCTACTATGATTTCTAGTATATACACCAACTCAATATGGTCTCTCATGTAAAATACAGAAATTCTAATTTTATCCGAATCGAAAAAATGTAAATATTATGTAGGCACGCCAATGTTAAAGAAAAAATTGCTCTGAATATATTATGTCATAAAATATATACAATGCCCTATTCTACTCTATTTTAAAGTATATACACCAACTTAGTATGCTCTCTCATGTAAAATACCGAAATTCTAATTGTACCCAAATCGAAAATATCAAAATATTATGTAGGCACCCCAATGTTAAAAACAAAATTACTCTGAATATAATCTGTCAGAAAAAATATACAATGCCCTATTCTACTCTGTTTTGGAGTATATACACCAACTCAGAATGCTCTCTCATGTTAAATACCGAAATTCTAATTTTACGTGAATGGAAAAAATCTAAATAATATCTAGGCACCACAACATTCAACAAAAATGGCTCTGAATATAGTCTGTTAGTAAAAATATACAATGCCTTATTCCACTTTGTTTTGGAGTATATACACCAACTCCATATGCTCTCTCATTTAAAATACAGAAATTCTAATTCTACCCGAATCGAAAAAATATAAATATTGTCTAGGCACCCCAATGTTAAAAACAAAATTGCTCTGAATATAATCTGTCCAAAACAATATACAATGCCCTATTCTAGTCTGTTTTGGTGTATATACACCATCTCCATATGCTCTCTCATGTAAAATACCGTAATTCAAATTTTACGTGAATCGAAAAAAATCTAAATATTATGTAGGCACCCCAATGTTAAAAGGAAACTTGCTCTTAATATAATCTGTCAGAAAAAATATACAGTGTCCTTTTGTACTCTGTTTTGGAGTATATACACCAAATTTATAGGCTCTCTCATGTAAAATACAGAAATTCTAATTTTACAAGAATCAAAAAATATCTAAATAATATCTAGGCGCCTCGAAGTTAAAAGAAAATGGCTCTTAATATAGACTGTTTTTTTTTTTTTTTTGAGACAGAGTTTCACTCTTGTTACCCAGGCTGGAGTGCAATGGCGTGATCTCGGCTCACCGCATCCTCCGCCTCCTGGGTTCAGGCAATTCTCCAGGCTCAGCCTCCTGAGTAGCTGTGATTACAGGCACACGCCACCATGCCCAGCTAATTTTTTGTATCTTTAGTAGAGACGGGGTTTCACCATGTTGACCAGGATGGTCTCGATATCTTGACCTCGGGATCCACCCGCCTCGGCCTCCCAAAGTGCTGGGATTACAGGCTTGAGCCACCGCGCCCGGCAATATAGACTGTTAGAAAAAATATACAATGCTTTATTCTACTCTGTTTTGGAGTATATACACCAACTCAGTATGCTCTCTCATGAAAAATACACAAATTCTAATTTTACCTCAATCGAAATAATCTAAATATTATGTAGGCACGCCAATGTTAAAAACAAAATTGCTCTGAATATAATCTGTTAGAAAAAATATACAATGCCCTATTCTACTCTGTTTTGGAGTATATACACTAACTCAGTATGCTCTCTCATGTTAAATACCGAAATATTCATTTTATGTGAATCGAAAAAATCTAAATATTATCTAGGCACCCCAATGTTAAAAACAAAATTGCTTTGAATATAATCTGTCAGAAAAATTATACGATGCCCTATTCTACTCTGTTTTTGAGTATATACACCAAATCAATATGCTCTCTCATGTAAAATACAGGAATTCTATATTGAAGCAAATCGAAAAGAATTTAAATATTATCTAGGCACCCCAATGTTAAAAGAAAAATTGCTGTGAATATAATCTGTCAGAAAAAATATACAATGAACTTTTCTACTCTGTTTTGTAGTATATACACCAACTCAATATGCTCTCTAATGTAAAATACCGAAATTCTATTCGTACACAAATCGAAAAAAATCGAAATAATATCTAGGCGCCCAAAAGTTAAAAGAGAATGTCTCTGAATATAGTCTCTTAGAAAAAATATATAATGCCTATTTCTACTATGTGATGGAGTCTATACAACAACGAAGTATGCTCTCTCATGTAAAATACCGAAATTTTAATTTTACGTGAATCGAAAAAATCTAAATAATATTTAGGCGCCCCAAAGTTAATAGAAAATGGCTCTGAATATAGTCTGTTAGAGGAAATGTACATTGCCTTATTCTACTCCGTTTTGGAGTATATACACCAACTCAGTATGCTCTCTCATGTAAAATACAGAAATTCTAATTTTACCCGAATCGAAAAAATCTAAATATTATCTAGGCGCCCCAATGTTAAAAACAAAATTTCTCTGAATATAATGTGTCAGAAAAAATATACAATGCCCTATTCTACTTTGTTTTGAAGTATATACACCAACTCCATATGCTCTTTCAGGTAAAATACAGAAATTCTATATTTAAGAGAATCGAATAAAATCTAAATATTGTCTAGCTACCCAAATGTGAAAAACAAAATCGCTCTGAATATCATCTGTCAGAAAAAATATACAATGCCCCTTTACACTTTGTTTTGGAGTATATACACCAACTCAATATGCTCTCTCATGTAAAATACCGAAATTCTAATTTTACACGAATCAAAAAAAAATCTAAATAATATCTAGGCACCACAACATTCAACAAAAATGGCTCTGAATATAGTCTGTTAGAAAAAATATACAATACCTTATTCTACTCTGTTTTGAATTATATAAACCAACTCAGTATGCTCTCTCATGTAAAATAACAACACAGTAATTTTACGCGAATCGAAAAAAATCTAAATTATATCTTGGAGTCCAAAAGTTAAATGAAAATGGCTCTGAATATAGTCTCTTAGAACAAATATACAAAGGCTTATTCTACTCTCTTTTGGAGTACATACACCAACTCAGTATGCTCTCCCCTGTAAAATAAAGTAATTCAAAATTTACATCAATCGAAAAAAATCTAAATATTATCTAGGCACCCCAATGTTAAAAACAAAATTTCTCTCAATATAATCTGTCAGAAAAAATATACAATGCCCTTTTCTACTCTATTTCGGAGTATATACACCAACTCAATATGCTCTCTCATTAAAATACCGAAATTCTAATTTAACGCGAATCGAAAATTATCTAAATAATATCTAGGCGCCCCAAAGTTAAAAGAAAATGGCTCTAAATATAGTCTGTTAGAAAAAATATACAATGGCTTCTTCTATTCTGTTTTGAAGTATATACACCAACTAAGTAGCTCTCTCATGTAAACTACAGAAATTCTAATTTTACCAGAATCAAAAAAATCTAAATATTATCTAGGCACCCCAATGTTAAAAACAAAATTGCTCTGAATATAATATGTCAGAAAAAATATACAATGCCCTATTCTACTCTGTTTTGGAGTATATACACCAACTCAGTATGCTCTCTCATGTAAAATACAAAACTTCTATATTTAAGCGAATCGAAAACAATCTAAATACTATCTAGGCACCCCAATGTTAAAAACAAAATTGCTCTGAATATAATCTGTTAAAAAATCTACAATGCCTTATTCTACTCTGTTTTGGAGTATATACACCAACTCAGTATGCTCTCTCAGGTTAAATATCGAAATTCTAATTTTACGTGAATAAAAAAATACTAAATATTATCTAGGCACCGAATGTTAAAAGCAAAATTGCACTGAATATAATCTGTCAGAGAAAATATACAATGCCCTATTCTACTCTGTTTTAAGGTATATACAGCAACTCCATATGCTCTCTCATGTAAAATACCGAAATTCCAATTTTGCGCGAATCGAAAATAATCTAAATAATATCTAGGCGCCCCAAAGTTAAAAGAAAATGGCTCTCAATATAGTCTGTTAGAAAAAATATACAATGCCTTATTCTACTCTGTTTTGGAGTATATACACCATCTCAGGTTGCTCTTTCATGTAAAATACAGAAATTCTAATTTTACCCGAATCGAAAAAATCTAAATATATTTTGGAAACCCCAATGTTAATAACAAAATTTCTCTGAATGTAAAGTGTCAGAAAAAATATACAATGCCCTATTCTACTCTGTTTTTCAGTATATACAACAACTCTACCTGCTCTCTCATGTAAAATATAGAAATTCTATATTTAAGCAAATCGAAAAAAAATCTAAATATTATCTAGGCACCCCAATGTTAAAAGCAAAATTGCTCTGAATATAACCAGTCAGAAAAACTATAGAATGCCCGTTTCTACTCTGTTTTGGAATATATACACCAAATCAATATACTCTCTCATGTAAAATACAAAAATTCTAATTTTACGCGAATTGAAAAAAATCTAAATAATATCTAGGCACCCCAAAGTTAAAAGAAAATGGCTCTGAATATAGTCTGTTACAGAAAATATACAATGTTTGATTCTACTCTGTTTTGGAGTATATACACCAACACAATATGCTCTCTCATGTAAAATACCGAATTTCTAATTTTACGTGAATCGAAAAAAATCTAAATATTATCTAGTCAACCCAATGTTAAAAGCAAAATTGCTCTGAATATAATCTGTCAGAAACAATACTCAATGATTTATTCTACTCTGTTGTGGAGTATATACACCAACTCAGTATGCTTTCTCATGTAAAACACAGAAATTATAATTTTACCCGAATCGAAAATATCTAAATATAATCTAGGCACCCCAATGTAGAAAACTAAATTGCTCTGAATGTAATCTGTCAGAAAAAATGTACAATACCCTATTCTTCTCTGTTTTGGAGTATACACCAACTCCATATGCTCTCTCATGTAAAATACAGAAATTCTATATTTAAGCGACTCGAAAAAATTCTAAATATTATCTAGGCACTCGTATGTTAAGAAAAAAATTGCTCTGAATATAATCTATCAGAAAAAATATACAATGCCCTTTTCCACTCTGTTTTGTAGTATATACACCAACTCAATATGCTCTCTCATGTAAAATACCGAAATTCTAATTTTACGTGAATCGAAAAAAATCTAAATATTATTTAGGCACCCCAATGTTAAAAGCAAAATTTCTCCGAATATAATCTGTCAGAAAAAGAATACAATGCCTTTTTTCTACCCTGTTTTGGAGTATATACACCAACTCACTATGCTGTTTCATATAAAATACAGAAATACAAATTATACGTGAATCGAAAAAATCCTAAATAAAATCTAGGCGCCCCAAAGTTAAAAGAAAATGGCTCTGAATATAGTGTGTTAGAAAAAATATACAATGCCTTATTCCACTTTGTTTTGGAGTATATACACCAATTCAGTGTGCTGTCTCATGTAAAATAACGAAATTCTAATTTTACCCGAATCCAAAAAATATGAATATTATCTAGGCTCCCCAATGTTAAAAACAAAATTGCTCTGAATATAATCTGTCAGAAAAAATATACAATGCCCTATTCTACTCTGTTTTGCAGTATATACACAAACTCAGTATGCCCTCATGTAAAATACCAAAATTCTAATTTTACCCGAATCGAATAAATCTAAATATTATCTATTCTCCCCAGTGTTAAAAGCAAAATTGCTCTGAATATCATCTGTCATAAAAAACATACAATGTGCTTTTCTACTCGGTTTCGGAATATATACACCAAATCAATATGCTCTCTCATGTAAAATACCGAAAATTCTACCTTTACACGAATCGAAAAAAATCGAAATAATATCTAGATGCCCCAAAGTTAAATGAAAATGGCTCTGAAGATAGTCGGTTAGAAGAAATATACACTGCCTTATTCTACAATGTTTTAGGTTATATACAAAAACTCAATATGCTTTATCATGTAAAATACAAAAATTCTAATTTTACCCGAATCAAAAAAATCTAAATATTATCTAGGCACCCCAATGTTAAAAACAATATTGCTCTGAATATAATCTGTCAGAAAAAATATACAATGCCCTATTCTACTCTGTTTTGGAGTATATACACCAACTCCATATGCTCTCTCATGTAAAATACAGAAAGTGTATATTTAAGCAAAACGAAATAAATCTAAATATTATCTAAGCACCCCAATGTTAAAAGCAAGATTACTCTGAATATAATCTGTCAGAAAAAATATACAATGCCCTTTGCTACTTTGTTTTGTAGTATATACACCAACTCAATATGCTCTCTCATGTAAAATAAGGAAATTCTAAATTTACATAAATTGAAAAAAATCTAAATATTATCTAGGAACCCCAATGTTAAAAGCAAAGTTTCTCTGAATATCATCTGTCATAAAAAATATACAATGCCCTTTTCTACTCTGTTTATGAATATATATACCAACTCAATATGCTCTCTAATATAAAATACAAAAAATTCTAACTTTACACGAATCGAAATAAATCTAAATAATATCTAGGCGCCCCAAAGTGAAATGAAAATGGCTCTGAATATAGTCTTTTAAAACAAATATACAATGCCTTATTCTACTATGTTTTAGATTATATACAAAAACTCAGTATGCTCTATCATGTAAAATACAAAAATTCTAATTTTACCTGAATCGAAAAAATCTAAATATTATCTAGGTACCCCAATGTTAAATACAAAATTGCTCTGAATATAATCTGTCATAAAAAATATACAATGCCCTCTTTTACTCTGTTTTGGAGTATATACACCAACTCCATATGCTCTCTCATGTAAAATACAGAAATTCTATATTAAAGCGAATCGAAAAAAATCTAAATATTATATAGGCACCCCAATGTTAAAAAGAAAATTGATCTGAATATAATCTGTCAGAAAAAATATACAATGCCCTATTCTTCTCTGTTTTGGAGTATGTACACCAACTCCATATGCTCTCTCATGTTAAATACAGAAATTCTATATTTAAGCAAATCGAAAAAAATCTAAATAATATCTAGGCACCGCAATGTGAAAAACAAAATTGCTCCTAATATAATCTGTCAGAAAAAATATACAATGCCCTTTTATACTTTGTTTCGGAGTATATACACCAACTCAATATGCTCTCTCATGTAAAATACCGAAATTCTAATATTACACAAATCGAAAAAAATCTAAATACTATCTAGGCACCCCAAAGATAAAAGAAAATGGATTTGAATATAGTCTGTTACAAAAAATATCCAATGCCTTATTCTACCCTGTTTTGGAGTATATACACCAACTCAGTACGCTCTCTATTTTAAAATAGGGAAATTCTAATTTTATCCGAGTCGAAATAATCTAAGTATTATGTAGGCACGTCAATGTTAAAAACAAAATAGCTCTGAATATAATCTGTCAGAGAAAATATTCAATTCTCTATTCTACTCTGTTTTGGAGTATATACACCAACACAGTATGCTCTCTCATTTAAAATACCGAAATTCTAATTTTATGTGAATCGAAAAAAATCTAAATATTTTCTAGGCACTTCAATGTTAAAAACAAAATTGCTCTGAATATAGTCTGTCCGAAAAAATATACAATACCCTATTCTACTCTGTTTTGGGGTATATACAGCAACTCCATATGCTCTCTCATGTAAAATACAGAAATTCTATATTTAAGGGAATCGAAAAATATCTAAATAGTATCTAGGCACCCCAATGTTAAAAGCAAAATTGCTCTGAATATAATTTGTCAGAGAAAATACACAATGCCATTTTCTACTCTGTTTTGTTTATATACACCAACTCAATATGCTCTTTCATGTAAAATACAGTAATTCTAATTTTACCCGAATCGAAAAAATCTAAATATTATGTAGGAACGCCAATGTTAAAAACAAAATTGCTCTGAATATAATCTGTCAGAAAAAAAATACAATGCCCTATTCTACTCTGTTTTGGAGTATATACACCAACTCAGTATGCTCTCTCATGTTATATACAGAAATTCTCAATTCATGTGAATCGAACCACATCTAAATATTATCTAGGCACCGCAGTGTTAAAAACAAAATTATTCTGAATATAATCTGTCAGAAAAATTATACAATGCCCTATTTTACTCTGTTTTGGAGTATATACACCAACTCAGTATTCTCTCTAATGTAAAATACCGCAATTCTAATTTTACGTGAATCGAAAAAAATCTATATATTATCTAGGCACTTCAATGTTAAAAACAATATTGCTCTGAATATAATCTGTCAGAAAAAATATACAATGCCCTATTCTACTCTGTTTTGGAGTATATACACCAACTCAGTATGCTCTCTCATGTAAAATACCGAAATTCTCATTTTAGGTGAATCGATAAAAATCTAAATAATATCTAGGCACCCCAATGTTAAAAACAAAATTGCTCTGAATATTATCTGTCAGAAAAAATATACAATGCCCTATTCTACCCTGTTTTGCAGTGTATACAGCAACTCGGTATGCTACCTCATGTAAAATACAGAAATTCGATATTTAAGCGATTCGAAAAAAATCTTAATATTATCTAGGCACCGGAATGATGAAGGAAAACTTTCTCTGAAAATAATCTGTCAGAAAAAATATACAATGCCGTTTCCTACTCTGTTTTGGAGTATATACACCAACTCCATATGCTCTCTCATGTAAAATACAGAAATTCTAATTTTACGGGAATTGAAAAATATCTAAGTAATATCTTGGCGCCGCAATGTTAAAAGAAATTGGCTCTGAAAATGTTCTGTTCTAAAAAATATACAATTCCTTATTCGACTCTGTTTTGGAGTATATACACCAACCCAGTATGCTCTCTTACGTAAAATACAGCAATTCTAAATTTACGTGAATCGAAAAAAATCTAAATATTATCTACGCACCCCAATGTTAAAAACAAAATTGCTCTGAATATAATCTGTCAGAAAAAATATACAATGCCTTTTTCTAATCTGTATTGGAGTATATACAGCAACTCCATTTGCTCTCTCATGTAAAATATAGAAATTCTATATTTAAGCGAATTGAAAAAAATCTAATTATCTAGGCACCCCAATGTTAAAAGCAAAATTGTTCTTAATATAATCTGTCAGAAAAAATATACATTGCCCTTTTCTACTCTGTTTTGGAGTATATACACCAACTCAATATGCTCTCTCATGTAAAATACAGAAATTCTAATTCTACCCAAATCGAAATATCTAAATATTATCTTAGGCACCCCATTGTTAAAAAAAAAATTGCTCTGAATATAATCTCTCAGAAAAAATATACAATGCCCTATTCTAATCTGTTTTGGAGTATATACACAAACTCCATATGCTCTCTCATGTAAAATACAGAAATTCTCTAATTAAGCGAATTGAAAAAAATCTAAATATTATCTAGGCACCCCAAAGTTAAAAGAAAAATTTCTCTGAATGTAATGTGTCAGAAAAAATATAGAATGCCCTTTTCTACTTTGTTTTGGAGTATATACACCAACTCAATATGCTCTCTCATGTAAAATACCGAAATTCTATATTTAAGCGAATCAAAAATAATCTAAATATTATCTGGGCACCCCAATGTAACAAAGAGAAATTGCTCTGAATATAATCTGTCAGAAAAAATATACAATGCCCTTTTCTACACTGTTTTGTAGTACATACACCAACACAATATGCTCTCTCATGTAAATTACCGAAATTGTTATTTTACGTGAATCGAAAAAAATCTAAATTATATCTAGGGACCCAAAGATAAAAGAAAACGGCTCTCAATATAGTCTGTTAGAAAAAATATACAATGACTTATTCTACTTTTACTTGAAGTATATACACCCACTCAGTATGCTCTCTCATGTAAAATACAGAAATTCTAATTTTACCTGAGTCGAAAAAATCTAAATATCACTTAGGCGCCCCAATGTTAATAACAAAATTGCTTTGAATATAATCTGTCAGAAAAAATGTACAATGTTTTATTCTACTCTCTTTTGGAGTATATACACCAACTCAGTACGCTCTCTCATGTAAAATACCGAAATTCTAAATTAACGTGAATTGAAGAAAATCTAAATATTATATAGGCACCCCAATGTTAAAAGTAAAATTGCTCTGAATATAGACTCTCAGAAAAAAATATACAATGCCCTATTCTACTTTGTTTTGAAGTATATACACCAACTCAATATGCTCTCTCATGTAAAATACAAAAATTCTAATTTTACCTGAATCGAAAAAATCTAAATATTATCTAGGCACCCCAATGTTAAAAACAAAATTGCTCTGAATATAATCTGTCAGATAAAATATACAATGCCCTATTCTTCTCTATTTTGGAGTATATACAGCAAGTACATATGCTCTCTCATGTAAAATACACAAATTCTATATTTAAGAGATTCGAAAAAAATCTAATTATTATCCAGGCACCCCAATGTTAATAGCAAAATTGCTCTGAATAAAATATATCAGAAAAAATATACAATGCCCTTTTCTACTCTGTATTGGAGAATATACACCAACTAAATATGCTCTCTCATGTAAAATACCGAAATTCAAATTTTACGTGAATTAAAAAAAATTTAAATTATACCTAGGGGCCCCAAAGTTAAAATCAAATGTCTCTCAATGTAGTCTGTTAGAAACAATATTCAATGCCTTATTTTACTTTGTTTTTTAGTATATACACCTACTCAGTATGCTCTCTTATTTAAAATACCAAAAATCTAATTTTACGTGAATTGAAAGAAATCTAAATATTATCTAGGCACCCCAATGTTAAAAGCAAAGTTACTCTGAATATAATCTGTCAGAAAAAATATACAATGTTCATTTCTACTCTGTTTTGGAGTATATACACCAACTCAATATGCTCTCTCATGTAAAATACCGAAATTCAAATTTTACGTGAATCGAAAAAAATCTAAATAATATCTAGGCGCTTCAAAGTTAAAAAAAATGGCTCTGAATATAGTCTGTTAGAAAAAATATACAATGCCTTATTCTACTCTGTTTTAGAGTATATACATCAACTCAGTATGCTCTACTATGTAAAATACAGAAATTCAAATTTTACCCGAATAGAAAAAATCTAAATATTATCTAGGCACCCCAATGATAAAAGCAAAATTGCTCTGAATACAATGTGTTAGAAAAAAATAGAACGTTCTTTTCTACTCAGTTATGGAGTATATACAACAACTCAATATGCTGTCTCATGTAAAATACAGAAATTTTAATTATACGTGAATCGAAAAAAATCGAAATAATATCTAGGCACCCGAAAGTTAAAAGAAAATGGCTCTGAATATAGTCTGTTAGAAAATATATACAATGCCTCATTCTACTTTGTTTTGGAGAATATAAACCAACGCAGTATCCTCTCTCCTGAAAAATACTGAAATTCTAATATTATGTGAATCGAAAAAAATCTAAATAATATCTAAGTGCTTCAAAGTTAAAAGAAAATGGCTCTGAATATGTCCTATTAGAAAAAATATACAATGCCTTATTCTACTCTATTTTGAATTATATATACCAACTCAGTATGCTCTCTAATGTAAAATACCGAAATTCTAATTTTCCGTGAATCGAAAAAAATCTAAATATTATCTAGGCACCCTAATGTTAAAAGCAAAATTGCTACGAATATAATCTGTCAGAAAAAATATACAATGCCCCTGTCTACTCTGTTTTGGAGTATATACACCAAGTCAATATGCTCTCTCTTGTAAAATACCGAAATTCCAATTTTACGTGAATTGAATAAAATCTAAATAATATCTAGACACCCCAATGTTAAAACAAAATTGCTCTGAATATAATGTGTCAGAAAAAATATACAATGCCGTCTTCGACTCTGTTTTGGAGTATGTACACCAACTCCATATGCTCTCTCATGTAAAATACAGAAATTCTATATTTAAGCTAATCGAATAAAAATCTAAATATTATCAAGGCACCCGAATGTAAAAAGCAAAATTGCTCTGAATATAATCTGTAAGAACAAATATACAATGCCCCTTTCTACTCTGTTTTGGAGTATGTACACCAACTCAATATGCTCTCTCATGTGAAATACAGAAATTCTATATTTAAGCGAATCGAAAAAAATCTAAATATTATCTAGGCACCCCAATGTTATAAACAAAATTGCTCCGAATATAATCTGTCAGAAAAAATATACAATGCCCTATTCTACTCTGTTTTGGAGTATATACATCAACTCAGTATGCTCTCTCATGTAAAGTATCGAAATTCTAAATTTGCCCGAATCGAAAATATCTAAATATTATCTAGGCACCCTAATGTTAAAAGCGAAATTGCTATGAATATAGTCTGTCAGAAAATATATACAATGCCCCTTTCTTCTTTGTTTTGGAGTATATACACCAAGTCAATATGCTCTCTCATGTAAAATACCGAAATTCTAATTTTTTGCGAATCGAAAAACATCTAAATAATATCTAGGCACCCCAATGTTAAAAACAAAATTGCTCTGGATACAATCTATCAGAAAAACTATACAATGTCCTATTCTACTCTGTTTTAAAGTATATACACCAAATCCATATGCTCTCTCATGTAAAATACAGAAATTCTATATTTAAGCGAATCAAGAAGAATCTAAATATTATCTCGGCACCCCAATGTTAAAAACAAAATTGGTGGGGGGACTCAAGATGGCGCTGTGAGAACAACCCAGGATTGGAGCCCGTGTTGAATTCGCAAATGGTGAGTCAGTGCTGCATTTCCAGACTGATCTTTGTTGCCCACAGAACGGGGAAACTCCCAAGTATAAAAAGACACGGGACGCCAGGCAGTAGGTCTGCCTGGCGAAGCCGGCAGCCGGGGCAGCGGTGGCCGGCCCTACCCAGCAATCCCCACAGGGCGCGCTTGTCCGGGTGCCTTGTTGAACCGGCAACCTGAGACTTGAGAGGGCTGGACTTGAGACTGAACGAGACTTGCACAGTAGCCCAGCCCAGGGGATTGCAGGGACAGATCGCTTGGGATACCCAGTGGGACGAACAAAACCGCGATTTCAAACTATCCCGGGCAGACGGTCCGAGACGCTCTGTGGGGGAGGGGCGTCCACCACTACGGAGGCAACCTGCCCCAACTGATATACACGCCCACTGCTGACGCAGCCAGCTGTTGCCGAGGCAACCCGCCCCAACTGAGATACACGCCCACTGCTGACGCAGCCAGCCGTTGCCGAGGCAACCCGTCCCTATTGAGATACACGCCCACTGCTGAGGCAGCCTGCCTTTGCTGAGGCAACACGCTACAATGAAGAGACTCCACCGCAGGACTTGGCGGAGACCACAGCAGAGCCGGCAGGAACAGCGCGAATCACACAACAGCAGGGCGGAGCCTCGGCAGCCAAACAGTGGCTAGTCTGCCTTCGAGCTGGGCAGGACACCTGATCGGACATCCAAAAATAAAGCCCAAACCCCCCAACACAGAGCATTTGAGAAAAAAAAAGGGTTGTTTAATGAGCTGTGTTGCAGCAGAATCAAACATAGCAGCCTAACAGCCCTGAATGAACAACAGAGTGCACAGCTCAGCAAATAAACCCCTATAAAGTACAAACTGTCTCCCCAAGCAGCTCCCTGACTCCTCTATATCCAAAAGACTGTCATTAGGCAGGCATCATCCTGGGACAAAGAGAGCAGAAAAAGAAACTGGTAGCATCCCTCGCTGTGCCACGGCTACTAGAGGTGCACCCCAGACAAGCAGGGTCTGGAGCGGACCTCAACAGTCGTAAAGCGAAGGGGTTAGACTGGTAGAAGGAAAACCAAGCAACAGAAATACTTCATCATCAACATTCTGGGTGTCCACTCAGAGACCCAAACGAAAAGTCAGCAACTACGCAGACGACCAGCGGACAAATCCACAAAGATGGGAAGAAACCAGCGCAAAAAGGAGGAAAACACCCGAAACCAGAACACATCGCCTCCTAGAAAGGACCAAGACTCCTCACCAGCAAGGGAACAAAGCTGGACGGAGAATGACTGTGACGAAATGACGGAATTAGACTTCAGAAGATGGATAATGAGAAACTTTTGTGAGCTAAAAGATCATGTATTAAATCAATGCAAAGAAACTAAGAACCTTGAAAAAAGATTTGAAAAAAGATTCGAGGAAATGATAACAAGAATGGATACCTTAGAGAGGAATATGAATGAATTAAAGGAGCTGAAAAACACAATACGAGAACTTCGCGAAGCAAACGCAAGTTTCAATAGCCGAATTGACCAAGCAGAAGAAAGAATATCTGAAGTCGAAGACCAACTCAATGAAATAAAACGAGAAACCAAGATCAGAGAAAAAAGCGCAAAAAGGAATGAACAAAGTCTCCAAGAAATGTGGGACTATGTGAAAAGACCTAACCTACGTTTGATAGGTGTACCAGAAGGGGACGAAGAGAATGAATCCCAGCTGGAAAATACTCTTCAGGACATCATCCAGGAAAATTTCCCCCACCTAGCAAGACAAGCCAACACTCAATTGCAGGAAATACAGAGAACACCACAAAGATATTCCGCAAGAAGAGCAACCCCAAGGCACATCATCGTCAGATTCAACAGGGTTGAAATAAAGGAGAGAATACTAAGGGCAGCCAGAGAGAAAGGTCGGGTCACCCACAAAGGGAAGCCCATCAGACTCACAGCAGATCTCTCGGCAGAAACACTACAAGCCAGAAGAGAGTGGGGGCCAATATTCAACATTCTTAAAGAAAAGAACTTTCAACCCAGAATTTCATATCCAGCCAAACTGAGCTTCAGAAGTGAAGGAAGAATAAAATCCTTTGAGAACAAGCAAGTACTCAGAGATTTTGTCACCACCAGGCCTGCTTTACAAGAGCTCCTAAAAGAGGCACTACACATAGAAAGGATCAATCAGTACCAGCCATTCCACAATCACACTGAATGCTAAAGAGCTTCAACATAATGAAGAATCTACAACAACTAACAGGCAAAACAGCCACTTAGAATCAAAATGGCAGTATCAAATTCACACATAACAATATTAACCCTAAATGTAAATGGACTAAATGCACCAATCAAAAGACACAGACTGGCAAATTGGATAAAAAGCCAAAACCCATCAGTGTGCTGTATCCAGGAAACCCATCTCACATGCAAGGATACACAAAGGCTCAAAATAAAGGGATGGAGGAAGATTTACCAAGCTAATGGAAAGCAAAAAAAAGCAGGAGTTGCAATTCTCATCTCTGATAAAATAGACTTTAAAGCAACAAAGATCAAAAGAGACAAAGAAGGCCATTACATAATGGTAAAAGGATCGATACAACAAGAAGAGCTAACGATCCTAAACATATATGGACCCAACACAGGAGCACCCAGATACATAAGGCAAGTTCTTAATGACTTACAGAAGGACTTAGACTCCCACACCATAATAGTGGGAGACTTTAACACTCCACTGTCAATACTAGACAGATCAACCAGACAGAAAATCAGCAAGGATACCCAGGGCTTGAACTCAGACCTGGAGCAAGCAAACCTGGTGGACATTTACAGAACTCTCCACCCCAAATCCACAGAATACACATTCTTCTCAGCACCACATCACACCTACTCTAAAATTGACCACATAATTGGAAGTAAAGCACTGCTCAACAAATGCAAAACAACTGAAATCATAACAAACAGCCTCTCAGACCATAGTGCAATCAAGTTAGAACTCAGAATTCAGAAACCGACCCAGAACCGCACAGCTTCATGGAAACTGAACAACTGGCTCTTGAATGTTGACTGGGTAAACAACGAAATGAAGGCAGAAATAAAGAAGTTCTTCGAAACCAATGAGAATGAAGACACAACGTGCCAGAACCTCTGGGACACATTTAAAGCAGTCTCTAGAGGAAAGTATATAGCAATAAGTGCCCATATGAGGAGAATGGAGAGATCCAAAATTGACACCCTATCGTCAAAATTGAAAGAGCTAGAGGAGCAAGATCAAAAAAACTCAAAACCCAGCAGAAGACAAGAAATTACTAAGATCAGAGCTGAGCTGAAGGAGATTGAGACACGAAAAACCCTTCAAAAAATCAATAAATCCAAGAGCTGGTTTTTTGAAAAGATCAACAAAATAGACAGACCACTAGCCAGATTGATTAAAAATAAAAGAGAGAACAACCAAATAGATGCAATAAAAAATGATAAAGGGGAAATCACCACAGATTCCACAGAAATTCAAACCATCATCAGAGAATATTACAAACAACTCTATGCACATAAACTAGTAAACCTGGAAGAAATGGATAAATTCCTGGACTCCTGTGTCCTCCCAAGCCTAAACCAGGAGGAAGCTGAAACTATGAATAGACCAATAACAAGGTCTGAAGTTGAGGCAGCAATTAAGAGCCTACCTCACAAAAAAAGCCCAGGTCCAGATGGGTTCACAGCCGAATTCTACCAGACACACAAGGAGGAGCTGGTACCATTCCTTCTAAAACTATTTCAAACAATCCAAAAAGAGGGAATCCTTCCCAAATCATTTTATGAGACCAACATCATCCTGATACCAAAACCCGGCAGAGACCCAACGAGAAAAGAAACCTTCAGGCCAATATCCATGATGAACATAGATGCAAAAATCTTCAATAAAATATTGGCAAGCCGATTGCAACAGCAAATCAAAAAACTTATTCATCATGATCAAGTAGGATTCATCCCAGGGATGCAAGGCTGGTTCAACATACGCAAGTCTATCAACGTAATTCACCACATAAACAGAACCAAAAACAAAAACCACATGATTATCTCAATTGACGCAGAGAAGGCATTTGACACAATTCAACAGCCATTTATGCTAAAAACCCTCAATAAACTCGGTATCGATGGAACGTATCTCAAAGTAATAAAAGCTATTTACGACAAACCAACAGCCAATATCATACTGAATGGGCAAAAACTGGAAGCATTCCCTTTGAAATCTGGTACTAGACAAGGATTCCCTCTCTCACCACTCCTATTCAATATAGTACTGGAAGTTCTAGCCAGAGCAATCAGGCAAGAAAAAGAAATAAAGGGTATTCAAATAGGAAAGGTGGAAGCCAAATTGTCTCTATTTGCAGACGACATGATAGTATACCTAGAAGACCCCATCGCCTCAGCCCAAAAACTCCTGAAACTGATAAACAACTTCAGCAAAGTCTCAGGATATAAAATCAATGTGCAAAAATCACAAGCATTCGTCTACACCAATAACAGACTTAAGGAAAGCCAAATCAAGAGCGAACTGCCATTCGCAATTGCTACAAAAAGAATAAAATACCTTGGAATACAACTCACAAGGAACGTAAGGGACCTCTTCAAGGAGAACTACAAACCACTGCTCAACGAAATCAGAGAGGACACAAACAGATGGAGAAACATTCCATGTTCATGGTTAGGAAGAATTAATATCGTGAAAATGGCTATACTGCCCAAAGTAATTTACAGAATCAACGCTATCCCCATCAAGCTACCATTGACTTTCTTCACAGAACTGGAAAAAACCACCATGAACTTCATATGGAACCAAAAGAGAGCCCGCATAGCCAAGTCAATTCTAAGCAAAAAGAACACAGCGGGGGGCATCACACTACCGGATTTCAAACTATACTACAAGGCTACAGTAATCAAAACAGCATGGTACTGGTACCAAAACAGAGATATAGACCAATGGAACACAACAGAGGCACCGGAGGCAACACAACATACATACAACTATACAATCTTTGATAAACCTGACAAAAACAAGCAATGTGGAAAGGATTCCATGTTTAACAAATGGTGTTGGGAAAACTGGCTAGCCATGTGCAGAAAGCAGAAACTGGACCCCTTCCTGACACCTTACACTAAAATTAACTCCAGATGGATTAAAGACTTAAACATAAGACCTGGCACCATAAAAACCCTACAAGGAAATCTAGGCAAAACTATCCAGGACATAGGAGTAGGCAAGGACTTCATGAACAAAACACCAAGAGCATTGGCAACAAAAGCCAAAATAGACAAATGGGACCTAATGAAACTCCACAGCTTCTGCACGGCAAAAGAAACAGTCACTAGAGTGGATCGGCAACCAACAGAATGGGAAAAAATTTTCGCAGTCTACCCATCTGACAAAGGGCTGATATCCAGAATTTACAAACAACTCAAGCAGATTTACAGGAAAAAAACAAACAAGCCCATTCAAAAGTGGGCAAAGGATATGAACAGATACTTTACGAAAGAAGACATATATGAGGCCAACAATCATATGAAAAAATGCTCATCATCACTGGTCATCAGAGAGATGCAAATCAAAACCACATTGAGATACCATCTCACGCCAGTTAGAATGGCGATCATTAAAAAATCTGGAGACAACAGATGCTGGAGAGGATGTGGAGAAAAAGGAACACTTTTACACTGTTGGTGAAAGTGTAAATTAGTTCAACCACTGTGGAAGACAGTGTGGCGATTCCTCAAGGCCTTAGAAATAGAAATTCCATTTGACCCAGCAATCCCATTACTGGGTATATATCCAAAAGACTATAAATCGTTCTACTATAAGGACACATGTACACGAATGTTCATTGCAGCACTGTTTACAATAGCAAAGACCTGGAATCAACCCAAATGCCCATTGATAATAGACTGGATTGGAAAAATGTGGCACATATACACCATGGAATATTATGCAGCAATCAGAAATGATGAGTTCGTGTCGTTTGTAGGGACATGGATGAATCTGGAAAACATCATCCTCAGCAAACTGACACAAGAACAGAAAATGAAACACCGCATATTCTCACTCATAGGTGGGTGATGAAAAATGAGAACACATGGACACAGAAAGGGGAGTACTAAACACTGGGGTCTATTGGGGGGAAAAGGGGAGGGCCAGTGGGAGGGGGAGGTGGGGAGGGATAGCCTGGGGAGAAATGCCAAATGTGGGTGAAGGGGAGAAGAAAAGCAAAGCACACTGCCATGTGTGTACCTACGCAACTGTCTTGCATGCTCTGCTCATGTACCCCAAAACCTATAATCCAATAAAAAATTAAAAAAAAAAAAGAAAAAGCAGGTAAAAGGTAACATAAGCAGTACTAAGACTTGGCATGGTATTTTTTAATGTGGTATTTAATATTTAAGTAATGAAAAAATTAAACTAATAATTTATTATTAGCATGAAAAAAAAAAAAAGTACAAACTGTCTCCTCAAGCAGCTCCCTGACCCCTCTATATCCAAAAGACTGTCATTAGGCAGGCATCATCCTGGGACAAAGAGAGCAGAAAAAGAAACAGGTAGCATCCCTCGCTGTGCCACGGCTACTAGAGGTGCACCCCAGACAAGCAGGGTCTGGAGCGGACCTCAACAGTCGTACAGCGAAGGGGCTAGACTGGTAGAAGGAAAACCAAGCAACAGAAATACTTCATCATCAACATTCTGGGTGTCCACTCAGAGACCCAAACGAAAAGTCAGCAACTACGCAGACGACCAGCGGACAAATCCACAAAGATGGGAAGAAACCAGCGCACAAAGGAGGAAAACACCCGAAACCAGAACACATCGCCTCCTAGAAAGGACCAAGACTCCTCACCAGCAAGGGAACAAAGCTGGACGGAGAATGACTGTGACGAAATGACGGAATTAGACTTCAGAAGATGGATAATGAGAAACTTTTGTGAGCTAAAAGATCATGTATTAAATCAATGCAAAGAAACTAAGAACCTTGAAAAAAGATTTGAAAAAAGATTCGAGGAAATGATAACAAGAATGGATACCTTAGAGAGGAATATGAATGAATTAAAGGAGCTGAAAAACACAATACGAGAACTTCGCGAAGCAAACGCAAGTTTCAATAGCCGAATTGACCAAGCAGAAGAAAGAATATCTGAAGTCGAAGACCAACTCAATGAAATAAAACGAGAAACCAAGATCAGAGAAAAAAGCGCAAAAAGGAATGAACAAAGTCTCCAAGAAATGTGGGACTATGTGAAAAGACCTAACCTACGTTTGATAGGTGTACCAGAAGGGGACGAAGAGAATGAATCCCAGCTGGAAAATACTCTTCAGGACATCATCCAGGAAAATTTCCCCCACCTAGCAAGACAAGCCAACACTCAATTGCAGGAAATACAGAGAACACCACAAAGATATTCCGCAAGAAGAGCAACCCCAAGGCACATCATCGTCAGATTCAACAGGGTTGAAATAAAGGAGAGAATACTAAGGGCAGCCAGAGAGAAAGGTCGGGTCACCCACAAAGGGAAGCCCATCAGACTCACAGCAGATCTCTCGGCAGAAACACTACAAGCCAGAAGAGAGTGGGGGCCAATATTCAACATTCTTAAAGAAAAGAACTTTCAACCCAGAATTTCATATCCAGCCAAACTGAGCTTCAGAAGTGAAGGAAGAATAAAATCCTTTGAGAACAAGCAAGTACTCAGAGATTTTGTCACCACCAGGCCTGCTTTACAAGAGCTCCTAAAAGAGGCACTACACATAGAAAGGATCAATCAGTACCAGCCATTCCACAATCACACTGAATGCTAAAGAGCTTCAACATAATGAAGAATCTACAACAACTAACAGGCAAAACAGCCACTTAGAATCAAAATGGCAGTATCAAATTCACACATAACAATATTAACCCTAAATGTAAATGGACTAAATGCACCAATCAAAAGACACAGACTGGCAAATTGGATAAAAAGCCAAAACCCATCAGTGTGCTGTATCCAGGAAACCCATCTCACATGCAAGGATACACAAAGGCTCAAAATAAAGGGATGGAGGAAGATTTACCAAGCTAATGGAAAGCAAAAAAAAGCAGGAGTTGCAATTCTCATCTCTGATAAAATAGACTTTAAAGCAACAAAGATCAAAAGAGACAAAGAAGGCCATTACATAATGGTAAAAGGATCGATACAACAAGAAGAGCTAACGATCCTAAACATATATGGACCCAACACAGGAGCACCCAGATACATAAGGCAAGTTCTTAATGACTTACAGAAGGACTTAGACTCCCACACCATAATAGTGGGAGACTTTAACACTCCACTGTCAATACTAGACAGATCAACCAGACAGAAAATCAGCAAGGATACCCAGGGCTTGAACTCAGACCTGGAGCAAGCAAACCTGGTGGACATTTACAGAACTCTCCACCCCAAATCCACAGAATACACATTCTTCTCAGCACCACATCACACCTACTCTAAAATTGACCACATAATTGGAAGTAAAGCACTGCTCAACAAATGCAAAACAACTGAAATCATAACAAACAGCCTCTCAGACCATAGTGCAATCAAGTTAGAACTCAGAATTCAGAAACCGACCCAGAACCGCACAGCTTCATGGAAACTGAACAACTGGCTCTTGAATGTTGACTGGGTAAACAACGAAATGAAGGCAGAAATAAAGAAGTTCTTCGAAACCAATGAGAATGAAGACACAACGTGCCAGAACCTCTGGGACACATTTAAAGCAGTCTCTAGAGGAAAGTATATAGCAATAAGTGCCCATATGAGGAGAATGGAGAGATCCAAAATTGACACCCTATCGTCAAAATTGAAAGAGCTAGAGGAGCAAGATCAAAAAAACTCAAAACCCAGCAGAAGACAAGAAATTACTAAGATCAGAGCTGAGCTGAAGGAGATTGAGACACGAAAAACCCTTCAAAAAATCAATAAATCCAAGAGCTGGTTTTTTGAAAAGATCAACAAAATAGACAGACCACTAGCCAGATTGATTAAAAATAAAAGAGAGAACAACCAAATAGATGCAATAAAAAATGATAAAGGGGAAATCACCACAGATTCCACAGAAATTCAAACCATCATCAGAGAATATTACAAACAACTCTATGCACATAAACTAGTAAACCTGGAAGAAATGGATAAATTCCTGGACTCCTGTGTCCTCCCAAGCCTAAACCAGGAGGAAGCTGAAACTATGAATAGACCAATAACAAGGTCTGAAGTTGAGGCAGCAATTAAGAGCCTACCTCACAAAAAAAGCCCAGGTCCAGATGGGTTCACAGCCGAATTCTACCAGACACACAAGGAGGAGCTGGTACCATTCCTTCTAAAACTATTTCAAACAATCCAAAAAGAGGGAATCCTTCCCAAATCATTTTATGAGACCAACATCATCCTGATACCAAAACCCGGCAGAGACCCAACGAGAAAAGAAAACTTCAGGCCAATATCCATGATGAACATAGATGCAAAAATCTTCAATAAAATATTGGCAAGCCGATTGCAACAGCAAATCAAAAAACTTATTCATCATGATCAAGTAGGATTCATCCCAGGGATGCAAGGCTGGTTCAACATACGCAAGTCTATCAACGTAATTCACCACATAAACAGAACCAAAAACAAAAACCACATGATTATCTCAATTGACGCAGAGAAGGCATTTGACACAATTCAACAGCCATTTATGCTAAAAACCCTCAATAAACTCGGTATCGATGGAACGTATCTCAAAGTAATAAAAGCTATTTACGACAAACCAACAGCCAATATCATACTGAATGGGCAAAAACTGGAAGCATTCCCTTTGAAATCTGGTACTAGACAAGGATGCCCTCTCTCACCACTCCTATTCAATATAGTACTGGAAGTTCTAGCCAGAGCAATCAGGCAAGAAAAAGAAATAAAGGGTATTCAAATAGGAAAGGTGGAAGCCAAATTGTCTCTATTTGCAGACGACATGATAGTATACCTAGAAGACCCCATCGCCTCAGCCCAAAAACTCCTGAAACTGATAAACAACTTCAGCAAAGTCTCAGGATATAAAATCAATGTGCAAAAATCACAAGCATTCGTCTACACCAATAACAGACTTAAGGAAAGCCAAATCAAGAGCGAACTGCCATTCGCAATTGCTACAAAAAGAATAAAATACCTTGGAATACAACTCACAAGGAACGTAAGGGACCTCTTCAAGGAGAACTACAAACCACTGCTCAACGAAATCAGAGAGGACACAAACAGATGGAGAAACATTCCATGTTCATGGTTAGGAAGAATTAATATCGTGAAAATGGCTATACTGCCCAAAGTAATTTACAGAATCAATGCTATCCCCATCAAGCTACCATTGACTTTCTTCACAGAACTGGAAAAAACCACCATGAACTTCATATGGAACCAAAAGAGAGCCCGCATAGCCAAGTCAATTCTAAGCAAAAAGAACACAGCGGGGGGCATCACACTACCGGATTTCAAACTATACTACAAGGCTACAGTAATCAAAACAGCATGGTACTGGTACCAAAACAGAGATATAGACCAATGGAACACAACAGAGGCACCGGAGGCAACACAACATACATACAACTATACAATCTTTGATAAACCTGACAAAAACAAGCAATGTGGAAAGGATTCCATGTTTAACAAATGGTGTTGGGAAAACTGGCTAGCCATGTGCAGAAAGCAGAAACTGGACCCCTTCCTGACACCTTACACTAAAATTAACTCCAGATGGATTAAAGACTTAAACATAAGACCTGGCACCATAAAAACCCTACAAGGAAATCTAGGCAAAACTATCCAGGACATAGGAGTAGGCAAGGACTTCATGAACAAAACACCAAGAGCATTGGCAACAAAAGCCAAAATAGACAAATGGGACCTAATGAAACTCCACAGCTTCTGCACGGCAAAAGAAACAGTCACTAGAGTGGATCGGCAACCAACAGAATGGGAAAAAATTTTCGCAGTCTACCCATCTGACAAAGGGCTGATATCCAGAATTTACAAACAACTCAAGCAGATTTACAGGAAAAAAACAAACAAGCCCATTCAAAAGTGGGCAAAGGATATGAACAGATACTTTACGAAAGAAGACATATATGAGGCCAACAATCATATGAAAAAATGCTCATCGTCACTGGTCATCAGAGAGATGCAAATCAAAACCACATTGAGATACCATCTCACGCCAGTTAGAATGGCGATCATTAAAAAATCTGGAGACAACAGATGCTGGAGAGGATGTGGAGAAAAAGGAACACTTTTACACTGTTGGTGAAAGTGTAAATTAGTTCAACCACTGTGGAAGACAGTGTGGCGATTCCTCAAGGCCTTAGAAATAGAAATTCCATTTGACCCAGCAATCCCATTACTGGGTATATATCCAAAAGACTATAAATCGTTCTACTATAAGGACACATGTACACGAATGTTCATTGCAGCACTGTTTACAATAGCAAAGACCTGGAATCAACCCAAATGCCCATTGATAATAGACTGGATTGGAAAAATGTGGCACATATACACCATGGAATATTATGCAGCAATCAGAAATGATGAGTTCGTGTCGTTTGTAGGGACATGGATGAATCTGGAAAACATCATCCTCAGCAAACTGACACAAGAACAGAAAATGAAACACCGCATATTCTCACTCATAGGTGGGTGATGAAAAATGAGAACACATGGACACAGAAAGGGGAGTACTAAACACTGGGGTCTATTGGGGGGAAAAGGGGAGGGCCAGTGGGAGGGGGAGGTGGGGAGGGATAGCCTGGGGAGAAATGCCAAATGTGGGTGAAGGGGAGAAGAAAAGCAAAGCACACTGCCATGTGTGTACCTACGCAACTGTCTTGCATGCTCTGCTCATGTACCCCAAAACCTATAATCCAATAAAAAATTAAAAAAAAAAAAGAAAAAGCAGGTAAAAGGTAACATAAGCAGTACTAAGACTTGGCATGGTATTTTTTAATGTGGTATTTAATATTTAAGTAATGAAAAAATTAAACTAATAATTTATTATTAGCATGAAAAAAAAAAAAAGTACAAACTGTCTCCTCAAGCAGCTCCCTGACCCCTCTATATCCAAAAGACTGTCATTAGGCAGGCATCATCCTGGGACAAAGAGAGCAGAAAAAGAAACAGGTAGCATCCCTCGCTGTGCCACGGCTACTAGAGGTGCACCCCAGACAAGCAGGGTCTGGAGCGGACCTCAACAGTCGTACAGCGAAGGGGCTAGACTGGTAGAAGGAAAACCAAGCAACAGAAATACTTCATCATCAACATTCTGGGTGTCCACTCAGAGACCCAAACGAAAAGTCAGCAACTACGCAGACGACCAGCGGACAAATCCACAAAGATGGGAAGAAACCAGCGCACAAAGGAGGAAAACACCCGAAACCAGAACACATCGCCTCCTAGAAAGGACCAAGACTCCTCACCAGCAAGGGAACAAAGCTGGACGGAGAATGACTGTGACGAAATGACGGAATTAGACTTCAGAAGATGGATAATGAGAAACTTTTGTGAGCTAAAAGATCATGTATTAAATCAATGCAAAGAAACTAAGAACCTTGAAAAAAGATTTGAAAAAAGATTCGAGGAAATGATAACAAGAATGGATACCTTAGAGAGGAATATGAATGAATTAAAGGAGCTGAAAAACACAATACGAGAACTTCGCGAAGCAAACGCAAGTTTCAATAGCCGAATTGACCAAGCAGAAGAAAGAATATCTGAAGTCGAAGACCAACTCAATGAAATAAAACGAGAAACCAAGATCAGAGAAAAAAGCGCAAAAAGGAATGAACAAAGTCTCCAAGAAATGTGGGACTATGTGAAAAGACCTAACCTACGTTTGATAGGTGTACCAGAAGGGGACGAAGAGAATGAATCCCAGCTGGAAAATACTCTTCAGGACATCATCCAGGAAAATTTCCCCCACCTAGCAAGACAAGCCAACACTCAATTGCAGGAAATACAGAGAACACCACAAAGATATTCCGCAAGAAGAGCAACCCCAAGGCACATCATCGTCAGATTCAACAGGGTTGAAATAAAGGAGAGAATACTAAGGGCAGCCAGAGAGAAAGGTCGGGTCACCCACAAAGGGAAGCCCATCAGACTCACAGCAGATCTCTCGGCAGAAACACTACAAGCCAGAAGAGAGTGGGGGCCAATATTCAACATTCTTAAAGAAAAGAACTTTCAACCCAGAATTTCATATCCAGCCAAACTGAGCTTCAGAAGTGAAGGAAGAATAAAATCCTTTGAGAACAAGCAAGTACTCAGAGATTTTGTCACCACCAGGCCTGCTTTACAAGAGCTCCTAAAAGAGGCACTACACATAGAAAGGATCAATCAGTACCAGCCATTCCAAAATCACACTGAATGCTAAAGAGCTTCAACATAATGAAGAATCTACAACAACTAACAGGCAAAACAGCCACTTAGAATCAAAATGGCAGTATCAAATTCACACATAACAATATTAACCCTAAATGTAAATGGACTAAATGCACCAATCAAAAGACACAGACTGGCAAATTGGATAAAAAGCCAAAACCCATCAGTGTGCTGTATCCAGGAAACCCATCTCACATGCAAGGATACACAAAGGCTCAAAATAAAGGGATGGAGGAAGATTTACCAAGCTAATGGAAAGCAAAAAAAAGCAGGAGTTGCAATTCTCATCTCTGATAAAATAGACTTTAAAGCAACAAAGATCAAAAGAGACAAAGAAGGCCATTACATAATGGTAAAAGGATCGATACAACAAGAAGAGCTAACGATCCTAAACATATATGGACCCAACACAGGAGCACCCAGATACATAAGGCAAGTTCTTAATGACTTACAGAAGGACTTAGACTCCCACACCATAATAGTGGGAGACTTTAACACTCCACTGTCAATACTAGACAGATCAACCAGACAGAAAATCAACAAGGATACCCAGGGCTTGAACTCAGACCTGGAGCAAGCAAACCTGGTGGACATTTACAGAACTCTCCACCCCAAATCCACAGAATACACATTCTTCTCAGCACCACATCACACCTACTCTAAAATTGACCACATAATTGGAAGTAAAGCACTGCTCAACAAATGCAAAACAACTGAAATCATAACAAACAGCCTCTCAGACCATAGAGCAATCAAGTTAGAACTCAGAATTCAGAAACCGACCCAGAACCGCACAGCTTCATGGAAACTGAACAACTGGCTCTTGAATGTTGACTGGGTAAACAACGAAATGAAGGCAGAAATAAAGAAGTTCTTCGAAACCAATGAGAATGAAGACACAACGTGCCAGAACCTCTGGGACACATTTAAAGCAGTCTCTAGAGGAAAGTATATAGCAATAAGTGCCCATATGAGGAGAATGGAGAGATCCAAAATTGACACCCTATCGTCAAAATTGAAAGAGCTAGAGGAGCAAGATCAAAAAAACTCAAAACCCAGCAGAAGACAAGAAATTACTAAGATCAGAGCTGAGCTGAAGGAGATTGAGACACGAAAAACCCTTCAAAAAATCAATAAATCCAAGAGCTGGTTTTTTGAAAAGATCAACAAAATAGACAGACCACTAGCCAGATTGATTAAAAATAAAAGAGAGAACAACCAAATAGATGCAATAAAAAATGATAAAGGGGAAATCACCACAGATTCCACAGAAATTCAAACCATCATCAGAGAATATTACAAACAACTCTATGCACATAAACTAGTAAACCTGGAAGAAATGGATAAATTCCTGGACTCCTGTGTCCTCCCAAGCCTAAACCAGGAGGAAGCTGAAACTATGAATAGACCAATAACAAGGTCTGAAGTTGAGGCAGCAATTAAGAGCCTACCTCACAAAAAAAGCCCAGGTCCAGATGGGTTCACAGCCGAATTCTACCAGACACACAAGGAGGAGCTGGTACCATTCCTTCTAAAACTATTTCAAACAATCCAAAAAGAGGGAATCCTTCCCAAATCATTTTATGAGACCAACATCATCCTGATACCAAAACCCGGCAGAGACCCAACGAGAAAAGAAAACTTCAGGCCAATATCCATGATGAACATAGATGCAAAAATCTTCAATAAAATATTGGCAAGCCGATTGCAACAGCAAATCAAAAAACTTATTCATCATGATCAAGTAGGATTCATCCCAGGGATGCAAGGCTGGTTCAACATACGCAAGTCTATCAACGTAATTCACCACATAAACAGAACCAAAAACAAAAACCACATGATTATCTCAATTGACGCAGAGAAGGCATTTGACACAATTCAACAGCCATTTATGCTAAAAACCCTCAATAAACTCGGTATCGATGGAACGTATCTCAAAGTAATAAAAGCTATTTACGACAAACCAACAGCCAATATCATACTGAATGGGCAAAAACTGGAAGCATTCCCTTTGAAATCTGGTACTAGACAAGGATTCCCTCTCTCACCACTCCTATTCAATATAGTACTGGAAGTTCTAGCCAGAGCAATCAGGCAAGAAAAAGAAATAAAGGGTATTCAAATAGGAAAGGTGGAAGCCAAATTGTCTCTATTTGCAGACGACATGATAGTATACCTAGAAGACCCCATCGCCTCAGCCCAAAAACTCCTGAAACTGATAAACAACTTCAGCAAAGTCTCAGGATATAAAATCAATGTGCAAAAATCACAAGCATTCGTCTACACCAATAACAGACTTAAGGAAAGCCAAATCAAGAGCGAACTGCCATTCGCAATTGCTACAAAAAGAATAAAATACCTTGGAATACAACTCACAAGGAACGTAAGGGACCTCTTCAAGGAGAACTACAAACCACTGCTCAACGAAATCAGAGAGGACACAAACAGATGGAGAAACATTCCATGTTCATGGTTAGGAAGAATTAATATCGTGAAAATGGCTATACTGCCCAAAGTAATTTACAGAATCAACGCTATCCCCATCAAGCTACCATTGACTTTCTTCACAGAACTGGAAAAAACCACCATGAACTTCATATGGAACCAAAAGAGAGCCCGCATAGCCAAGTCAATTCTAAGCAAAAAGAACACAGCGGGGGGCATCACACTACCGGATTTCAAACTATACTACAAGGCTACAGTAATCAAAACAGCATGGTACTGGTACCAAAACAGAGATATAGACCAATGGAACACAACAGAGGCACCGGAGGCAACACAACATACATACAACTATACAATCTTTGATAAACCTGACAAAAACAAGCAATGTGGAAAGGATTCCATGTTTAACAAATGGTGTTGGGAAAACTGGCTAGCCATGTGCAGAAAGCAGAAACTGGACCCCTTCCTGACACCTTACACTAAAATTAACTCCAGATGGATTAAAGACTTAAACATAAGACCTGGCACCATAAAAACCCTACAAGGAAATCTAGGCAAAACTATCCAGGACATAGGAGTAGGCAAGGACTTCATGAACAAAACACCAAGAGCATTGGCAACAAAAGCCAAAATAGACAAATGGGACCTAATGAAACTCCACAGCTTCTGCACGGCAAAAGAAACAGTCACTAGAGTGGATCGGCAACCAACAGAATGGGAAAAAATTTTCGCAGTCTACCCATCTGACAAAGGGCTGATATCCAGAATTTACAAACAACTCAAGCAGATTTACAGGAAAAAAACAAACAAGCCCATTCAAAAGTGGGCAAAGGATATGAACAGATACTTTACGAAAGAAGACATATATGAGGCCAACAATCATATGAAAAAATGCTCATCGTCACTGGTCATCAGAGAGATGCAAATCAAAACCACATTGAGATACCATCTCACGCCAGTTAGAATGGCGATCATTAAAAAATCTGGAGACAACAGATGCTGGAGAGGATGTGGAGAAAAAGGAACACTTTTACACTGTTGGTGGGAGTGTAAATTAGTTCAACCACTGTGGAAGAGAGTGTGGCGATTCCTCAAGGCCTTAGAAATAGAAATTCCATTTGACCCAGCAATCCCATTACTGGGTATATATCCAAAAGACTATAAATCGTTCTACTATAAGGACACATGTACACGAATGTTCATTGCAGCACTGTTTACAATAGCAAAGACCTGGAATCAACCCAAATGCCCATTGATAATAGACTGGATTGGAAAAATGTGGCACATATACACCATGGAATATTATGCAGCAATCAGAAATGATGAGTTCGTGTCGTTTGTAGGGACATGGATGGATCTGGAAAACATCATCCTCAGCAAACTGACACAAGAACAGAAAATGAAACACCGCATATTCTCACTCATAGGTGGGTGATGAAAAATGAGAACACATGGACACAGAAAGGGGAGTACTAAACACTGGGGTCTATTGGGGGGAAAAGGGGAGGGCCAGTGGGAGGGGGAGGTGGGGAGGGGTAGCCTGGGGAGAAATGCCAAATGTGGGTGAAGGGGAGAAGAAAAGCAAAGCACACTGCCATGTGTGTACCTACGCAACTGTCTTGCATGCTCTGCTCATGTACCCCAAAACCTATAATCCAATAAAAAATTAAAAAAAAAAAAAAAATACAATGCCTTATTCTACTCTATTTTGTATTATATATACCAACTCAGTATGCTCTCTAATGTAAAATACCGAAATTCCAATTTTACATGAATCGAAAAAAAATCTAAATAATATCTAGGCACCCCAATGTTAAAACAAAATTGCTCTGAATTTAATGTGTCAGAAAAAATACACAATGCCCTTTTCGACTCTGTTTTGGAGTATGTACATCAACTCCATATGCTCTCTCATGTAAAATACAGAAATTCTATATTTAAGCTAATCGAATAAAAATCTAAATATTATCTAGGTACCCGAATGTAAAAAGCAAAATTGCTCTAAATATAATCTCTAAGAACAAACATACAATGCCCTTTTCTACTCTGTTTTGAAGTATGTACACCAACTCACTATGCTCTCTTATGTGAAATACAGAAATTCTATATTTAAGCGAATTGAAAAAAATCTAAATATTATCTAGGCATCCCAATGTTAAAAACAAAATTTCTCTGAATATAATCTGTCAGAAAAAATATACAATGCCCTATTCTACTCTGTTTTGAAGTATATAAACCAACTCCATATGTTCTCTCATGTAAAATAGTGAAATTCTAATTCTACGTGAATCAGAAAAAATCTAAATAATATCTAGGTGCCCCAGAGTTAAAAGAAAATAGCTCCGTATATAGTCTGTAGGAAAAAATATACAATGTCTTATTATACTTTTTTTGGAGTATATACACAAACTCACTCTGCTCTCTCATGTAAAATAATGTAATTCAAAATTTACGTGAATAAAAAAAATCTAAATATTATCTATGCACCCCAATGTTAAAAGCAAAATTGCTCTGAATATAATCTGTCAGGAAAAATATAATATGCTTTTTTCTACTCTGTTTTGGAGTATATACACCAACTCAATATGCTCTCTCATGTAAAATACCGAAATTCTAATTTTACACGAATCGAAAAAAATCTAAATAATATCTAGGCGCCAAAAGGTTAAAAGAAAATGGCTCTGAATATAGTCTGTTAAAAAAAATATACAATGCCTTATTCTACTCTGTTTTGGAGTATATACACCAACTCAGTATGCTCTCTCATGTAAAGTATCGAAATTCTAAATTAGCCCGAATCGAAAATATCTAAATATTATCTAGGCACCCCAATGTTAAAAGCAAAATTGCTCTGAATATAATCTGTCAGAAAAAATATACAATGCCCGTTTCTACTCTGTTTTCAAGTATATACACCAACTCAATATTCTCTCTCATGTAAAATACCGAAATCCTAATTTTGCGTGAATTGAATAAAATCTAAATAATATCTAGTTGCCTTAAATTTAAAGAAAATGGCTCTGAATACAGTCTGTTAGAAATAATATACAATGCCTTATTCTACTCTATTTTGGATTATATCCACCAACTCAGTATGCTCTCTTATGTATAATACCGAAATTCTTATTTTACGTGAATAGAAAAAAATCTAAATATTATGTAGGCAACCTAATGTTAAAAGAAAAATTGCTATGAATATAATCTGTCAGAAAAAATATACAATGCCCCTTTCTTCTCTGTTTTGGAGTATATACACCAAGTCAATATGCTCTCTCATGTAAAATACCGAAATTCCAATTATACGTGAATCGAAAAAAATCTAAATAATATCTAGGCACCCCAATGTTAAAAACAAAATTGCTCTGAATATAATCTGTCACAAAAAATATACAATTCCCTTTTCGACTCGGTTTTGGAGTATGTACACCAACTCAATATGGTCTCTCATGTAAAATACAGAAATTCTATATTTAAGCGAATCGAAAAAAATCTAAATATTATCTAGGCACACGAATCTAAAAAGCAAAATTGCTCTGAATATAAGCTGTAAAAAAAAATATACAATGCTTTTTTCTACTCTGTTTTGGAGTATATACACCAACTCCATATGCTCTCTCATATAAAATACAGAAATACTATATTTAGGCGAATCGATAAAAGTCTACATATTATCTAGGCACCCCAATGTTAGTAGCAAAATTACTCTGAATATAATCTGTCAGAAAACATATTCAATGCCATTTTCTACTCTGTTTTGTAGTATATACACCAACTCAATATGCTCTCTCATGTAAAATATAGAAATTCTAATTTTACACGAATCGAAAAATATCTAAATAATATATAGGCGCCCCAAAGTTAAAAGAAAATGGCTCTGAATATAGTCTGTTAGAAAAAATATACAATTCCTTATTCTACTCTGTTTTGGAGTATATACACCAACTCAGTATGCTCTCTCATATAAAATAACGAAATTCCAATTTTACCCGAATTGAAAAAATCTAAATATTATCTAGGCACCTCAATGTTAAAAGCAAAATTTCTCTGAATATAATCTGTCAGAAAAACTATACAATTCCCTATTCTACTCTGTTTTTAGTATATATACCAACTCTATAGGCTCTCGCATGTAAAATAAAAAATTCAATATTTAAGCGAATCAAAAAAAATCTAAATAATATTTACGATCCCCAAAGTTAAAAGAAAATGGCTCTGAATATAGTCTGTTAGAAAAAATATACAATGTCTTATTCTAATCTGTTTTGGAGTATATACATCAACTCAATATGCTCTGTCATATAAAATACAGAAATTCTAATTTTCCCCGAATCGAATAAATCTAAATTTTATCTAGGAACCCCAATTTATAAACATAATTCCTCTGAATATAATCTGTCAGAAAAAATATACAATGCCCTATTCTACTCTGTTTTTCCATATATACACCAACTCCATATGCTCTGTCATGTAAAATACAGATATTCTATATATAAGTGAATCTAATAAAATCTAAATATTATCTAGGCACCCGAATGTTAAAAGCAAAATTGCTCTGAATATAATCTGTCAGAAAAAATATAAAATGACATTTTCTACTCTGTTTTGGAATATGTACACCAACTCAATATGCTCACGCATGTGAAATACAGAAATTCTATATTTAAGCGAATCGAAAAAATGAAAATATTATCTAAGCACCCCAATGTTAAAAACAAAATAGCTCTGAATATAGTCTGTCAGAAAAAATATACAATGCCCTATTCTACTCTGTTATGGAGTATATACACCAACTCCATATGCTCTCTCATGTAAAATACAGAAATTCTATATTTACGCAAATCTAATAAAATCTAAATATTATCTAGGCACCCTAATGTTAATAGAAAAATTGCTCTGAATATAATCTGTCAGAAAACATATTCAATGCTATTTTCTACTCTGTTTTGTAGTATATACACCAACTCAATATGCTCTCTCATGTAAAATATAGAAATTCTAATTTTACACAAATCGAAAAAATTCTAAATAACATACAGCTGTTTCAAAGTTAACAGAAAATAGCTCTGAATATAGTCTGTTAGAAAAAATATATAATGCCTTATTCTACTCTGTTTTGGAGTATATACACCAACTCAGTATGCTCTCTCATGTCAAATAACCAAATTCCAATTTTACCCGAATCGAAAAAATCTAAATATTATCTAGGCACCCCAATGTTAAAAACAAAATTGCTCTGAATATAATCTGTAAGAAAAAATATACAATGCTTCTTTCTACTCTGTTTTGGAGTATATACACCGACTCAATATGCTCACTCATGTAAAATACTGAAATTCTAATTTTACACGAATCAAAATAAATCTAAATATTATCTAGGCACCTCAATATTTAAAAAAAATTGCTCTTAATATAATCTGTCAGAAAAAATATACATTGCCCTATTCTACTCTGTTTTGCATTATATACACCAACTCCATATGTTCTCTAATGTAAAATACAGAAATTCTATATTTAAGCGAATCGAAAAAATCTAAATATTATCTAGGCAAACCAATGTTAAAAGCAAAATTGCTCTGAATATAATCTGTCAGAAGAAAATGCCCTTTCCTACTCTGTTTTGCAGTATATACTCCAACTCAATATGCTCTCTCATGTAAAATACAGAAATTCTAATTTAACCCGAATCGAATAAATCTAAATATTATCTAGGCACCGAATGTTAAAAACATAATTGCTCTGAATATAGTTTGTCAAAAAAAATATACAATGCCCTATTCTACTCTGTTTTGTCATATATACACCAACTCCATATGCTCTGTCATGTAAAATACAGATATTAAATATATAAGCGAATCTAATAAAATCTAAATATTATCTAGTCACCTGAATGTTAAAAGCAAAATTGCTCTGAATATAATCTGTCAGAGAAAATATACAACGACATTTTCTACTCTGTTTTGGAGTATATACACCAACTCAATATGCTCTCTCATGTAAAATACTGAACAACTAATTCTACGTGAATCGAAAAAAATCTAAATAATATCTAGGCGCCCCAAGGTTGAAAGAAAATGGCTCTGAATATAGTCTGTGAGACAAAATATACAATGCCTTATTCTACTCTGTTTTGGAGTATATACACCAACTCAGTATGCTCTCTCAAGTAAAATACAGAAATTCTATATTTCAGTGTAGCGAAAAAAATCTAAATATTATCTAGGCACCCCAATGTTAATAGCAAAATTTCTCTGAATATAGTCTGTCAGAAAACATATACAATGCCATTTTCTACTCTGTTTTGTAGTATATACACCAACTCAATATGCTCTCGCAAGTAAAATATCGAAATTCTAATTTTACATGAATCGAAAAACTCTAAATAATATCTAGGCGCCCCAAAGTTAAAAGTAACTGACTCTGAATATAGTCTGTTATAAAAAGTATACAATGCCTTATTCTACTCCGTTTTGGAGTATATTCAAAAACCTAGTATGCCCACTCATTTAAAATACCGAAATTCTAATTTTACGTGAATCAAAAAAAATTCAAGTATTATCTAGGCACCTGAATGTTAACAGCAAAATTGCTGTTAATACAGTCTGTCAGAAAAAAATGCAATTTTCTACTCTGTTTTGGAGTATATACACCAACTCAATATGCTCTCTCATGTAAAATACAGAAATTCTAATATTACGCGAATGGAAAAAAATCTAAATAATATCTAGGCGAGCGAAAGTTAAAAGAAAATGGCTCTTAATATAGTCTGTTAGAAAAAACATACAATGCCTTATTCTACTCTGTTTTGGAGTATATAAACCAACTCAGTATGCTCTCTCATGTAAAATAACGAAATTCCAATTTTAACCGAATCGAAAAAATCTAAATATTTTCTAGGCACCCCAATGTTAAAAAAAAAATTGATGTAAATATAATGTGTCAGAAAAATATACAATGCCCTTTTCTACTCTTTTTTGGATTATATACACCAACTCCATATGCTGTCTCATGTAAAATAGTGAAATTATTATTTTACATGAATAAAAAAAAAATCTAAATAAAATCTAGGCGCCTCAAAGTTAAAAGAAAATAGGTCTGAATATAGTCTGTAGGAAAAAATATACAATGCTTTACTCTACTGTGTTTTGGAGTATATACACCAACTCACTATGGTCTCATATGAAATAATGAAATTCTAAATTTACGTGAATCAAAAAAAATCTAAATATTATCTATTCACCCCAATGTTAATAGCAAAATTGCTCTGAATATAATCTGTCAGAAAAAATATACAATGCTTTTTTCTACTCAGTTTTGGAGTATATACACCAACTCAATATGCTCACTCATGTAAAATACCGAAATTCTAATTTTACACGAATCGAAAAAAATCTAAATATTATCTAGGCATCTCAATATTTAATAAAAATTGCTCTGAATATAATCTGTCAGAAAAAATATACAATGCCCTATTCTACTCTGTTTTGGATTATATACACCATCTCCATATGTTCTCTAATGTAAAATACAGAAATTCTATATTTAAGCGAATCGAAAAAAATCTAAATATTATCTAGGCACACCAATGTTAAAAGCAAAATTTCTCTGAATATAATCTGTCAGAAAAAAATGCCCTTTTCTACTCTGTTTTTCAGTATATACTCCAACTCAATATGCTCTCTCATGTAAAATACCGAAATTCTAATTCTATGCGAATTGAAAAACATCTAAATAATATCTAGGTGCCCCAAGGTTAAAAGAAAATGGCTCTGAATATAGTCTGTTAGACAAAATATACAATTTTTTATTCTTCTCTGTTTTGAAGTATATACACCAACACAGTATGCTCTCTCATGTAAAGTATTGAAATTATAAATTTACCCGAATCGAAAAAATCTAAATATTATCTAGGCACCCCAATGTTAAAAGCAGAATTTCTCTGAATATAATCTGTCAGAAAAAATATACAATGCCCTTTTCTACTCTGTTTTGGACTACATACAACAACTCAATATGCTCTCTCATGTAAAATATCGAAATTCGAATTTTACACGAATCAAAAAAAATCTAAATAATATCTAGGTGCCCCAAGATTAAAAAAAAATGGCTCTGAATATACTCTGGTATAAAAAATATACAATGCCTTATTTTACTCTGTTTTGGAGTATATACACCAACTCAGTATGCTCTCTCATGTAAAGTATCGAAATTCTAAATTTACCAGATTCACAAAAATCTAAATATTATCTAGGCACCCCAATGTTAAAAGCAAAATGGGTCTGAATATAATCTGTCAGAAATAATATACAATGCTTTTTTCCACTCTGTTTTGAAGTATATACACCAACTAAATATCCTCTCTCATGTAAAATACCAACATTCTAATTTAGCGCGAATCGAATAAAATCTAAATAATATCTAGTTGCTTCAAAGTTAAAAGAAAATGGCTCAGAATACAGTCTGTTAGAAAAAATATACAATGCCTTATTCTACTCTATTTTTGATTATATAGACCAACTTAGTATGCTCTCTAATGTAAAATACAGTAATTCTAATATGACGTGAATCGAAAAAATCTAAATATTATCTAGGCACCGTAATGTTAAAAGCAAAATTGCTATGAATAAAATCTGTCAGAAAAAATATACAATGCCCATTTCTACTCTGTTTTGGAGTATATACACCAAGTCAATATGCTCTCTTATGAAAAATACCGAAATTCCAATTATACGTGAATCGAAAAAAATCTAAATAATATCTAGGCACCCCAATGTTAAAAACAGTATTGCTCTGAATATAATCTGTCAGAAAAAATATACAATGCCATTTTCGACTCTGTTTACGATTATGTACACCAACTCCATATGCTCTCTCATGTAAAATACCGAAATTCTATATTTAAGCGAATCGAAAAAAATCTAAATATTATCTAGGCACACGAATCTAAAAAGCAAAATTGCTCTGAACATAATCTGTAAGAAAAATTATACAATGCCCTATCCTACTTTGTTTTTAAGTATGTACACCAACTCAATATGCACTCTCATGTGAAATACAGAAATTCTATATTTAAGCAAATCGAAAAATAATCTAAATATTATCTAGGCACCCCAATCTTAAAAAAAAAATTGCTTTGAATATAATCTGTCAGAAAAAATATACTATGCCCTATTCTACTGTGTTTTGAAGTATATACACCAACTCCATAGCTCTCTCATGTAAAATACAGAAATTCTATATTTAAGCAAATCGAAAAAAATCTAAATATTATCTAGGCACCGCAATGTTAAAAACAAAATTGCTCTGATTTTAATCTGTCAGAAAAAATATACAATGCCCTATTCTACTCTGTTTTGGAGTATATACACCAACTTAATATGGTCTCTCATGTAAAATAAAGAAAGTCTGTATTTACGCGAATGGAAAAAAATCTAAATATTATCTAGGCACACCACTGTTAAAAGCAAAATTGCTCTGAATATGATCTTTCAGAAAAAATATACAACGCTTTTTTCTACTCTGTTTTGGAGTATATACACCGACTCAATATGCTCACTCATGTAAAATACCGAAATTCTAATTTTACACGAATCGAAAAAAATCTAAATATTATCTAGGCACCTCAATATTTTTAAAAAATTGCTCTGAATATAACCTGTCAGAAAAAATATACAATGCCCTATTCTACTCTGTTTTGGATTATATACACCAACTCCATATGTTCTCTAGTGTAAAATACAGAAATTCTATATTTAAGCGAATCGAAAAAAATCTAAATATTATCTAGGCACACCAATGTTAAAAGCAAAATTGCTCTGAATATAATCTATCAGAAAAAAATGCCCTTTCATACTCTGTTTTGCAGTATATACTCCAACTCAATATGCTCTCTCACGTAAAATACCTAAATTCTAATTCTATGCGAATCGAAAAACATCTAAATAATATCTAGGCGCCCCAAGGTTAAAAGAAAATGGCTCTGAATATAGTCTGTTAGATAAAATATACAATGCCTTATTCTTCTCTGTTTTGGAGTATATACATTAACTCAGTATGCTCTCTCATCTAAAGTTTCGAAATTATAAATTTACCCGAATCGAAAAAATCTAAATAGTATCTAGGCACCCCAATGTTAAAAGCAAAATTGCTCTGAATATAATCTGTCAGAAAAAATATACAATGCCCTTTTCTACTCTGTTTTGGAGTATATACACCAACTCAATATGCTCTCTCATGTAAAATATCGAAATTCGAATTTTACGCGAATCGAAAAGAGTCTAAATAATATCTAGGCGCCCCAAGATTAAAAAAAATGGCTCTGAATATACTCTGTTAGAAAAAATATACAATGCCTTATTCTACTCTTTTTGGAGTATATACACCATCTCAATATGCTCTCTCATGTAAAGTATCGAAATTATAAATTTACCAAATTCGCAAACATCTAAATATTATGTAGGCACCCCAATGTTAAAAGCAAAATGGGTCTGAATATAATCTGTGAAATAATATACAATGCTTTTTTCTACTCTGTTTTGAAGTATATACGCCAACTATTTTCTCTCATGTAAAATACCAGAATTCTAATTTAGCGTGAATCGAACAAAATCTAAATAATATCTAGTTGCCCCAAAGTTAAAAGAAAATGGATCTGAATACAGTCTGTTAGAAAAAATATATAATGACTTATTCTACTCTGTTTTGGAGTATATACAGCAACCCCATATGCTCTCTCATGTAAAATAAAGAAATTCAATATTTAAGCAAATCGAAAAAAATCTAAATATTACCTTGGCACCCCAATATTAAAAACAATATTGCTCTGAATATAATCTGTCAGAAAAAATATACAATGCCCTATTCTACTCTGTTTTGGAGTATGTAAACCAACACCATCTGCTCTCTCATGTAAAATACCGAAATTCTAATTTTACGCGAATCGAATAAAATGTAAATAATATCTAGGCGCCCCAAAGTTAAAAGAAAATGGCTCTGAATATAGTCTGTTAGAAAAAATTTACAATGCCTTATTTTATTCTTTTTTGGAGTATAAACACCAACTCAGTATGCTCTCTCAGGTAAAATACAGAAATTTTATATTTCAGTGAATCGAAAAAAATCTAAATATTATCTAGGCACCCCAATGTTAAAAAAAAAATTTCTCTGAATACAATCTGTTAGAAAAAATATACAACGCCCTTTTCTACTCTGTTTTGGAGTATATACACCAACGCCATATGCTCTCTCATGTAAAATACCGAAATTCTATATTTAAGCGTATCGAAAAAATCTAAATATTATCTAGGCACCACAATGTTAAAAACAAAATTTCTCTGAATATAATCTGTCAGAAAAAATATACATTGCCCTATTCTACTCTGTTTTAGAGAATATACACCAACTCAGTATGCTCTCTCATGTAAAATACAAAAATTCTATATTTAAGCGAATCTAAAAAAATCCAAATATAATCTAGGAACCCCAATGTTAAAAAAAAATTGCTCTGAATATAATCTGTCAGAAAAAATATACATTGCCCTATTCTACTCTGTTTTAGAGAAGATACACCAACTCAATATGCTCTCTCATGTAAAATACCAAAATTCTAATTTTACGCAATTCGAAAAAAATCTAAAAAATATCTAGGCGCCCCAAAGTTAAATTAAAATGACTCTGAATATAATCTGTTAGAAAAAAATATACAATGCCCTATTGTACTTTGTTTTAAAGTACATATACCAACTCAGTATGGTCTCTCATGTAAAATACAGAAATTCTAATTTTACCCAAATCAAAAAAGTCTAAATATTGTCTAGGCACCCCAATGTTAAAAACAAAATTGCTGTTAATATTATCTGTCAGAAAAAATATACAATGCCCTATTCTACTTTGTTTTGGAGTATATACCAACTCAATATGCTCTCTCATGTAAAATACAGAAATTATATATTTAAGCAAATCGAAAAAAATCTAAATATTATCTAGGCACCCCAATGTTAAAAGCAAAATTACTCTGAATATAATCTATCAGAAAAAATATATAGTGCCCTATTCTACACTATTTTGGAGTATATACACCAACTCCATATGCTCACTGATGTAAAATACAGAAATTATTAATTTAAGCGAATCGAAAATAATCTAAATATTATCTAGGCACCCCAATGTTAAAAGCAAAATTGCTCTGAATATACTCTGTCAGAAAAAATATACAACGCCCTATTCTACTTTGTTTTGGAGTATATACACCAACTCCATATGCTCTCTCATGTAAAATACAGAAATTCTATATTTAAGCGAATCGAAGAAAATCTAAATATTATCTAGCCACCCCAATGTTAAAAGCAAAATTGCTCTGAATAAAATCTGTCGGAAAAAATATACGATGCCCCTTTTCACTCTTTTTTGTAGTATATACACCAACTCAATATGCTCTCTCATTTAATATTCCGTAATTCTAAGTTTACGCGAATAGAAAAAATCTAAATAATATTTAGGCGCTTCAAATTTATAAGAAAATTGCTCTGAATATAGTCTGTTAGATAAAAAATATACAATGTCCTATTCTACTTTGTTTTAGAGTATATATACCAACTCAGTATGGTCTCTCATGTAAAATACAGAAATTCTAATTTTACCCAAATCGAAAAAGTCTAAATATTATTTAGGCACCCCAATGTAAAAAGCAAAATTGCTCTGAATATAGTCTTTCAGAGAAAATATACAATGCCCTATTCTACTGTGTTTTGGAGTATATACACCAACTCAGTATGTTCTCTTATGTAAAATACAGAAATTCTAATTTTACGTGAATCGAAAAAAATCTAAATATTATCTAGGCACTCCAATGTTCAAAACAAAATTCCTGTGAATATAATCTTTCAGAAGAAATATACAATGCCCTATTCTACTCTGTTTTAAAGTATATACACCAACTCAGTATGCTCTCTCATGTAAAATACCGAAATTCTAATTTTATGTGAATCGAAAAAATCTAAATAATATCTAGGCGCCCCAAAGTTAAAAGAAAATGGTTCTGAATATAGTCTGTTACGAAAAGTATACAATGCCTTATTCTACTCTGTTTTGGAGTATATACACCAACTCAGTATGCTCTCTCATGTAAAATACCGAAATTCAAATTATATCCGAATCCGAAAAGTCTGAATAGTATCAAGGCCCCCACTGTGAAAAACAAAATTACTCTGAATACAATCTGTCAGAAATAATATACAATGCCCTATTCTACTCTGTTTTCTAGTATATACACCAACTCCAAATGCTCCCTCATGTAAAAAACAGAAATTCTATATTTGAGCAAATCGAGAAAAATCTAAACATTATCAAGGCACCCCAATGTTAAAAACAAAATTGCTCTGAATATCATCTGTCATATAAAATATACAATGCCCTTTTCTACTCTGTTTTGGAGTATATACACCAACTCCATATGCTCTCTTGTGTAAAATACAGACATTCTATATTTAAGCGAATCGAAACAATTCTAAATATTATCTAGGCACCCCAATGTTAAAAGCAAAATTGTTCTGAATATAATCTGTCATAGAAAATACAAAATGCCCTTTTCTTCTCTTTTTTGGAGTATATAAACCAACTCAATATGCTCTCTCAACTAAAATAAAGAAATTCAATATTTAAGCAAATCGAAAATAATCTGAATATTATCTAGGCACCTCAATGTTAAAAGCAAAATTGCTGTGAATATAGTCTGTCAGAAAAAATATACAATGCCCTTTTCTTCTTTGTTTTGCAGTATATACACCAACTCCATATGCTCTCTCATGTAAAATGCCGAAATTCTAATTTTACGCGAACCGAAAAAAATCTAAATATTATATAGGGACCCCAATTTTAAAAGCAAAATTTCTATGAATATAATCTGTCAGAAAAAAATTTACAATGCCCTTTTCTACTCTGTTTTGTATTTATATACTTACTCAATATGCTCTCTCATGTTAAATACCGAAATTCTAATTTTACGTGAATCAAAACAAATCTAAATAATGTCTAGGTGCGTCAAAGATTAAAAAAAAGGCTCTGAATATAGTCTGTTAGAAAAAATATACAATCCCCTTTTCTACTCTCTTTTGTAGTATATACACCAACTCAATATGCTCTCTCATGTAAAATATAGAAATTCTAATTTTATACAATTCCAAAAAATCTAAATATTATCTAGGCACCCCAATGTTTAAAACAAAATTGCTCTGAATATAATCTGTCAGAAAAAATATAGAAAGCCCTATTCTACTCTGTTTTGGAGTATATACACAAAGTCAGTATGCTCTCTCATTTAAATACAGAAATTCAATATTTAAGCTAATCGAAATAAATCTAAATAAGATCTAGGCGCCTCAAAGTTAAAAGAAAATGGCTCTCAATATAGTCTGTTAGAAAAAATATACAATGCCTTATTCTACTGTGTTTTGACGAATATACACCCACTCCATATGCTCTCTCATATAAAATACAGAAATTCTATATTTAAGCTAATCGAAATAAATCTAAATAATATCTAGGCACACCAAAGTTAAAAGAAAATGGCTCTGAATATAGTCTGTTAGAAAAAATATACAATGCCTTATTATACTTTTTTTGGAGGAATATACATAAACTCAGTATGCTCTATCATGTAAAATACCGAAATTCTAATTTTAAGTGAATCGAAAAAAATATAGATATTATCTAGGCTCCCGAAGGTTAAAAGCAAAATTTCTCTGAATATAATCTGACAGAAAAAATATACAATGCCCTTTTCTACTCTGTTTTTGAGTATATACATCAACTCAATATGCTCTCTCATGTAAAATACTGAAATTTTAATCTTACGTGAAACGAAAAAAATATAAATAATATCTAGGCTCTCCAAAGTCAAAAGGAAATGGCTCTGAATACAGTCTTTTAGAAAAAGTATACAATGCCTTATTCTACTCTGTTTTGGAGTATATACACCAACACAGTTTGCTCTCTCCTGTAAAATAGAGAAATTCTAATGTTACCAAAATCGAAAAAATTTAAATATTATTTAGGCATTCAAATATTAAAAGCAAATTTGCTCTGAATACAATCTGTCAGAAAAAATATACAATGCCCGATTCTACTCTGTTTTGGACTATATACACCAACTCCATATGCTCCCTCATGTAAAATACGGAAATTCTATATTTAAGCAAATTGAAAAAAATCTATATATTATCCAGGCACCCCAATGTTAAAAGAAAAATTGCTCTGAAATTAATCTGTGCGAAAAAATATACAGTACCCTTTTCTACTTAGTTTTGTAGTATATACACCAACTCAATATGCTCTCTCATGTAAAATACCGAAATTCAAATTTTACGCTAATCGAAAAAAATGTAAATAATATCTAGGCGCCCCAAAGTTAAAAGAAAATTGCTCTCAATATAGTCTGTTATAAAAAATATACATTGCCTTATTCTACTCTGTTTTGGAGTATATACACCAACTCAGTATGCCACCTCAAGTAAAATACAGAAATTGTATATTTAAGCGAATTGAAAAAAATCTAAATATTATGTAGGAACTCTAATGTTAAAAGAAACATTGCTCTAAATATAATCTGTCAGAAAAAATATACAATGCCTTATTCTATTATGCTTTGGAGTATATACACCAACTCAGCGTGCTCTCTCATGTAAAATGCAGAAATTCTAATTTTACGTGAATCGAAAAAAATCTAAATATTATCTAGGCACCCGAATGTTAAAAGCGAAATTTCTCTGAATATAACCTGACAGGAAAAATGTACAATGCCCTTTTCTACTCTGTTTTGGAGTATATACACCAACTCAATATGTTCTCTCATGTAAAATAGCAAAATTCTAATTTTACATGAATCGATACAAATCTAAATAATATCTAGGCGCCCAAAAGTTAAAAAAAAATGGCTCTGAAGACAATATGTTAGAAAAAATATACAATGTCTGATTCTACTCTGTTTTGGACTAATACACCTACTCAGTATGCTCTCTCATGTAAAATACATTAATTCTATATTTAGCAAATTGAAAAATATCTAAATATTATCTAGACACCCCAATGTTAAAAACAAACTTGGTCTGAATATAATCTGTCAGAAAAACTATACAATGTCTTTTTCTACTCACTTTTGGATTATATACACTAACACCATATACTCTCTCATGTAAAATACGGAAATTCTAATTTTACGCGAATGGAAAAAATTTACATAATATCTAGGCACCCCAACGTTAAAAGAAAATGGCTCTGAATATAGTCTGTTAGAAAAAATATACAATGCCTTATTCTACTCTGTTTTCGAGTACATACACCAACTCAGTATGCTCTATAATGTAAAATACAGAAATTCTAATTTTACCCGAATTGAAAAAATCTAAATATTATCTAGGCACCCCAATGTTAAAAGCAAAATTGCTTTGAATACAATGTGTCAGAAAAAAATACAACCTTCTTTTCTACTCAATTTTGGAGTATATACACCAACTCAATATGCTGTCTCATGTAAAATACAGAAATTCTAATTTTACGCAAATCGAAAAAAATCGAAATAATATCTAGGCACCTGAAAGTTAAAGGAAAATGGCTCTGAATATAGTCTGTTAGAAAAAATATACAATGCCTTTTTCTACTCTGTTTTGGAGAATATAAACCAACGCAGTATCCTCACTCCTGTAAAATTCCGAAATTCTAATATTATGTGAATCGAAAAAAATCTAAATAATATCAAGGTGCTTCAAAGTTAAAAGAAAATGGCTCTGAATATGGCCTGTTAGAAAAAATATACAATGCCTTATTCTACTCTATTTTGTATTATATATACCAACTCACTATGCTCTCTAATGTAAAATACAGAAATTCTAATTTTACGTGAATCGAAAAAAATCTAAATCTTATCTAGGCACCCTAATGTTAAAAGCAAAATTGCTATGAATATAATCTGTCATAAAAAATATACAATGCCCCTTTCTACTCTGTTTTGGAGTATATACACCAAGTCAATATGCTCTCTTATGTAAAATACCGAAATTCCAATTTTACGTGAATCGAAAAAAATCTAAATAATATCTAGGCACCCCAATGTTAAAACAAAATTGCTCTGAATATAATCTGTCAGAAAAAATATACAATGCCCTATTCTACTCTGTTTTGGAGTATGTACACCAACTCCATATGCTCTCTCATGTGAAATACAGAAATTCTATATTTAAGCGAATCGAAAAAAATCTAAATATTATCTAGGCACTCCAATGTAAAAAGAAAAATTGCTCTGAATATAATCTGTAAGAAAAAATATACAATGCCCTTTTCTACTCTGTTTTGGAGTATGTACACCAACTCAATATGCTCTCTCATGTGAAAAACAGAAATTCTGTATTTAAGCAAATCGAAAAAAATCTAAATATTATCTAGGCACTCCAATGTTAAAAACAAAATTGCTCTGAATATAATCTGTCAAAAAAAATATACAATGCCCTATTTTACTCTGTTTTGAAATATATACACCAACACAGTATGCTCTCTCATGTAAAATACAGAAATTAAAATTTTACCATAATTGAAAAAATCTAAATATTATCTAGGCTCCCAAATGTTAAAAAGAAAATTTCTCTGAATATAATCAATCAGAAAAAATATACAGTGCCCTATTCTACTCTGTTTTGGAGTATATACAACAACTCCATATTCTCACTCACGTAAAATACAGAAATTCTATATTTAAGCGAATCGAAAAAAATCTGAATATTATCTAGGCACCCCAATGTTAAAAGCATAATTGCTCTGAATATACTCTGTCATAAAAAATATACAATGCCCTTTTCTACTGTTTTTTGTAGTATATACACCAACTCAATATGCTCTCTCATGTAAAATACCGACCTTCTAATTTTCCGCGAATTGAAAAAAATCTAAATAATATCTAGGCACCCCAAAGTTAAAAGAAAATAGCTCTGAATATAGTCTGTTGGAAAAAATATACAATGCCTACTTCTACTCTGTTTTGGAGTACATACACCAACTCAGTATGCTCTCTCCTGTAAAATAACGAAATTCTTATTTTACCCAAATCGAAAGAATCTAAATATTATCTAGGCGACCAATGTTAAAAACAAAATTGGTCTGAATATAGTCTGTCAGAAAAAATATGCAATGCCCTATTCTACTCTGTTTTGAAGTATATACACGAACTCCATATGTTCTCTGATATAAAATACAGAAATTCTATATTTAAGGGAATCGAAAAAAATCTAAATATTATCTAGGCACCCAAAGGTTATAAGATAAATTGCTCTGAATAAAATCTGTCAGAAATAATATACAATGCCCTTTTCTACTTTCTTTTGGAGTATATACACCAACTCACTATGCTCTCTCATGTAAAATACCGAAATTCTAATTTTACGCAAATCGAAAAAAATCTAAATATTATCTAGGCACCCCAAATATAATAGAAAATTGCTCTGAATATAGTCTCTTATAAAATATATACAATGCCTTATTCTACACTGTTTTGGTGTATATACACTAACTCAGTATGCTCTCTCATGTAAAATACTGAAATTCTAAATTTACGTGAATAGAAAAAAATTTAAATATTATCTAGGCACCCCAATGTGAAAAGCAAAATTGATCTGAATATAATCAGTCAGAGAAAATATACAATATCCTTTTCTATTTAGTTTTGGAATATATACACCAACTCAATATGCTCTCTCATGTAAAATATTGGAATTCCAACTTTACTTGAATCGAATAAAATCTAAATATTATCTAGGCACCCCAATGTTAAAAGCAAAACTGCTCTGAATATAATATGTCAGAAAAAATATACAATGGCCTTTTCTACTCTGTTTTGGATTATATACACCAACTCAATATGCTGTCTCATGTAAAATACCAAAATTCGAATTTTACCAGAATCGAAAAAATTTTAAATAATATCTAGGCACCCCATAGTTAAAAGCAATGGCTCTGAATAGAGTCCATTAGAAAAAATATACAATGCCCTATTCTACTCTGTTTTGGAATATATAAACCAACTCCATATGCTCTCTCATATAAAATACAGAAATTCTATATTTAAGCAAATCTAAATAAATCTAAATATTATCTAGGCACCCCAATGTATAAAAATAATTGCTCTGAATATAATCTGTCCGAAAAAAAATACAATGCCCTATTCTATCTCTTTTGGAGTATATACAACTACTCCATATGCTCTCTCATGTAAAAAAGAGATATACTGTATTTAATCGAATCTAAAAAAAAATCTCAATATTATCTAGGCACCCCAATGTTAAAAGCAAGATTTCTCTGAATATAATCTGTCAAAAAAAATATACAATGCTTTTTTCTACTCTGTTTTCGAGTATATAAACAAACTCAATATGCTCTATCATGTCAAATAGGGAACTTTTAATTTTATGTGAATCGAAAAAAATCTAAATATTATCTAGACACCACAATGTTAAAAGCAAAATTGCTCCGAATATATTCTGTCAGAAAAAATATACAATGCCCTTTTCTACTCAGTTTTGGAGTATATACACCAAGTCAATATGGTCTCTCATGTGAAACACCGAAATTCTAATTTCACGCGAATCAAAAACCATCTAAATAATACCTAGTCTCCCCAAAGATAAAAAAAAATGGGTCTAAATATAGTCTGTTAAAAAAAGTACACAATGCCTTATTCTACACTATTTTGGTGCATATACACCAACTCAGCATGCTCTCTAATGTAAAATACCCAAATTCTAATTATACGTGAATCGAAAATAATCTAAATATTATCTAGGCACCCGAATGTTAAAAGCAAAATTGCTCTGAATATAATCTGTCAGAAAAAATATACAATGCCCTTTTCTATTTTGTTTTGGAGCATATACACCAACTCGATATGCTGTCTCATGTAAAATACTGAAATTCTAATTTTACACGAATCAAAAACAATCTAAATAATATCTAGGCACCTCAAAGTCAAAAGAAAATGGTTCTGAATATAGTCTGCTAGAAAAAATATACAATGCCTTATTTTACTCTGTTTTGGAGTATATACACCAACTCAGTATGCTCTCTCATGTAAAATACCGAAATTCTAATTTTACCCAAATTGAATAAATTTAAATATTATCTAGGCACCGCAATGTTAAAAACAAAATTGCTCTGAATATAGTCTGTCAGAAAAAATATATAATGCCCTATTCTACTCTGTTTTGGAGTATATTCACCAACTCTATATGCTCTCTCACGTAAAATACAAAAATTCCATCCATAAGCGAATCGAAAAAAATCTAAATATTATCTAGGCACCCCAATGTTAAAAGCAAAATTGCTCTGAATATACTCTGTCAGAAAATATATACAATGCCCTTTTCGACTCTGTTTTGGAGTATATACACCAACTCAATATGCTCTCTCATGTAAAATACCGAAATTCTAATTGTATGCGAATCAAAAAAAATCTAAATATTATCTAGGCACCCCAAAGTTAAAGAAATGGCTCTGAATATAGTCTGTTAGAAAAAATATACAATGCCTGATTCGACTCTGTTTTGTAGTATATACACCAACTCAATAGGATCTCTCATGTAAAATACCGAAATTAAAATTTTACGTGAATAGAAAAAAATCTAAATAATATCTAGTCACCTTAAAATTAAAGAAATGGCTCTGAATATAGTCTGTTAGAAAAAATATACAGTCCCCTATTCTACTCTGTTTTGGAGTATATACACCAACTCCATATGCTCTCTCCTGTAAAACACAGAAACTCTATATTTAAGCGAATCGAAAAAAATCTAAATATTATCTAGGCATCACAATGTTAAAAACAAAATTGCTCTGAATATAGTATGTCAGAAAAAATATACAATGTTATATTCTACTCTGTTTTGGAGTATATACACCCACTCAATATGCTCTCTCATGGAAAATACTGAAATTCTAAATTTACGTGAATCGAAAAAAATCTAAATATTATCTAGGCACCGGAATGTTAAAAGCAAAATTTCTCTGTATATAATTTGTCATAAAAAATATACAATGCCCTTTTCTGGCCTTTTTTGGGGTATATACACAAAGTGAATATGCTCTGTCATGTATAATACTGAAATTCTAATTTTACACGAATTGAGAAAAATGTATATACAATCTAGGCACCCCAAAGTTAAAAGAAAATGGCTCTGAATATAGTCTGTTAGAAAACATATACAATGCCTACTTCTACTCTGTTTTGGAGTATATACACCAACTCAGTATGCTATCTCATATAAAATACAGAAATTCTAATTTTACCCATATCGAAAGAATCTAAATATTATCTAGGCCCCCCAATGTTACAAACAAAATTGCTCTGAATATACTCTGTCAGAAAAAATGTGCAATCCCATATTCTAATCTGTTTTTGAGTATATACGCCAACTCCATATGCTCTCACATGTAAAATACAGAAATTCTATAGTTAAGGGAATCGAAAAAAATCTAAATATTATCTAGGCACCCCAAGGTCAAAAGAAAAATTGCTCTGAATATAATCTGTCAGAAAAAATATACAATGCCCCTTTCTACTCTTTTTTGGAGTATATACACCAACTCAATATGCTCTCTCATGTAAAATACCGAAATACGAATTTTACCCGAATCGAAAAAATTTTAAATAATACCTAGCCACCCCAAAGTTAAAAGCAATGGCTCTGAATATAGTCGGTTAGAGAAAATATACAATGTCTTATTCTAATTTGTTTTCGAGTATATACACCAACTCAGTATCCTCTCTCATGTAAAATATCGAAATTCTAACTTTACCCGAATCGAAAAAATCTAAATATTATCTAGGCACCTCAATGTTAAAAACAAAATTTCTCTGAATATAATGTGTCAGAAAAAATATGCAATGCCCTATTCTACTCTGTTTTGGAGTATATACACCAACTCCATATGCTCTCTCTTATAAAATACAGAAATTCTATATTTAAGTGAATCAAAATAAATCTAAATACTATCTAGGCACCCCAATGTTAAGAAAAATTTCCCTGAATATGATCTGTCAGAAAAAATATACAATGCCCTATTCTACTCTGTTTTGGAGTATATATACCAACTCCGTACGCTCTCTCATGTAAAAAACAGATTTTCTGTATTTAATCGATTCTCAAAAAATCTAAATATTATCTAGGCACCCCAATGTTAAAAGCAAAATTACTCTTAATATAATCTGTCAGAAAAAATATACAATGCCCTTTTCTACTCTGTTTTCGAGTATATAAACCAACTCAATATGCTCTCTCCTGTAAAATATCGAACTTCTAATTTTATGTGAATCGAAAAAAATCTAAATATTATCTATACACCACAATGTTAAAAACAAAATTGCTCTGAATATAGTATGTCAGAAAAAAATATACAATGTTTTATTCTACACTCTTTTGGAGTATATACACCCACTCAATATGCTCTCTGATGTAAAGTACTTAAATTCTAATTTACGTGAATCGAAAAAAATCTAAATATTATCTAGTCACCCGAATGTTAAAAGCAAAATTGCTCTGAATATAATCAGTCAGAAAAAATATACAATGCCCTTTTCTGGACTTTCTTGGAGTATATACACAAACTGAATAAGCTCTCTCATATAAAATACCGAAATTCTAATTTTCCGCTAATTGAGAAAAATCTGAATAATATCCAGGCGCCCCAAATTTAAAAGAAAATGGCTCTCAATAGAGTCTGTTAGAAAAAATATACAATGCCTAATTCTACTCTGTTTTGTAGTATATTCACAAACTCTGTATGCTCTCACGTAAAATACAGAAATTATAATTTTACCCAAATCGAAAGAATCTACATATTATCTAGGCACCCCAATGTTAAAATCAAAATTGCTCTGAATATAGTCTGTCAGAAAAAATATGCAATGCCCTATTCTACTCTGTTTTGGAGTATATACACCAACTCAATATGCTCTCTCATGTAAAATACAGAGATTCTATAGTTAAGGGAATCGAAAAATATCTAAATATTATCTAGGAACCCCAAGGTTATAAGAAAAATTGCACTGAATATAATGTCATAGAAAATATACTATGCCCTTTTCTACTCTGTTTTGGAGTACATACACCAACTCATTATGGTCTCTCATGTAAAATATCGTAATTCTAATTTTACGTGAATCGAAAATAATCTAAATATTATGTCAGCACCCCAATGTTAAAAGCAAAATTGCTCTGAATATAATCTGTCAGAAAAAGTATACAATACCCTTCTCTACTCTGTTTTGGAGTATATACATCAACTGAATATGCTCTTTCATGTAAAATGCAGAAATTATAATTTTACGCGAATCGAAAAAAATCTAAATAATATCTAGGCACCCAAAAGTTAAATGAAAATGGCTCTGAATATAGTCTGTTAGAAAAAATATACAATGCCTTTTTCTACTTTGTTTTGGAGTATATACACCAACTCAGTATGCTCTCTCATGTAAAATACAGAAATTCTATATTTAAGCGAATCAAAAAAAATCTAAATATTATCTAGGCACCCCAATGTTAAAAGCAAAATTTTTCTGAATATATTCTGTCAAAAAAATATACAATGCTTTTTTCAACTCTGTTTTGTAGTATATACACCAACTCAATATGCTCTCTCATATAAAATACATAAACTCTAATTTTACCCGAATCGAAAAAAATCTGAATACTATCTAGGCACCCCAACGTTAAAAACAAAATTGCTTTGAATATAATCTTTCAGAAAATATATACAATGCCCTATTCTACTCTGTTCTGCAGTATATACCCCAACTCAATATGCTCTCTCATATAAAATACCGAAATTCTAATTTTACGTGAAGAGAAAAAAATCTAAATAATATCTGGGCGCCCCAAACTTAAAAGAAAATGGCTCTGAATATAGTCTGTTAGAAAAAATATACAATGCTATATTCTACTTTGTTTTGGAGTATATACCCCAACTCAATATGCTCTCTCATGTAAAATACAGAAATTCTAATTTTACCCGAATCGAAACAATCTAAATATTATCGAGGCACCCCAATGTTAAAAAAAAATTGCTCTGAATATAATCTGTCAGAAAAAATATACAATGCCCTATTCTACTCTATTTTGGAGTATATACACCAAGTCTGTATGCTCTTCCATGTAAAATACAAAAATTCTATTTTACCCGAATCGAAAAAATCTAAACATTTTCTGGGCACCCCAATGATAAAAGCAAAATTGCTCTGAATATAATCTGTCAGAAAAAATATACAATGCCCTATTCTACTCTGTTTTGTAGTATATACCCTAACTCAATATGCTCACTCAGGTAAAATACCGAAATTCTAACTTTACGTGAAGAGAAAAAAATCTAAATAATATCTAGGCGCCCCAAACTTAAGAGAAAATGCCTCTGAATATAGTCTTTAGAAAAAATATACAATGCCATATTCTACTTTGTTTTGGAGTATATACAAAAACTCAGTATGCTCTCTCATGTAAAATACAGAAATTCTAATTTTACTCAAATCGAAACAATCTAAATATTATCTAGGCACCCCAATGTTAAAAACAAAATTGCTCTGAATATAATCTCTCATAAAAAATATACAATGCCCCATTCTACTCTATTTTGGAGTATATACATCAAGTCAGTATGCTCTCCCATGTAAAATACAAAAACTCTAATTTTACCCGAATCGAAAAAATCTAAATATTATCTAGGTAACTTAAAGATAGAAGCAAAATTGCTCTGAATATAGTCTGTCAGACAGAATATACAATACCCTTTTCTACTCTGTTTTGTAGTATATACACTAACTCAATATGCTCTCTCATGTAAAATGCCGAAATTCTAATTTTACGCGAATCGGAAAAAATCTAAATAATATCTAGGCACCCCAAAGTTAAAAGAAAATGGCTCTGAATATAGTCTGTTAGAGAAAATATAAAATGCCTTATTGTACTCTGTTTTGGGGTATATAAACCAACTCAGTATCCTTTCTCATGTAAAATAGAGGAATTCTAATTTTCCCCGAATCGAAAAAATCTAAATATTATCTAGGCACCCCAATGATAAAAGCAAAATTGCTCTGAATATAATCTGTCAGAAAAAATATACAATGCCCTTTTCTACTCTGTTTTCTTGTATATACACCAACTCAATATGCTCTCTCATGTAATATACAGAAATTCTAATTTTAACCGAAACAAAAAAATCCAAATATTATATAGGCACCCCAATGTTAAAAGCAAAATTGCTCTGATTATAATCTGTCAGAAAAAATATACAATGCCCTTTTCTACCCTATTTTGTAGTATATACACCAACTCAGTATGCTCTCTCATGTAAAATACGGAAATACTGTATTTAAGTGAATCAAAAAAAATCTAAATATTATCTAGGCACAATAAAATTAATAGAAATTGGCTCTGAATATAGTCTGCTAGAAAAAATATACAATGTCTTATTCTACTCTGTTTTGGAGTATATACACCAACTCAGTATACTTTCTCATGTAAAATACAGAAATTCTAATTTAACCCGAATCAAAAAATTCTAAATATTATGTACGCATCTCAATGTTAAAACAAAATTGCTCTTAATATAGTCTCTCAGAAAAAATATACAATGCCCTATTCTACTCTGTTTCATAGTATATACACCAACTTCATATGCTCTCTCATGTAAAATACAGAAATTCTAATTTTACACAAATCAAGAAAAATCTAAATAATATTTAGGTGACCCAAAGGTAAAAGAAAATGGCTCTGAATATAGTCTGTTAGAAAAAATATACAATGCCTTATTGTACACTTTTTTGTAGTATATACACCAACTCAGTGTGCTCTCTCATGTAAAATACAGAAATTCTAATTTTACCCGAATTGAATAAATCTAAATATTATCTATGCACATTAATGATTAAAGCAAAATTACTCTGAATATAGTCTTTCAGAAAAAATATACAATACCCTTCTATAATCATTTTTGTAGTATATACACGAACTCAATATGTTCTCTCATGTAAAATGCCGAAATTCTAATATTACGCTAATCGAAAAAAATCTAAATGATATCTAGGCGCCCCAAACTTAAAAGAAAATGGCTCTGAATATAGTCTGCTAAAAAAAATATACAATGCCTTATTTTACTCTTTTTTGGAGTATATACACCAACTCAGTATTCTCTCTCATGTAAAATACAGAAATTCTAATTTTATTGGAAAGGAAAAAAATCTAAATATTATTTGGGCACCCCAATATTATAAACAAAATTTCTCTGAATATAATCTGTCATAAAAAATGTACAATACCCTATTATACTCTGCTTCATAGTATATACACCAACTCCGTATGCTCTCCCATGTAAAATTACAGAAATTTTATATTTCAGCGAATCGAAAAAAATCTGAATATTATCTAGGCACACCAATGTTAAAAGCGAAATTACTCTGAATATAATCTGTCAGAAAAAATATACAATGCCCTTTTCTACTATGTTTTGAAGTATATACACCAACTCAGCATGCTCTCTTATGTAAAATAACGAAATTCTACTTTAAGTGAATCGAAACAAATCTAAATATTAACTAGGCACCCCAATGTTAAAAGAAATATTGCGCTGAATATAATCTGTCAGAAAAAATATACAATGCCCTTTCCTACTCTGTTTTGAATTATATACACCAACTCAATATGCTCTCTCATGTAAAACACAGAAATTATAATTTTACCCGAATCGACAAAATCTAAATGTTATCTAGGCAGCCCAATGTTAAAAACAAAATTGCTCTGAATATAATCAGTCAGATAAAATATACAATGCCTTATTCTAGTCTGTTTTGGAGTATATACACCAACTCAATATGCTCTCTCATGTAAAATACCGAAATTCTGTATTTAAGCAAATCGAAAAAAATCTAAATATTATCGATGCACCCCAATGTTAAAAGCAAAATTGCTCTTAGTATAATATGTCAGAAAAAATATACAATGCCCTTTTCTACTCTGTTTTGGAGTATATACACCAACTCAATATCCTCTCTTGTAAAATATCGAAATTCTAATTTTACACGAATCGAATAAAATCTAAATAATATCTAGACGCCCCAAATTTAAAAGAAAATGGCTCTGAATATAGTCTATTAGAAAAAATATACAATGCCTTATTCTACTCTGTTTTGGAGTATATACACCAACTCAGTATGCTCTCTCATGTAAAATACAGAAATTCTGTATTTATGTGAATCGAAAATAATCTATATATTATCTAGGCACACCAAAGTGAAAAGATAATGGCTCTGAACATAGTCTGTTAGAAAAAAATATACAATGTCTTATTATACTCTGTTTTGGAATATATACAACAACTCAGTATGCTCTCTCGTGTAAAATACAGAAATTTTAATTTTACCTGAATTGAAAAAATCTAAATATTATGTAGGCACCTCAATGTTAAAACAAAATTGCTCTGAATATAATCTGTCAGAAAAAATATACAATGCCCTATTCTACTCTGCTTTGGAGTATATAAACCAAGTCATTATGCTCTCTCATGTAAAATACATTAATTCTAATTTTAAGTGAATCGAAAAAAAATCCATATATTATCTAGGAACCCCAATGTCAAAGGCAAAATTGCTCTGAATATAATCTGTCAGAAAAAATATACAATGCCGTTTTCTACTCTGTTTTGTAGTATATTCTTAACTCAATATGCTCTTTCATGTAAAAAAATGAAATTCTAATTTTACGCGAAGTGAAAAAAATCTAATACTATCTAGGCGTCCCAAAATTAAAAGAAAATGGCTCTGAATATTCTCTGTTAGGAAAAATATACAATGCCTTATTGTACTCCGTTTTGGAGTATATACACCAACTCAGTATGCTCTCTCATGTAAAATACAGAAATTCCAATTTTACCCGAATCGAAAAAATCTAAACATTATCTAGGCACCCAATGATAAAAGAAAAATTGCTCTGAATATAGTCTGTCTGAAAGAATATACAATACCCCTCTCTACTCTTTTTTGTAGTATATACACCAACTCAATATGCTCTATTGTGTAAAATACAGAAATTCTAATTTTCCCAAATCAAAAAAACCTAAATACTATCTAGACACCCCAGTGTTAAAAGCGAAGTTGTTCTGAATATAATCTGTCAAAAGAAATATACAATGCCTTTTTCTACTCTTTTTTGTAGTATATACCCCAACACAATATGCTCTCTCATGTAAAATACCGAAATTTTAATTTTAATGGAGGAGAAAAAAATCTAAATAATATCTAGGCACCGCAAACCTAAAAGAAAATGGCTCTTAGAAAAAATATACAGTGCCATATTCTACTGTGTTATGGAGTATATACACCAACTCAGTATGCTCTCTCATGTAAAATACAGAAATTCTAATTTTACCCGAATCGACAAAATCTAAATATTATCTAGGAAGCCCAATATTAAAAACAAAACTGCTCTGAATATAGTCTGTCAGAAGAAATATACAATGCCCTATTCTACTCTCTTTTGTAGTATATACACCAAGTCATTATGCTCTCTCATGTAAAATACCGTAATTCTAATTTTATGTGAATCGAAACAAAATCTAAATATTATTTAGGCACCACAATGTTAAAAGCAAAATTGCTCTGAATATAATCGGTCAGAGAAAATATAAAATGCCGTTTTCTACACTGTTTTGTAGTATATACCCAAATTCAATATGCTCTCTCATGTAAAATACAGAAATTTAATTTTACCAGAATCGAAAAAATCTAAATATTATCTAGACACCCAATAATAAAGGAAAAATTGCTCTGAATATAGTCTGTCAAAAATATATACAATAAACTTTTCTACTCTTTTTTGTAGTATATACACCAACTCAGTATGCTCTCTCATGTAAAATACCGAAATTAAATGTTACGTGAATCGAAAAAAATCTAAATATTATCTAGGCATTCCAATGTTAAAAGCAAAATTGCTCTGAATATAATCTGTGAGAAAAAATATACCATGCCCTTTTCTACTCTGTTTTGTAGTATATACACCAACTCAATATGCTCTCTCACGTAAAATACAGAAATTATAATTTTACCCGAATCGAAAAAATCTAAATATAATCTAGCCACCCCAATGTAAAAAGCAAAATTGCTCTGAATATACAATGTCGGAAAAAATATACAATGCCCTTTTCTACTCTGTATTTTAGTATATACAGCAACTCAATATGCTCTCTCATGTAAAATACCGAAATTCTAATTTTACGCGAATAGAAAAAAATCTTATTAATATCTAGGTGCCCCAAAGTACAAAGAAAATGGCTCTGAATGTAGTCTGTTAGAAGAAATATAAAATGCCTTATTCTACTTTGTTTTGGAGTCTATACACCAACTCAGTTTGCTCTCTTATGTAAAATACAGAAATTCTAATTTTACCCTAATCCAAAAAATCTAAAAACTATCTAGGCACCCCAATGTTAAAAGCAAAATTTTTCTGAATATAATCTGTCAGAAAAAATAAACAATGCCCTTTTATACTTTGTTTTGTAGTATATAAACCATCTCAATATGCTCTCTCATGTAAAATACAGAATTCCTAAATTTACGCGAATCCATAAAAATCTAAATAATATCTAGGCGCCCCAAAGATAAAAGAAAATGGCTCTGAATATTGTTTGTTAGAAAAAATATACAATGCCTTATTCTATTCTGTTTTGGAGTATATACCCCAACTCAATATGCTCTCTCATTTAAAATACAGAAATTCTAATGTTACCCGAATTGAAAAATACCAAATATTATCTAGACACCCCAATTTTTAAAACAAAATTGCTCTGAATATAATATCTCAGAGAAAATATACAATGCCCTATTCTACACTGTTTTGGAGTATATACACCAACTCCATATGCTCTCTCATGTAAAATACAGAAATTGTATATTTAAGACATTCCGAAAAAACCTAAACATTATCTAGGCACCCCAATGTTAAAAGCAATATTGAGCTGAATATAATCTGTCAGAAAAAATATACAATACAGTATTCTACTCTGTTTTGGAGTATATAAAATAACTAAGTGTGCTCTCACATGTAAAATAAAGAAATTCTAATTTTACCCGAATTGAAAAAAGGTAAATATTATCTAGGCACCCCAATGTTAAAAACAAAATTGCTCTGAATATAATCTGTCAGAAAAAATATACAAAACCCTATTCTACACTGTTTTAAAGTCTATACACCAACTCAGTATGCTCTCTCAAGTAAAATACCGAAATTCAATGTTACGTGAATCGAAATAAATCTAAATATTATCTAGGCACCCCAATGTTAAAAGCAAAATTGCTCTGAATATTATCTGTCAGAAAAAATATAAAATGCCCTTTTCTATTCTATTTTGTAGTATATACCCCAACTCAATATGCTCTCTCATGTAAAATACCGAAATTGTAATTTTACGTGAATCGAAAAAAATCTAAATGATATCTAGGCCGCCCAAAGTTAAAAGAAAATGGCTCTGAATATAGTCTGTTAGAAAAAGTATACAATGCCTTTTTCTACTCTGTTTTCGAGTATATACACCAACTCAGTATGCTCTCTCATGTAAAATACAGAAAGTCTAATTTTATGTGAATCAAAAAAAATCTAAATATTATCGTGGAACCCCAATGTTAAAAGCAAAATTGCTCTGATTATAATCTTTCAGAAAAAATATACAATGCCCTTTTCTACTCTGTTTTGGAGTATATACACCAACTCAATATGCCCTCTCAGGTAAATTACAGAAATTCTATATTTAAGCGAATCAAAAAAAATCTAAATATTCTCTAGGCACCCCAATGTAAAAAGCATAATTGCTCTTAATATACTCTGTCATGAAAAATATACAATGCTCTTTTCTACTTTGTTTTGTAGTATATAAAACAACTCAATATGCTCTCTCATGTAAAATACACAAATTCTAATTTTACCTGAATCGAAAAAATCTAAATATTATCTAGACAACCAATGTTAAAAACAAAATCGCTCTGAATATAATCTGTCAGAAAAAATATACAATGACCTATTCTACTCTGTTTCGAAGTATATACAGCAACTCAGTATGCTCTCTCATGTAAAATACATAAATTCTAATTTTAAGTGAATCGAAACAAATCGAAATATTATCTAGGCAGTCCAATGTTGAAAGCAATATTGCTCTGAATATACTCTGTCAGAAAAAATATACAATGCCCTTTTCTACTCTGTTTTGGAGTATATACACCAAGTCAATATGCTCTCCCATGTAAAACACAGAAATTCTAATTTTACCCGAATAAATAAAATCTAAATATTATCTAGGCATCCCAATGTTAAAAACAAAATTTCTCTCAATATAATCTGTCAGAAAAAATATAGAATGCCCTATTCTATTCTGTTTTTGAGTTTATACACCAACTAAGAATGCTCTCTCATGTAAAATAACGAAATTTAAAATTTACGTGAATCGAAAAAATTCTGAAACTTATCTAGGCACCCAATGTTAAAAGTAAAATTGTTCTGAATATAATATGTCAGAAAAAATATACAATGCCCTTTTCTACTCTGTTTTGGAGTATATATACCAACTCAATATGCTCTCTTATGTAAAATACGGAAATTATAATATTACGCGAATCAAAAAAAAATCTAAATATTATCTAGGCACACCAATGTTAAAAACAAAATTGCTCTGAATATAACCTGTCAGAAAAAATATATAATGCCCTATTCTACTCTGTTTTGTAGTATATACACCAACTCAATATGCTCTCTCATGTAAAATATTGAAATTCTAATTTTACGTGAATCGAAAAAAATCTAAATAACAAATAGTCTCCCCAAAGTTAAAAGAAAATGGCTCTGAATATAGTCTGTTAGACAAATTATACAATGCCTTATTCTACTCTGTTTTAGAGTATATACACCAACTCAGTATGCTCTCTCATGTAAAACACAGACATTCTAATTTTACATGAATCAAAAAAAATCTTAATATTGTCTAGGCACCCCAATGTTAAAAACAAAATTGCTATGAATATAATCTGTCATAAATAATATACAATGCCCTTTTCTACTCTGTTTTGGCGTATATACCCCAACTCAATATGCTCAGTCATGTAAAATAAAGAATTTCTAAATATAAGCGAATAAAAATAATCTAAATATTATCTAGGCACCCCAATGTTAAAAACACAATTTCTCTGAATATAGTCTGGTAGACGAAATATACAATACCCTATTCTACTCTATTTTGGAGTATATCCACCAACTCAGTATGCTCTCTCATGTAAAATAACGAAATTCTAAATTTACGTGAATTGAAAAAAATCTAAATATTATCTAGGCACACCAATGTTAAAAGAAAAATTGCTCTGAATAAAATCTGTCAGAAAAAATATATAATACCCTTTTCTACTCTGTTATGGAGTATATAAACCAACTCAATATGCTCTCTCATGTAAAATAACGAAATTCTAAATTTACGTGAATCGAAATAACTCTAAATAATATCTAGGCGGAACAAAGTTAAATGAAAATGGCTCTGAATTTAGTCTGTTAGAAAAATATACAATGCCTTATTCTACTCTGTTTTGTAGTATATACACCAACTCAATATGCTCTCTCATGTAAAATAACAAAATTCTAAATTTACGTGAATTGAAAAAAAATCTAAATATTATCTAGGCACTTCAATGTTAAAAGAAAAATTGCTCTGAATAAAATCTGTCAGAAAAAATATATAATGCCCCTTTCTACTCTGTTGTGGAGTATATAAACCAACTCAATATGCTCTCTCATGTAAAATGCCGAAATTCTAATTTTACGTGAATCGAAAAAAATCTAAATAATATCTAGGCGGTCCCAAGTTAAAAGAAAATGGCTCTGAATATAGTGTGTTAGAAAAAATATACAATGCCTTATTCTACTCTGTTTTGGAGTATATACACCAACTCAGTATGCTCTCTCATTTAAAATACCGAAATTCTAATTTTACATGAATCAAAAAAAATCTAAATATTATCTAGGCACCTAAGTGTTAAAAGCAAAATTGCTCTGAATATAATCCATCAAAAAAATATACAATGCCTTATTCTACTCTGTTTTGGAGTATATACACCAACTCAGTATGCTCTCTCATGTAAAATACCTAAATTCCAATTTTACCCGAATCAAAAAAATCTAAATATTATCTTAGGCACCCCAATGTTAAAAAAAATATATTTCTGAATATAATCTGTCATAAAAAATATACAACGCCTTATTCTAATCTGTATTGGAGTTTATACACAAACTCCATTTGCTCTCTCATGTAAAATATAGAAATTCTATATTTAAGCGAATTGAAAAATATCTAAGTATTATCTAGGCACCCCAATGTTAAAAGGAAAATTGCTGTTAATATAATCTGTCATAAAAAATATACAATGCCCTATTCTACTCTGTTTTGGAGTATATACACAAACTCAGTATGCTCTCTTATGTAAAATACCGAAATTCTAATTTTACCCGTATCGAAAAATCTAAATATTATCTTACGCACCCCAAGGTTAAAAACAAAATTCCTCTGAATATAATCTGTCAGAAAAAATATACAATGCCCTATTCTACTCTGTTTTTGAGTATATACACCAACTCAGTATGCTCTCTCAGTTAAAATACCGAAATTCTAATTTGACGCGAATCGAAAAAAATCTAAACAATGTCTAGGCGCCCCAAAGTTACAAGAAAATGGCTCTGAATCTAGTCTTTTAGAAAAAACATACAATGCCTTGTTCTACTCTGTTTTGGAGTATATACACCAACTCAGTATGCTATCTCATGTAAAATACCGAAACTCTAATTTCACGTGAATCGAAAAAAATCTATATATTATCTAGGCACAGCAATGTTAAAAAAAACTGCTATGAATATAATCTCTCAGAAATAATATACAATGCGTATTCTATTCATTTTTGGAGTATATACAGCAACTCAATAGGCTCTCTAGTGTAAAATACAGAAATTCTATATTTAAGCGAATCAAAAAAATATAAATATTATCTAGGCACTCCAATGTTAAAAGCAAAATTGCTCTTAATATAATATGTCAGAAAAAATATACAATGCCCTATTCTACTCTGTTTTGGAGTATATACACCAACTCAGTATGCTGTCTCATGTAAAATACAGAAATTCTAATTTTACGTGAATCAATAAGAATCTAAATAATATCTAGGGGCCCCAAAGTTAAAAGAAAATAGCTCTGAATATAGTCTGTTAGAAAAAATATACAATGCCTTATTCTACTCTGTTTTGGAGTATGTAAACCAACTAAGTATGCTTTCTCATGTAAAACACCGAAATTCTAATTTTAAGTGAATCGAAAAAAATCTAAATATTATCTAGGCACCCCAATGTTAAAAGCATAATTTCCCAGAATATAATCTGTCAGAAAAATATACAATGCCCTTTTCTACTCTGTTTTGGAGTATATACACCAATTCAATATGCTCTCTCATGTAAAATAACGAAATTCTAATTTTATGCAAATCGAAAAAAATCTAAATAATATCTAGGCGCCCCGAAGTTAAAAGAAAATGGCTCTCAATATAGTGTGTTATAAAAAATATACAATGGCTTATTCTACTCTGTTTTGGAGTATATACACCAACTGAGTATGCTCTCACATGTAAAATACAGAAATTCTAATTTTACGTGAATAGAAAGAAATCTAAATATTATCTAGGCACCCCAATGTTAAAAGCAAAATTGCTCTGAATATAATCTGTCAGAGAAAATGTACAATGCCCTTTTCTCCTCATTTTTGTAATATATACACCAAATCAATATGCTCTCTCATGTAAAATACCGAAATTCTAATTTCACACGAATCGAAAAAGATCTAAATAATATCTAGGTGCCCCAAAGTCAAAGGAAAGTGACTCTGAATATAGTCTGTTAGAAAAAATATGCAATGCCTTATTCTACTCTGTTTTGGAGTATATACACAAACTCAGTATGCTCTCACATGTAAAATACCGAAATTCTAATTTTACTTTAATCCAACAAACCTACATATTATCTAGGCACCCCAATGTTAAAAGCAAAATTGCTCTGAAAACAAAGTGTCAGAAAAAATACACAATGCCATTTTCTACTCTGTTTTTGAGTATATACACCAACTCAATATTCCTTTTCATATAAAATACCGAAATTCTAATTTTACGTGAATTGAAAAAAATCTAAACAATATCTAGGCGCCCCAAAGTTAAAAGTAAATGGCTCTGAATATAGTCTGTTAGAAAAAATATACAATGCCCTATTCTACTCTGTTTTGGGGTATATAGACCAACTCCATATTCTCTCTTTTGTAAAATACAGAAATTCTATATTGAAGCGAATCGAAAAAAATCTAAATATTATCTAGGCATAACAATGTTAAAAACAAAACTGCTCATATTATAATCTGTCAGAAAAAATATACAATGCCCTATTCTACTCTGTTTTGGGGTATATACACCAACTCAGTATGCTCTCTTATGTAAAATACAGAAATTCTATACTTAAGCGAATCGAAAAAAATCTAAATATTATCTAGGCACCCCAATGTTAAAAGCAAAATTGCTCTGAAAATAATCTGTCAGAAAATATATACAATGCCGTTTTCTACACTGTTTTGAAGTATATACACCAACTCAATATTCTCTTTCATGTAAAATACTGAAATTCTAATTTTACGCGAATCGAAAATAATCTAAATAATATGTATGTGCCCCAAAGTTATAAGTAAATGGCTCTGAATATAATATGTTAGAAAAAATATACAATGCCTTATTCTACTTTCTTTTGGAGTATATACACCAACTCAGTATGCTCTCTCACGTAAAATACAGAAACTCCAATTTTACGTGAATCGAAAAAAATCTAAATATTATCTAGGCATCCCAATGATAAAAACAAAATTGCTCTGAATACAATCGGTCAGAAAAAATATACAATGCCCTATTCTACTTTGTTTTGGAGTATATACACCAACTCAGTATGCTCTCTCATGTAAAATACAGAAATTCTAAATTTACGTGAATCGAAAGAAATTTAAATATTATCTAGGCACCCCAATGTTAAAAGCAAAATTGCTCTGAATATAATCTGTTAGAAAAAATATACAATGCCCTTTACTACTCTGTTTTGTAGTATATATAACAACTCAATATGCTCTCTTATGTAAAATACCGAAATTCTAATTTTACACGAATTCAGAAAATTTAAATAATATCTAGGCGCCCAAAAGTTAAAAGAAAATTGCTCTGAATATTGTCTGTTAGAAAAAATATAAAATGCCTTATTCTACTCTGTTTTGGAGTATATACATCAACTCAGTATGCTCTCTCATGTAAATTACGGAAATAATAAATTTACGTGAATCGAAAAAAATCTAAATATTATCTAGGCACCCCAATAATAAAAACAAAATTGTTCTGAATTTAATGTGTCAGAAAAACTATACAATGCCCTATTCTACTTTGTTTTGGAGTATATACACCAACTCAGTATGCCCTCTCATGTAAAATACCGAAATTCTAATTTTACGTGAATCTAAAAGATCTAAGTATTATGTAAGCACCCCAATATTAAAAACAAAATTGCTCTGAATATAATCTTTCAGAAAATATATACAATGCCGTCTTCTACTTTGTCTCGGAGTATATACACCAACTCCATATGCTCTCTCATGTAAAATACAGTTATTCTATATTTAAGCGAATCGAATAAAATCTAAGTATTATCTAGGCACCCCAATGTTAAAAGGAAAATTTCTCTGAATATAATCTGTCAGAAAATAACTACAATGCCCTTTTCTACTCTGTTTTGGAGTATATACAACAACTCAATATGCTCTCTTATGTAAAATACAGAAATTCTAATTTTATATGATTCGAAAAAAATCTAAATAATATTTAGGCGACCCAAAGTTAAAAGAAAATGACTCTGAATATAGTCTGTTAATAATAATATACAATGCCTTATTCTACTCTGTTTCGGACTATATACACCAACTCAGTATGCTCTCTCATGTAAATTACAGAAATAATAAATTTACGTGAATCGAAAAAAATCTAAATATTATCTAGGCACCCAATAATAAAAACAAAATTACTCTGAATATAATGTGTCAGAAAAAATGTACAATGCCCTATTCTCATTTGTTTTGGAGTATATACACCAACTCCATATGCTCTCTCATGTAAAGTACAGAAATTTTATATTTAAGCGAATCGAGAAAAATCTAAATATTATCTAGACACCCCAATGTTAAAAGAAAAATCGCTCTGAATATAATCTGTCAGAAATAATATACAATGCCCTATTCTTCTCTGTTTTGGAGGATATACACCAACTCTATATGCTCTCTCATGTTAAATACAGAAATTCTATATTTAAGTAAATCAAAAAAAATCTAAATATGAACTAGGCACACCCATGTTAAAAACAAAATTGCTCTGAATATAATCTGTCAGAACAAATATACAATGCCGTTTTCTACTCTGATTTGGAGTATATACACCAACTCAATAGGCTCTCTCATGTACAATACCGAAATTCTAATTTTAGGCGAATCGAAAAAATTTTGAATAATATCTAGGCACCACAAAGTTAAAAGAAAATGGCTCTGAATATATTCTGTTAGAAAAAATATACAATGCCTTATTCTACTGTGTTTTGGAGTATATACACCAACTCAGCATGCTCTCTCATGTAAAATACCGAAATTGTAATTTTACCGGAATCGAAAGAATCTACATATTATCTAGGCACCCCAATGGTAAAAACAAAATTGCTCTGAATATAATCTCACAGAAAAAATATACAATGCCCTATTATACTCTGTTTTGGAGTATATACACCAACTCCATATGCTATCTCATGTAAAATACAGAAATCATATATTTAAGCGAATCGAAAAATATCTAAATATTATCTAGGCACCCCAATATTAAAATCAAAATTGATCTGAATATAATCTATCAGAAAAAATATACAATGCCCTTTTCTACTTTGTTTTGTAGTATACACACCAACTCAATATACTCTATCATGTAAAATACCGAAATTCTAATTTTACCGAATCGATAAAAATCTAAATGATATCTAGGTGACTTCGAGTATAAAGAAAATGGCTCTGAATATAGTCTGTTGGAAAAACTATACAATGCCTTTTACTACTTTGTTTTAGAGTATATACACCAACTCACTGTGCTCTGTCATGTAAAACACCAAATATCTAAATTTATGTGAATCGAGAAAAATCGAAATATTATCTAGGCACCCCAATGTTAAAAGCAAAATTGCTCTAAATATAATGTGTCATAAAAAATATACAATGCTTTTTTCTACTCTGTTTTGGAGTATATACACCAACTCAATATGCTCTCTCCTATAAAATAGCGAAATTCTAATTTTACACGAATCGAAAAAAATCTAAATAATATGTAGGCGCCTAAAAGTTAAAAGAAAATGGCTCTGAATATAGTCTGTTAGAAAAAATACACAATGCATTATTCTACTCTGTTTTGGAGTATATACACCAGTCAGTATGCTCTCTCATGTAAAATATACAAATTCTAATTTTACGTGAATCAAAAGAAATCTAAATAGTATGTAGTCACCCCAATGTTAAAAAGAAAATTGCTCTGAATATAATCTGTCAGAAAAAATAAACAATGCTTTTTTCTACTCTGTTTTGGAGTATATACACCAACTCAATATGCTTTCTCATGTAAAATATCGAAATTCTAATTTTGCGCAAATGGAAAAAATCTAAATAATATCTAGGCGCCCCAAGGTTAAAAAAAATTGCTCTGAATATAGTCTGTTAGAAAAAATATGCAATGCCTTATTCTACTCTGTTTTGGAGTATATACTCCAACTAAGCATGCTCTCTAATGTAAAATACAGAAATTCTAATTTTACCCGTATCGGAAATATCTAAATATTATCTAGGCACCGCAATGTTACAAACAAAATTGCTCTGAGTATAATCTGTCATAAAAAATGTACAATGCCCTATTCTAGTCTGTTATGGAGTATATACACCAACTCCATATGCTCTCTCATGTAAAATTCAGAAATTCTATATTTAAGTGAATTGAAAAAAATCTAAATATTATCTAGGCACTCCAATGTTAAAAGCAAAATTGCTCTGAATATAATCTGTCAGAAAAAATATACACTGCCCTTTTCTAATCTGTTTTGGAGTATATACACCAACTCAATATGCTCTCTTATGTAAAATATCGAAATTCAAATTTTACGCGAATCGAAAATAATCTAAATAATATGTAGGCGCCCCAAAGTAAAAAGAAAATGGCTCTGAATATAGTCTGTTACAAAATGTATACAATGCCTTATTTTACTCTGTTTTGGAGTATATACACCAACTCAGTATGCTCTCTCATGTAAAATACCGAAATTCTAATTTTACATGAATCGAAAAAATCTATATATTATATAGGAACTCCAATTATTAAAACAAAATAGCTCTGAATATAATCTGTAAGAAAAAATATACAATGCCCTTTTCTACTCTGTTACGGAGTATATACACCACCACAATATGCTCGCTCATGTAAAATACCGAAATTTAATTTTACGCAAATCGATAAATATCTAAATAATATCTAGGCGCCCTAAAGTCAAAATAAAATGGCTGTGAATATAGTCTGTTAGAAAAAATATACAATGCTTTATTCTACTCTGTTTTGGAGTATATACACAAACTCAATATGCTCTCTCATGTAAAATACAGAAATTCTAAATTTACGTGAATCAAAAAAATCTAAATATTATCTAGGCACACGAATGTTAAAAACAAAATTGTACCGAATATAATGTGTAAGAAAAAATATACAATGCCCTATTCTCCTCTGTTTTGGAAAATATACACCAACACAATATGCTCTCATATATATAAAATACAGAAATTCTATATTTATCTTAATTGAAAAAAATCTAAATATTTTGTAGGCACCCCAATGTTAAAAACCAAATTGCTCTGAATATAATCTGTCAGAAAAAGTATAGAATGCACTTTTCTACTCTTTTTTGTAGTATAAACACCAACTCAGTATTCTCTATCGTGTAAAATACAGAAATTCTAATTTTACCCGAATCGAAAAATCTAAATATTATCTAGGCAGGCCAGTTTTAAAAACAATATTGCTCTGAATATAATCTGTTAGAAAAAATATACAATGCCCTATTCTACTCTGTTTTGGAGTATATACACTAACTCCATATGCTCTCTCATGTAAAATACAGTAATTCTATATTTACGTGAATCAAAAAAATCTAAATATTATCTAGGCACCCGAATGTTAAAAACAAAATTTTTCTGAATATCATCTCTCAGAAAAAATATAAAATGCCCTATTCTACTCTGTTATGGAGTATACACACCAACTCAATATGCTCTCTCATGTAAAATACAAAAATTCTATATTTAAGCGAATCAAAAACAATCTAAATATTATCTAGGCACTCCAATGTTAAAAGCAAAATTGCTCTGAATATCATCTGTCAGGAAAAATATACAATGCCTTTTTCTACTCTGTTTTTTAGTATATACACCAATTAATATGCTCTCTCATGTAAAATACAGAACTTCTTATTTTACCCGAATCAAAAAAATCTAAATATTATCTAGGCACCCCAATGTTAAAATCAATATTGCTCTCAATATAATTTGTCAGACAAAATATGCAATGCCCTATTCTACTCTGTTTTGGAATATAGAGACCAACTCCATATGCTAATTCATGTAAAATACAGAAATTCTAATTTTACATGAATAGAAAAAAATCTAAATATTATCTTTGCACCCCAATGTTAAAAGCAAAATCTGTGAATATAATCTGTCAGAAAAAATATACAATGCCCTTTTCTAATCTGTTTTGTAGTATATACGCCAGCTCAATATGCTCTCTCAAGTAAAATACCGAAATTTTAATTTTACGTGAATCGAAAAAAATCTAAATAATATCAAGGCGCCCCAAAGTTAAAAACAAATGGCTCTGAATATAGTCTGTTAGAAAAAGTATTCAATGCCTTATTCTACATTGTTTTGGAGTATATACACCAACTCAGTATGCTCTCTCATGTAAAAATACCGAAATTCTAATTTTACGTAAATCGAAAAAAATCTAAATATTATCTAGGCACCCCAATGTTAATAGCAAAATTGCTTTGAATACAATCTGTCATAAAAAATACACAATGTCCTTTTCTACTCTTTTTGTAGTATATACACCAACTCAATATGCTCTCTCATGTAAAATAACGAAATTATATTTTACGCAAATCAAAAAAAATCTAAATAATATCTATGCACCCCAAAGTTAAAAGAAAATGGCTCTAAATATAGTCTGTTAGAGAAAATATACAATGCCTTATTCTACTCTGTTGTAGAGTATATACACCAGTTAGTATGCTCTCTCATGTAAAATACCGAAATTCTAATTTTACGTGTACCGAAAAAAATCTAAATAGTATCTAGGCACACGAATGTTAAAAGCAAAATTTCTCTGAATATAAATTGTCAGAAAATGCACACTGCCATGTGTGTACCTACGCAACTGTCTTGCATGCTCTGCTCATGTACCCCAAAACCTATAATCCAATAAAAAATTAAAAAAAAAAAAATAAATTGTCAGAAAAAATATAGAATGCCCTTTTCTACTGTTTTGAAGTATATAAACCAACTCAATATGCTCTCTCATGTAAAATACAAAAATTCTAATTTAACGTAAATTGAAAAAAATCTAAATATTATCTAAGCGCTCCAATGTGAAAAGCAAAACTGCTCTGAATATAATCCTTCAGAAAAATTATACAATGACCATTTCTACTCTGTTTTGGGGTATATACACCAACTCAATATGCTCTCTCATGTAAAATACTGAAATTCTAATTTTACGCGAATCCAAAAAAATCTAAGTAATATCTAGATGCCCCAAAGATAAAAGAAAATGGCTCTGATTATAGTCTGTTAGAGAAAATATACAATGCCATATTCTACTTTGTTTTGGAGTATATACACCAACTCAGTATGCTCTCTCATGTAAAATACTGAAATTCTAATTTTACATGTACCGAAAAAAATCTAAATAGTATCTAGGCACACGGATGTTAAAAGAAAAATTGCTCTGAATATAATCTGTCAGAAAAAATATAGAATGCCCTTTTCTACTTTGTTTTGGAGTATATACACCAACTCAATATGCTCTCTCAGGTAAAAGACAGAAATTCTAATTTTCTGTGAATCGAAAAAATCTAAATATTATCTAGGCACCAAAATCTTAAAACGACAATTTCTCTTAATAAAATCTGTCAGGAAAAATATACAATGACCTATTGTACTTTTTTCGGAGAACATACACTAACTCCATACGCTCTCTCACTTAAAATACAGAAATTCTACATTTAAGAGAATCGAAAAATATCTATATATTATCTAGGCACCCCAATGTTAAAAGAATAATTGCGCTGAATATAATCTGTCAGAAAAAATATACAATGCACTTTTCTACTCTATTTTGGGGTATATACACCAACTCAGTATGCTCTCTCATGTAAAATACCAGAATTCAAATTTTACGTGAATCGAAAAAAATCTAAATATTATCTAGGCATGCCAATGTTGAAAGCAAAATTTGTCTTAATATAATCTGTCAGAAAAAATAAAAAATGCGCTTTTCTACTCTGTTTTGGAGTATATAAAACAACTCAATATGGTCTCTCATGTAAAATATCGAAACTCAAATTTTACGCGAATGGTAAAAAATCTAAATAATATCTAGGTTCCAAAAACTAAAAAAAAATGGCTCTGAATATACTATGTTAGAAAAAATATAAAATGCCTTATTCTACACTGTTTTGGAGTATATACACCAACTCAGTATGCTCTCTTATGAAATATATCGATATTCTAAATTTACATAAATCGAAAAAAATCTAAATATTATCTAGGCACTTCAATGTTAAAAACAATATTGCTCTGAATATAATCTGTCAAAAAAAATATACAATGCCATATTCTACTCTGTTTTTTGCTATATACCCCAACTCCATATGCTCTCTCATGTAAAATACAGAAATTCTCTATTTAAGCATATCGAAGAAAATCTATATATTATTTAGGCACCCCAATGTTAAAATCAAAATTGCTCTGAATATAATCTGTCAGAAAAAATATACAATGCCCTTTTCTACTCTGTTTTGTAGTATATACACCAACTGAATATGCTCTCTCATGTAAAATACAAAAATTCTATATTTAAGTGAATCGAAAAAATCTAAATATTATCTAGGCACCCCAATGTTAAAAGCAAAATTGCTCTGAATATCGTCTGTCAGAAAAAATATACAATGCTTTTTTCTACTCTATTTTGTAGTATATACACCAACTCAATATGCGCTTTCATGTAAAATACCGAAATTATAATTTTACCCGAATATAAAAAAATCTAAATAATATTTAGGCGCCGCAAAGTTAAAAGTAACTGGCTCTGAATATAGTCTGATAGAAAAAATATTCAATGCCTTATTCTACTTTGTTTTGGGGTATATACACCAACTCAGTATGCTCTTTCATGTAAAATACAGAAATACACATTTTACCAGAATTGAAAAAATCTAAATATTATCTAGGCACCCCAATGTTAAAAACAAAATTGTCTGAGTATAATCAGTCAGAAAAAATATACAATGCTTTATTCTACTCTGTTTTGGAGTATATACACCAACTCCATATGCTCTCTCATGTAAAATACTGAAATTGTAATTTTACGTAAATCGAAAAAAATCTAAATAATATTTAGGCACCCCAAGTTAGCAAAAAATGTCTCTGAATATAGTCTGTTGGAAAAAATATACAATGCCTTATTCTACTCTGTTTTGGAGTATAAACACCAACTCCATATGCTCTCTCATGTAAAATACAGAAATTCTCTATTTAAGCATATCGAAGAAAATCTATATATTATTTAGGCACCCCAATGTTAAAAGCAAAATTGCTCTGAATATAATCTGTCAGAAAAAATATACAATGCCCTATTATACTCTGTTTCGGAGTATATACACCAACTCCATATTTTATGTCATATAAAACACAGAATTTCAGTATTTAAGCAAATCGAAATATATCTAAATATTATCTAGGCACCCAAATGTTAAAAGCAAAATTGCTCTGAATATAATCTGTCAGAAAAAATATACAATGCCCTATTCTACTCTGTTTCGGAGTATATAAAGCAACTCAATATCCTCTAGCATGTAAAATACCGAAATTCTAATTTTACGCGAATCGAAAAAAACTAAATAATATCTAGGCACCCCAAGGTTAAAAGAAAATGGCTCTGAATATAGTCTGTTAGAAAAAATATACAATGCCTAGTTCTACTCTGTTTTATAGTATATACACCAACTCAGTATGCTCTCTCATGTAAAATACAGAAATTATAAATTTACATGAAACGAAAAAAATCTAGATATTATCTAGGCACCCCAATATTAAAAGTAAAATTGCTCTGAATATAATCTGTCAGAGAAAATATACAGAGCCCTTTTCTACTCGGTTTTGTATTATATACACCAACGCAATATGCTCTCTATTGTAAAATACCGAAATTCTAATTTTACGCAAATCGACAAAAATCTAAATAATATCTAGGCGCCTCAAAGTTAAAAGTAAATGGCTCTGAATATAGTCTGTTTGAAAAAATATACAATGCCCTTTTCTACTCTGTTTTGGAGTATATACACCACTCATTATGCTCTCTCATGTAAAATACCAAAATTCTAATTTTACCTGAATCGAAAAAATCTAAATATTATCTAGGCACCCCAATGTTAAAAGCAAAATGGCTCTGAATATAATCTGTCATAAAAATTATACAATGCCCTATTCTACTATATTTCGGAGTATATACACCAACTCCATATTCTCTCTCATGTAAAATACATAAATTTTGTATTTAAGCAAATCGAAAAAAATCTAAATTTTATGTAGGCACCCAAATGTTAAAAGCAAAATTGCTCTGAATATAATCAGTCAGAAAAAATATACAATGCCCTATTCTACTCTGTGACGGAGTATATACAACAACTCAATATCCTCTCTCAGGTAAAATACCGAAATTCGAATTTTACGCGAATCGAAAAAAAACTAGATAATATCTAAGCACACCAAGGTTAAAAGAAAATGGCTCTGAATATAGTCTGTTAGAAAAAATATACAATGCCTTACTCGACTCTGTTTTGGAGTATATTCACCAACTCAGTATACTCTATCATGTAAAATACCGAAATTCTAGTTCTACGTGAATCGAAAAAAATCTAAATATTATCTCGTCACCCCTATGTTAAAAGCAAAATTTCTCTGAATATAATCTGTCAGAAAAAATATACAATGCCCTTTTCTACTATTTTTGGAGAATATACACCAACTCCATATGCTCTCTCACGTAAAATACAGAAATTCTATATCTAAGCGAATCGAAAAAAATTTAAATATTATCTAGGCAACCCAATGTTAAAAACAAAATTGCTCTGAATATAATTTGTCAGAAAAAATATACATTGCTATTTTCTACTCTGTTTTGTAGTATATACACCAACTCAATACTGTTTCTAATGTAAAATACCAAAATACTAATTTTACGCGAATCAAAGAACATCTAAATATTATCGAGGCACCCCAATATTAAAAGCAAATTTGCTCTGAATATAATCTGTCAGAAAAAATATAGAATGCCCTATTCTACTGTGTTTCGGAGTATATAAACCAACTCAATATCCTCTCTCACGTAAAATACCGAAATTCAAAATTTATGCGAATCGAAATAAATCTAAATAATATCTAGGTATCCCAAATTTAAACGAAAATGGCTCTAAAAATAGTCTCTTAAAAAAATATACAATGGATGAATCTGGAAAACATCATCCTCAGCAAACTGACACAAGAACAGAAAATGAAACACCGCATATTCTCACTCATAGGTGGGTGATGAAAAATGAGAACACATGGACACAGAAAGGGGAGTACTAAACACTGGGGTCTATTGGGGGGAAAGGGGGAGGGCCAGTGGAAGGGGGAGGTGGGGAGGAATAGCCTGGGGAGAAATGCCAAATGTGGGTGAAGGGGAGAAGAAAAGCAAAGCACACTGCCATGTGTGTACCTACGCAACTGTCTTGCATGCTCTGCTCATGTACCCCAAAACCTATAATCCAATAAAAAATTAAAAAAATATATATATATACAATGCCATATTCTACTCTGTTCTGGAGTATATACACCAACTAAATTTGCTCTCTCATGTAAAATAACGAAATTCTAATTTTACCCGAATCAAAAAATCTAAATATTATCTAGGCACCACAATGTTAAAAACGAAATTTCTCTGAATATAATCTGTCAGAAAAAATATACAATTTTCTATTCTACTCTGTTTTGGAGTATATACACCAACTCAGTCTACTCTCTCATGTAAAATACCGAAATTCTAATTTTACGTGAATAAAATAAAATTTAAATATTATCTAAGCACCCCAATGTTAAAAGCAAAATTGCTCTGAATATAATCTGTTAGAAAAAATATACAATGCCCTTTTCTACTCTGTTTGGAGTATATACACCAACTCAATATGCTCTCTCATGTGAAACACCGAAATTCTAATTTTTCACGAATTGAAAAAAATCTAAATATCTAGGCGACCCAAAGTTAAAAGAAAATGGCTCTGAATAAAGTCAGTTAGAAAAAATATGCAATGCCTTATTCGACTATGTTTTGGAGTATATACACCCACTCAGTATGCTCCCTCAGGTTAAAACCGAAATTCTAATTTTACGTGAATCAAAAAAATCTAAATATTATCTGGGCACCCCAATGTTAAAAGCAAAATTGCTCTGAATATAATCTGTCAGAAAAAATATACAATGACCTTTTCTACTCTGTTTTGGAGTATATACACCAACTCAATATGCTCTCTCATGTAAAATACAGAAATTATATATTTAAGCAAATCGAAAAAGATCTAAATATTATCTAGGCACCCCAATGTTAAAGCAAAATTGCTCTGAATATAATCTGTCAGAAAAATTACACAATGCTTTTTTCTACTCTGTTTTGTAGTAAATACACCAATTCAATATGCTCTCTCTTGTAAAATACAGAAATTCTAATTTTACGTGAACCGAAAAAAATCTAAATATTATCTAGGCACCCCAACGTTTAAAGCAAAATTGCTCTGAATATAATATGTCAGTAAAAATATACAATGTTCATTTCTACTCTGTTTTCGAGTATATACACTAACTCCATTTGCTCTCTCATGTAAAATATTGAAATTCTTATTTTAAGCGAATCGAAAAAAATCTAAATAATATCTAGGCGCCCCAAAGTTAAAAGAAAATGGCTCTGAATATAGTCCGTTATAAAAAAATATACAATGCCTTATTCTACTCTGTTTTGGAGTATATACACCAATTCAATATGCTCTCTCATGTAAAATACAGAAATTCTAATTTCACCCGAATCAAAAAATCTAAATATTATCTAGGCACCCCAATGTTGAAAACAAAATTCCTCTGAATATGATCAGTCAGATAAAATATACAATGCCCTATTCTACTTTGTTTTGGAGTATATACACCAACTCCGTATGCTCTCTCATGTAAAATAGAGAAATTCTATATTTAAGCGAATCGAAAAAATCTAAATATTATCTAGGTGCCACAAAGTTAAAAGAAAATGGCTCTGAATATAGTCTGTTAGAAGAAATACACAATGCTTTATTCTACTCTGTTTTGGAGTATATACACCAACTCAGTATGCTCTCTCATATAAAATACAGAAATTCTAATTTTATGTGAATCGAAAAATATCTAAATATTATCTAGGCACCACAATGTAAAAAAAAAAATTGCTCTGAATATAATCTGCCAGAAAAAACATACAATGCCCTATTCTACTCTGTTTTGTAGTATATACACCAACTCCATATGCTCTCTCATATAAAATACAGAAATTCTATATTTAAGCAAATCGAAAGAAATCTAAATATTATCTAGGCATTCCAATGTTAAAAGCAAAATTGCTCTGAATATAATCTGTCAGAAAAAATATACAATACCCGATTGTACTTTTTATTCAAATATATACACAATCGCCATATGCTCTATCATGTAAAATAAAAAAATTCAATATTTAAGTTAATCGAAAAAAATCTAAATATTATCTAGGCACCCCAATGTTAAAAACAAAATTGCTCTGAATATAATCTGTCAGAAAAAATACACAATGCCCGATTTTACTCTTTATTTGAATATATACACAAACGCCATATGCGCTCTCATATAAAATAAAAAAATTCAATAATTAAGTTAATCGAAAAAACTCTAAATATTATCTAGGCACCCCAATGTTAAAAACAAAATTGCTCTGAATATAATTTGTCAGAAAAAATATTCAATGCCCTATTCTACTCTGTTTTGGATTATATACACCAACTCAGATTGCTCTCTCATGTAAAATACAGAAATTATAATTTTACCCGTATCGAAAAAATCTACATATTATCTAGGCACCCGAACGTTAAAAGCAAAATTAATCTGAATATAATCTGCCAGAGAAAATACACAATGCTCTATTCTACTCTGTTTTGGAGTATATACACCAACTCACTATGCTCTCTCATGTAAAATACTGAAATTCTAATTTTACACGAATCGAATAAATCTAAATATTATCTAGGCACCCCAATGTTAAAAACAAAATTGCTCTGAATATAATGTGTCAGAAAAGATATACAATGACCTATTCTACTCTGTTTTGGAGTATATACACCAACTCAATATGCTCTCTCATGTAAAATACCGAAATTCTAATTTTCATGAATTGGTAAAAATTCTTAATAATATCTAGGCACCCCAAAGTTTAAAAAAATGACTCTGAATATAGTCTGTTATAAAAAATATACAATGCCTTACGCAAAACATCTAAATATTATCTAGGCACCCCAATGATAAAACCAAAATTGCTCTGAATATAATCTGTCAGAAAAAATATACAATGCTCTATTCTACTCTTATTTGGAGTATATAGCCCAACTCCATATGCTCTATCATGTAAAATACAGAAATTTTATATTTAAGCAAATCGAAAAAAATCTAATTATCTAAGCACCTTAATGTTAAAGCAAAATTGCTCTGAATATAATCTGTCAGAAAAAATATACAATGCCCTGTTCTACTCTGTTTTGGAGTATATACACCAACTCAATATGCTCTCTCATGTAAAATACAGAAATTCTAATTTTAGGCGAATCCAAAAAAATCTTAAAAATACGTAGTTGCCCCAAAGTTAAAAGAAAATGGCTCTGAATATAGTCTGTTAGAGATAATAAACAATTCCTTATTCTACTCTGTTTTGGAGTATATACACCAACTCAGTATGCTCTCTCAAGTAAAATACCGAAATTATAATTTAACGTGAATCCAGAAAAATCTAAATATTATCTAGGCACTCGATTGTTAATAGAAAAATTGCTCTGAATATAAACTTTCAGAAAAAATTTACAATGCCCTTTTCAACTTTGTTTTGTAGTATATACACCAACTCAATCTGCTCTCTCATGTAAAATACTGAAATTTTAATTTTACCCGAATCGAAATAATCTAAATATTATCTATGCACCCCAATGTTAAAAACAAAATTGCTCTGAATATAATCTGTCAGAAAAAATATACAATGCCTTATTCTACTCTGTTTTTCAGTATATACACCAACTCAACCTGTTATCTCATGTAAAATACAAAACTTCTATATTTCAGCGAATTAAAAAAAATCTAAATATTATCTAGGCACCCCAATGTTAAAAACAAAATTGTTCTGAATATAATCTGTCAGAAAAAATATACAATTATCTTTTCTACTCTGTTTTGGAGTATATACACCAAATCAATATGTTCTCTCATGTAAAATACCGAAATTCTAATTTCACGCGAATCGAAAATAATCTAAATAATATCTATGTGCCCCAAAGTTAAAAGAAAATGGCTCTGAATATAGTCTGTTAGAAAAAATATACAATGCCTTATTCTACTCTGTTTTGGAGTATATACACCACCTCAATATGCTCATGTAAAATACCAAAATTCTAATTTTACGTGAATCGAAAAAAAACTAAATATTATCTAGGCACCCAAATGTAAAAGCAAAATTGCTCTGAATATAATATGTCAGAAAAAATATACAATGCGCTTTTCTACTACGTTTTGGAGTATATACACCAACTCCATATGCTCTCTCATGTAAAATACAGAAATTCAATATTTAAGCAAATCGAAAATATCTGTATATTATCTAGGCACCCCAATGTTCAAAACAAAATTGCTCTGAATATTATCGGTCAGGAGAAATATACAATGCCATATTCCACTATTTTTTGGAGTATATACACGAACTCCATATGTTCTCTCATGTAAAATACAGGAATTCTATATTTAAGCAAATCGAAAAAAATCTAAATATTATCTAGGAACCCCAATGTTAAAAGAAAAATTGCTCTGAATATAATGTGTCAGAAAAAATATACAATGTTCTTTTCTACTCTGTATTGGAGTATATACACCAACTCAATATGCTCTCGCATGTAAAATACCAAAATTGTAATTTAATGTGAATTGACAAAAATCTAAATAATATCTAGGCGCCCCAAAGGTAAAAAAAAAGTCTCTGAATATAGTCTTTTAGAAAAAATATACAATGCCTTATTCTACTCGGATTTCAAGTGTATACACCAACTTTGTATGCTCTCTCATGTAAAATACCGAAATTCTAATTTAACGTTAATCGAAAAAAATCTAAATGTTATCCAAGCACCCCAATATTAAAAGCCAAATTGCTCTAAATATAATCTGTCAGAAGAAATATACAATGCCCTTATGTACTCTGTTTTGGAGTATATAAAACAACTCAATATGCTCTCTCATGTAATATACCGAAATTCTAAATTTACGAAAATAAAAAAATTCTAAATAATATCTAGGCGTCCCTAAGTTAAAAGAAAATGGCTCTGAATATAGTCTATTAGAAACAATATACAATGCCTTATTCTACATTGTTTTGGAGTATATACACCAACTCAGTTTGCGCTCCTATGTAAAATACAGAAATTCTAATGTTACCCGAATCGAAAAAATCTAAATAATATCTAGGCACCCCAATGTTAAAAGCAAAATTGCTCTGAATATACTCGGTCATAAAAAATATACAATGCCCTTTTCTACTCTGTTTTGTAGTATATACCCCCACTTAGTATGCTCTCTCATGTAAAATGAAGAAATTCTACTTTTAACCGAATTGAAAAAATCTAAATAATATCTAGGCACCCCAATGTTAAAAGCAAAATTGCACTGAATATAATGTGTCATAATAAAAATTTTCAATGTACTTTTCTACTATATTTTTAAGTATATACACCAACTAAATATGCTCTCCCATGTTAAATATGGAAATTTTAATTTTACGTGAATCAAAAAAAATCTAATTATTATCTAGGCACCCCAATGTTAAAAAAAAATTGCTCTGAATATAATCTGTCAGAAAAAATACTCAATGCCTTGTTCTACTCTGTTTTGGAGTATCTACACCAACTCAATATGCTCTCTCATGTAAAATACCGAAATTCTAATTTTACGTGAATCGAAAAAAATCTAAATAATATCTAGGCGCCACAAACTTAAAATAAAATGGCTCTAAATATTGTCTGTCAGAGAAAATATACAATGACTTATTCTACTCTGTTTTGGAGTATATACACCAACTTCATATGCTCTCTCATGTAAAATATCGAAATTCTAATTTTACCCGAATCGAAAAAATCTAAATATTATCTTGACACCCCAATGTTAAAAACAAAATTGCTCTAAATATAATCTGTCAGAAAAAATATAAAATGCCTTATTCTACCCTGTTTTGGAGTATATACAACAACTCCATATGCTCTCTTATGTAAAATACAGAAATTCTATATTTAAGCGAATCAAAAAAAATCTAAAAATTATCTAGGCAACCCAATGTTAAAAACAAAATTGCTCTGAATATAATCTGTCAGAAATAATATACAATGCCCTATTCTATTATGTTTTGGAGTATATACACCAACTCTATATGCTCTCTCCTGTAAAATACGGAAATTCTAATTATATGTGAATCGAAAATAATCTATATAATATCTACGCCCCCCAAAGTTAAAAGAAAATGGCTCTTAATATAGACTGGTAGAAAAAATATACAGTGCCTTATTCTACTGTGTTTTGGAGTATATACACCAACTCAGTATGCTCTCTCATGTAAAATAACGAAATTCTAATTTTACGTGAATCGAAAGAAATCTAAATAATATCTAGGGACCCCAAAGTTAAAAGAAAATGGCTCTGAATATAGTCTGTTAGAGAAAATATACAATGTTTAATTCTACTTTGTTTATGAGTATATACACCAACTTCGTGTACTCTCTCAGGTAAAATACAGAAATTCTAATTTTCCGGAATAGTTAAAATCTAAATATTTCCTACGCACCCCAATGTTTAAAAGAGAATTCCTCTGTATATAATCTGTCAAAAAAAATACAATGCCCTATTCTACTCTGTTTTCTAGTATATACACCAACTCCACATTCTCTGTCATGAAAAAAACAGAAATTCTATATTTAAGCGAATCGAACAGAATCTAAATATTATCTACGCACCCCAACGTTAAAAGCAAAAGTGCTGTGAATATATTCGGTCAGAAAAAATATACAATGCCCGTTTCTACTCTGTTTTATAGTATATACACCAACTCAATTTGCTCTCTCATGTAAAATACAGAAATTCTAAATTTACCAGAATCGAAAAAAATCTAAATATTATCTAGGCACCCCAATGTTAAAAGCAAAATTGCTCTGAATATAATGTGTCATAAAAATTATACAATGCCCTTTTTTACTCTGTATTGGAGTATATACACCAACTCAATATGCTCTCTCATGTAAAATACCCAAATTCAAATTTTACGTGAATCAAAAAAAATCTAAAAAATATCTAGGCTCCCCAAAGTTAAAAGAAAATGGCTCTGAATATAGTCTGTTACAAAAAATATACAATGTTTTATTCTACTCTGATTATGAGTATATACACCAACTTCGTGTACTCTCTAATGTAAAATACAGAAATTCTAATTTTACCAGAATAGTAAAAATCTAAATATTACCTAGGCACCCCAATGTTCAAAATAAAATTGCTGTGTATATAATCTGTCAGAAAAAATATACAATGCCCTATTCTACTCTGTTTTCGAGTATATACACAAACACCACATGCTCTCTCGTGTAAAAAAATGAAATTCTATATTTAAGCGAATCCAACAAAATCTAAATATTATCTACGCACCCCAACATTAAAAGCAAAAGTGCGGTGAATATATTCGGTCAGAAAAAATATACAATGCCCGTTTCTACTCTGTTTTGTAGTATATACACTAACTCAATATGCTCTCTCACGTAAAATAGAGAAATTCTAATTTTACCCGAATCAAAAAATATAAATATAATCTAGGCACACCAATGTTATAAACAAAATTGCTCTGAATATAATCTGTCATAAAAAATATACAATGCTTTTTTCTACTCTGTATTGGAGTATATACACCAACTCAATATGCTCTCTCATGTAAAATACACAAATTCTAATTTAACGTGAATCGAAAAAAATCTAAATAATATCTAGGCGCCCCAAAGTTAAAAAAAAATGGCTCTGAATATAGTCTGTTAGAACAAATATACAATGCCTTATTCTACTCTGTTTTGGAGTATATACACCAACTCAGTGTGCTCTCTCATATAAAATACAGAAATTCTAAATTTACCCGAATCGAAAAAATCTAAATATTATCAAGGCACCCCAATGTTAAAAACAAAATTGCTGTGAATATAATCTGTCATAAAAAATATACAATTCCCGATTCTTCTCTGTTTTGGAGTATAGACCAACTCAGTATACTCTCTCATGTAAAATACAGAAATTCTATATTTAAGCGACTCGAAAAAAATCTAAATATTATCTAGGCACCCCTATGTTAAAAACAAAATTGCTCTGAATATAATCTGTCAGAAAAGATATACAATGCCCTTTTGTTCTCTGTTTGGTAGTATATACAACAACTCAATATGCTCTCGCATGTAAAATAACGAAATTCTAATTTTGCGTGAATCGACAAAAATCTAAATATTATCTAGGCACCCCAATGTTAAAAGCAAAATTGCTCTGAATTTAATCTGTCAGAAAAAATATACAATGCCCTATTCTACTCTGTTCTGGTGTATATACACCTACTCCATATGCTCTCTCAGGTAAAACACAGAAATTCTATATTTAAGCGAATCGAAAAAATCTAAATATTATCTAGGCACCCCAATGTTAGAAACAAAATTGCTCTGAATATAATATGTCATAAAAATTATACAACGCCTTATTCTACTCTGTTTTGGAGTATATACACCAACTCAGTATGCTCTCTAATGTAAAATACCGCAATTCTAATTTTACGTGAATCGAAATAAATCTATATATTATCTAGGCACTTCAATGTTAAAAACAATATTGCTCTGAATATAATCTGTCAGAAAAAATATACAATGCCCTATTTTACTGTTTTGTATTATATACACCAACTCAATATGCTCTTTCATGTAAAATACAGAAACTCTAATTTTACCCGAATCGAAAAAATCTGAATATTTTATAGGCACGTTAATGTTAAAAAAAAAATTGCTCTGCATAAAATCTGTCAGAAAAAACATACAATGCCCTTTTCTACTTTGTTTTGGGGTATATACACCAACTCCATAGGCTCTCTCATGTAAAATACCGAAATTCTAATTTTACGCAAATCGAAAAAAATCTAAATGATATCTAGATGCCCCGAAGTTAAAAGTTAATGGCTTGGAATATAGTCTGTTAAAAAAAATATACAATGCCGTATTCTACTCTGTTTTGGAGTATATAAACCAACTCAGTATGCTCTCACATGTAAAATAGAGAAATTCTATATTTAAGCGAATCGAAAATAATTTAAATATTATTTAGGCACCCGAATGTTAAAAGAAAAATACCTCTGAATATAATCTGTCAGGAAAAATATACAATGCCCTATTCTACTCTGTTTTTAGTATATACATCAACTCAATATGCTCTCTCATGTAAAATACAGAAATTCTAATTTTACCCGAATCAAAAAAATCAAAATATTATCTAGGCACCCCAATGTTAATAGTAAAATTTCTCTGAATATAATCTGTCAGAAAAAATATACAATGCCCTATTCTACTCTGTTTCGGAGTATATACACCAACTCTTCATGCTCTCTCATGTAAAATACAGATATTCTATATTTAAGCGAATCGAAAAAAATCTAAATAATATCTAGACGCTCCAAAGTAGAAAGAAAATGCCTCTGAATATAGTCTGTTAGAAAAAATATACAATGCCTTATTCTACACTGTTTTGGAGTAAATATACCAACTCAGAATGCTCTCTCATGTAAAATACACTAATTCAAATTTTACCCGAATCGAAAAAATCTAAATATTATTTTGGCACCCCAATGTTAATAACAAAATTTCTCTGAATATAAAATGTCAGAAAAATATATAATGCCCTATTCTACTCTGTTTTTGAGTATATACACTAACTCTACCTGCTCTCTCATGTAAAAACAGAAAATCTGTATTTCAGCGAATCAAAAAAAATCTAAATATTATCTAGGCACCTTAATGTTAATAGCAAAATTTCTCTGAATATAATCTGTCAGAAAAAATATACAACGCCCTTTTCTACTATGTTTTGGAGTATATACACCAAATCAATATGCTCTCTTATGTAAAATACCGAACTTATAATTTTACGTGAATCGAAATAAATCTAATTATCTAGGCACTTCAATGTTAAAAGCATGTTTGCTCTGAATATAATCTGTCAGAAAAAATATACAATGCCCTTTTCTACTCTGTTTTGTAGTATATACACCTACTCAATATGCTCTCTCATGTAAAATACAGAAATTCTAATTTTACACGAATTGAAAAAATCTAAATATTATCTAGGCACACCAATGATAAAAACAAATTGCTCTGAATATAATCTGTCATAAAAAATATACAATGCCCTATTCTAGTCTGTTTTCGGATATATACAAAAACAGTATGCTCTCTCAAGTAAAATACCGAAATTCTAATTTTACGCGAATAGAAAAAAATCTAAATAATATCTAGGCGCCCCAAAGTTTAAAGAAAATGGCTCTGAATATAGTCTGTTAGAAAAAATATACAATGCCTTATTCTACTCTTTTTTGGAGTATATACACCAACTCAGTATGCTCTCTCATGTAAAATACAGCAAATATAATTTTACTTGAATCGAAAAAATATAAATATTATCTAAGCACCCAATGTTAAAAACAAAATTACTCTCAATATAATCTGTCAGAAAAAATATACAATGCCTTATTCTACTCTGTTTTGAAGTATATACACCAACTCCATATGCTCTCTTATGTAAAATACAGAAATTCTATATTTAAGCGAATCAAAAAAAATCTAAATATTATCTATGCACCCCAATGTTAAAACCAAAATTGCTCTGAATATAGTCTGTCAGAAAAAATATACAATGCCCTTTTCTACTCTTTTTTGAAGTATATACAACTCAATATGCTCTCTCATGTAAAATACAAAATTATAATTTTACCCGAATCAAAAAATCTAAATATAATCTAGGCACCCACTATTAAACACAAAGTATCTCTGAATATAATCTGTCAAAAAAAATATACAATGCTTTATTCTACTGTGTTTTGTGGTATATACACCAACTCAGTATGCTCTCTCATGTAAAATACCGAAATTCTAATTTTTCGTGAATCGAAAACTATCTAAATATTATCTAGGCACCCCAATGTTAAAAGCAAAATTGTTATGAATATAATCTGTCATAAAAAATATACAATGCCCTTTTCTACTCTGTTTTGGAGTATATACACCAACTCAATATGCTCTCTCATGTAAAATACCGAAATTCTAATGTTACACGAATCGAAAAAAATCTAAATAATATATAGGCGCCCCAATGTTAAAAGAAAATGGCTCTGAATATACTCTGTTAGGACAAATATACAATGCCTTATTCTACTATGTTTTGGTGTATATAAACCAACTCACAATGCTGTCTAGTGTAAAATGCAGAAATTCTAATTTTACCCGAATCAAAAATTCTAAATATTATCTAGGCAACCCATTGTTAAAAACAAAATGGCTATGAATATAATCTGTCAGAAAAAATATACAATGCCCTATTCTACTGTGTTTCGAAGTATATACAACAACTCAATTTGCTCTCTCATGTAAAATACAGAAATTCTGTATTTAAGCGAATTGAAAAAAATCTAAACATTATCTAGGCACCGCAATGTTAAAAGCAAAATTGCTCTGAATATAACCTGTCAGAAAAAATATACAATACCCTTTTTTACCCTGTTTTTTTGTATATACAACAAATCAATATGCTCTCTCATATAAAATACCGAAATTCTAAATTTACGTGAATCGAATATAATCTAAATATTATCTAGGCACCCCTATGCTAAAAGGAAAAATTGCTCTGAATATTATCTGTCAGAAAAAATATACAATGCCCTTTTCTACTCTGTTTTGGAGTATATACACCAACTAAATATGCTCTCTCATGTAAAATACCGAAATTCTAATTTTACGTGAATCGAAAAAAATCTAAATATTATCTAGGCACCCCAATGCTTAAAGCAAAATTGCTCTGAATATAATCTGACTGACAAAATATACAATGTACTTGTCTACTCTGTTTTGGAGTGTATACACCAACTCAATATGCTCTCTCATGGAAAATACAGAAATTCTATATTCACGCAAATCAAAAAAAATCTAAATATTATATAGGCACCCCAATGTTAATAGCAAAATTACTCTGAATATAATATGTAAGAAAAAATATACAATGCTCTTTTCTACGCTGTTTTGGAGTTTATACACCAACTCCATATGGTCTCTTATGTAAAATAGAGAAATTCTATATTTAAGCGAATCGAAAAAAATCTAAATATTATCTAGGCACCCCAATGTTAAAATCAAAATTGCTCTGAATATAATCTGTCAGAGAAAATATACAATGCCCTTTTCTACTCTGTTTTGGAGTATATACACCAACTAAATATGCTCTCTCATGTAAAATACAGAAATTATATATGTAAGAAATTCGAAAAAAATCGAAATATTATATATGCACCCCAATGTTCAAAACAAAATTGCTCTGAATATTATCTGTCAGAAAAAATATACAATGCCCTATTCTACTCTGTTTTGGAGTATATACACCAACTCAATATACTCTCTCATGAAAATTACAGAAACTCTAATTTTAAGTGAATCGAAATAAATCTAAAAGATATCTAGGCACCCCAAAGTTAAACGAAAATGGCTCTAAATATAGTCAGTTAAAAAAAATATAGAATGCTTTATTCTACTTTATTTTGGAGTATATACACCAACTCAGTATGCTCTCTCCTGTAAAATACCGAAATTTTAACTTACCCGAATCGAAAATATCTAAATATTATCTAGGCACCCCAATGTTAAAATCAAAATTGCTCTGAAGATAATCTGTCAGAAAAAATTTACAATGCCCTATTCTACTTTGATTTGGAGTATATACACCAACTCTATATGCTCTCTCATATAAAATAGAGAAATTCTATATTTAAGCGAATTGAAAAAAATCTAAATATTATCTAGGCACCCCAATGTTAAAAGCAAAATTGCTCTGAATATAACCTGTCAGAAAAAATATACGATATTCTTTTTTACTCTGTTTTTTTGTATATACAGCAAATCAATATGCTCTCTCATATAAAATACCGAAATTCTAAATTTACGTGAATCGAATATAATCTAAATATTATCTAGGCACCCCTATGTTAAAAGCAAAATTGCTCTGAATATTATCTGTCAGAAAAAAATATACAATGCCCTTTTCTACTCTGTTTTGGAGTATATACACCAACTCCATATGCTCTCTCATGTAAAATACAGAAATTCTATATTTAAGTGAATCGAAAAAATTCTAAATAATATCTAGGCACCCCGAAGTTAAAAGAAAATGGCTCTGAATATAGTCGGTTAGAAAAAATATACAATGCCTTGTTCTACTCTGTTTTCGAGTATATACACCAACTCAATATGCTCTCTCATGTAAAATACCGAATTTCTAATTTTACGTAAATCGAAGAAAATCTAAATATTATCTAGGCACTCCAGTGTTAAAAACAAAATTTCTCTGGATATAATCTGTCATAGAAAATATACAATGACCTATTCTACTCTGATTTGGGATATATACACCAACTCCATATGCTATCTCATGTAAAATACAGAAATTCTATATTTAAGCAAATCGAAAAAAATGTAAATATTATTTAGGCACCCCAATGTTAAAAGCAAAATTGCTCTTAATATAATCTGTCAGAAAAAATATACAATGCGATTTTCTACTCTGTTATGTAGCATATACACCAACTCAGTATGTTCTCTCATGTAAAACACCGAAATTCTAATTTTACGCAAATCCAAAAAAATCTAAAAAATAACTAGGCGCCCCAATGTTAAAAGAAAATGGCTCTGCATATAGTCTGTTAGAAAAAATATACAATGCCTTATTCTACTCTGTTTTGGAATATATACAACAACTCAGTATGCTCTCTCATGTAAAATACCGAAATTCTAATTTTAGGTGAATCGAAAAAAATCTAAATATTATCTAGGCACACAAATGTTAAAAACAAAATTTTTCTGAATATAATATGTCAGAAAAAATATACAATGCCCTACTCTACTCTGTTTTGGAGTATATATACTAACTCCATATGCTCTCTCATGTAAAATACAGAAATTATATATTTAAGAGAATCGAAAAAAATCTAAATATTATCTAGGCACCCCAATGTTAAAAGCAAAATTCTGCTGAATATATTCTTTCAGAAAAAATATGCAATACCCTTTTCTACTCTGTTTTCTAGTTTATACACTAACTCAATATTCTCTCTCATGTAAAATACCGAAATTCTAATTTTCCGCGACTCAAAAAAAATCTAAATAATATCTAGGCGCCCCAAAGTTAAAAGAAAATGGCTCTCAATATAGTCTGTTAGAAAAAATATACAATGCCTTATTGTACTCTGTTTTGCAGTATATACATCAACTCAGTATGCTCTCTCATGTAAAATACAGAAATTTTAATTTTACGTGAATCAAAAAAATCTAAGTATTATCTAGGCACCCCAATGTTAAAAGCAATATTGCTCGTAATATAATCTGTCAGAAAAAATATACAATGTTCTTTTCTACTTTGTTTTGGAGTATATAAACCAACTCAATATGCTCTCTCATGTAAAATACAGAAATTCTTATTTTACGTGAATCGAAAAAATCTAAATAATATCTAGGCGCCCCAAAGTTAAAAGAAAATGGCTCTGAATATAGTCTGTTAAAGAAAATATGCAATGCCTTATTCTACTCTGTTTTGGAGTATATACACCAACTCAGTATGCTGTCTCATGTAAAATACAGAAATTCTAATTTTACGTGAATTAACAAAAACCTAAATATTATCTAGGAACCTTAATGTAAAAAACAAAATTGCTCTGAAAATAATCTGTCAGTAAAATATAAAGTGCCCTGTTCTTCTCTGTTTTGGAGTATATACGCCAACACCATATGCTCTCTCATGTAAAATACAGAAATTCTATATTTAAGCAAATTGAAAAAATCTAAATAGTATCGAGGCACCCCAATGTTAAAAGCAAAATTGCTCAGAATATAATCTGTCAAAAAAGTATACAATGCCCTTTTCTACTCTCTTTTGTAGTATATGCACCAACTAAATATGCTGTCTCATGTAAAATACAGAAATTCTAATTATACCCAAATTGAAAAAATCTAAATATTATCTAGGCACCCCAATGTTAAAAACAAAAATGCTCTGAATATAAGATGTCAGAAAAAATATACAATGCCCTACTCTACTTTGTTTTGGAGTATATACACCAACTCAGTATGCTCTTTCATGTAAAATACAGAAAGTCTATATTTAAGCGAATCGAAAAAAATCTAAATATTATCTAGCCACCCCAATGTTAATAACAAAATTGCTCTGAATATAATCTGTCAGAAAAAATATACAAGGCTTTTTTCTATTCTGTTTTTGAGTATATGCACCAACTCAATCTGCTCTCTCTTGTACAATACCAAAATTATAATTTTACGTGAATCGAAAAATATCTAAATAATATCTAGGTACCCCAAATTTAAAAGAAAATGGCTCTGAATATTATCTGTTAAAAAATAATACAATGCCTTATTCTACTCTGTTTTTGATTATATAAACCAACTCAGTATGCTGTCTCATGTAAAATATCGAAATTGTAAATATACGTGAATCGAAAAAAGTCTAAATATTATCTAGGCACCCCAACGTTAAAAGCGAAATTCCTCTGAATATAATCTATCAGAAAAAATATACAATGCCCTTTTCTAATATGTTTTGGAGTATATACACCAGCTCAATATGCTGTCTTCTGTAAAATACAGATTTTCTAATTTTACATGAATAGAAAAAAATCTAAATAATATCTAGGTGCCCCAAAGTTAAAAGAAAATGGCTCTGAATATATTCTTTTAGAAAAAATATACAATGCCTTGTTCTACACTGTTGTGGAGTATATACACCAACTCCATATGCTCTCTCATGTAAAATACAAAAATTCTATATTTAACCGAATAGAAAAAAATCTAAATATTATCTAGGCAGCAGAATGTTAAAAACAAAATTGCTCTGAATATAAGCTGTCAGAAAGAAATATACAATGCCCTATTTTCCTCTGATTTGTAGTATATACACCAACTCAATATGCTCTCTCATGTAAAATAACGAAATTGTAATTTTACAAGCATTGAAAAAAATGTAAATAATATCTTGGCGCTTCAAAGATAAAAGAAAATGTCTCTGAATATAGTGTGTTAGAAAAAATATACAATGCATTATTCTATTCTGTTTTGGAGTATATATAACAACTCAGTATGCTCTCTCAAGTAAAATACAGAAATTTTAATTTTACAGGAATTGAAAAAAATCTAAATATTATCTAGGCACCCCAATGTTATAAAGAAAATTGCTTTCAATATAATCTGTCGAAAAAATAAACAATGCCCTATTCTACTCTGTTTTGGAGTATATACACCAACTCTTTATGCTCTCTCATGTAAAATACAGTAAATCTATATTTAAGCGAATCGAGAAAAATCAAAATATAATCTAGGTAACCCAAAGTTAAAAGCAAAATTTTTCTGAATATAATCTGTAAGTAAAAATATACAATGTTCTTTTCTACTCCGTTTTGTAATATAAACCAACTCAATATGCTCTCTCATGTAAAATACAGAAATTCTAATTTTACGAAATCGAAAAAAATCTAAATATTATCTAGGCACCCCAATGTTAAAAACAAAATTGCTCTGAATATAATCTGTCAAGAAAAATCTACAATGCACTATTTTACTCTGTTTTGGAGTACATACAACAACTCCATATGCTCTCTCATGTAAAATAAAGAAATTCTATATTTAAGTGAATCAAAAATAATCTAAATATTATATAGGCACGTCAATGTTAAAAGCAAAATTGCTCTGAATATAATCAGTCAGAAAAAATGCACAATGCCCTTTTCTACTCTTTTTTGTAGTATATACACCAACTGAACATGCTCTCTCATGTAAAATACCGAAATTCTAATTTTGCGCGAATCGAAAAAAATTTAAATAATATCTAGGTGCCCAAAAGTTATAAGAAACTGGCTCTTAATATAGTCTGTTACAAAAAATATACAATACCTTATTCTACTCTGTTTCGGAGTATATACACCAACTCAATATGCCCTCTCATGGAAAATACCAAATGTGTAATTTTACGCGAATCGAAAAACTAAATAATATCTTGGCGCCCCAAAGTTAAAAGAAAATGTCTATGAATATAGTCTGTTAGAAAAAGTATACAATGCCTTATTCTACTCTGTTTTGGAGTATATACACCAACTCAGTACGCACTCTCATGTAAAATAGAGAAATTCTAATTTTACGCGAATCGAAAATAATCTAAATAATATCTACGCACCCGAAAGGTGAAAAAAAAATGGCTCTGAATATAGTCTGTTAGAAAAAATATACAATATCTTATTCTACTTTTTTTTTGGAGTATATACACCAACTCAGTATGCTCTGTCATGTAAAATACAGAAATTCTAATTTTACTCGAATCGAATTACTCTAAATATTATCTAGGAACCCCAATGTTAAAAACAAAATTTCACTGAATATAATCTGTCAGAACAAATATACAATGCCCTATTCTACCATGATTTTGAGTATATACACCAACTCCGTATGCTCTCTCATTTAAAATACAGAAATTCTAATTTTACATGAATCGAAAAAAATCTAAATATTATCTAGGCACCCCAACGTTAAAAACAAAATTGCTCTGAATAAAATCTGTCAGAAAAAATATAGAATGCCCTTTTCTACTCTATTTTGGAGTATATACACCATCTCCATATGCTCTCTCATGTAAAATACAGAAATTATATATTTAAGTGAACCGAAAAAAAATCTAAATATTATCTAGGAACCCCAATGTTAAAAACAAAATTGCTCTGAATATAGTCTGTCAGAAAAAATATACAATGCATTATTCTACTCTGTTTTAGAGAACATACACCAAATCAGTATGCTCTCTCATGTAAAATACCGAAATTCTAATTTTACGCGAATCGAAAGAAATCTAAATAATATCTAGGCGTTCCAAAGTTAAAATAAAATGGCTCTGAATATAGTCTGTAAAAAAAATATACAATGCCTTATTCTACTCTGTTTTGGAGAATATACACCAAGTAAGTATGCTCTCTCATGTAAAATACAGAAATTCTAATTTTACTCCATTCGAAAAAATCTAAATATTATCTAGGAAACTCAGTGTTAAAAATAAAATTTCTCTGAATATAAACTATCAGAAAAAATATACAATGACCTATTCTACTCTGTTTTTGAGTACATACACCAACTCATTATGCTCTTTCATGTGAAATACCGAAATTCTAATTTTACCAGAATCGAAAAATATCTAAAATAATCTAAAGATTATCTAGGCACCCCAATGTTAAAAGCAAAATTTCTCTTAATATAATCTGTCAAAAAAAATATACAGTGCATTATTCTAATTGCTTTTGGAGTATATACACCAACTCAGTATGCTCTTTCATGTAAAATACAGAAATTCTAATTTTACCCGAATCGAAGAAAATCTAAATATTATCTAGGCACCCCAATGTTAAAAACAAAATAGCTCTGAAAATAATATGTCAGATAAATATACAATGTCATTTTCTACTCTGTTTTGGAGTTCATAAACCAACACAATATGCTCTCTCATGTAAAATACAGAAATTGTAATTTTTCGCGAATTGAAAAAATCTAAATAATATGTAGCCACCCCAAAGTTAAAAGAAAATTGCTCTGAATATACGCTGTTTTATAATAATACACAATGCCTTATTCTACTCTTTTTCTGAGTATATACACCAACTCAGTATTCTCTCTCATATCAAATACAGAAATTCTACATATAAGCGAATTAAAATAAAAATCTAAATATTATCTAGGCACCCCAAAGTTAAAAACAAAATTGCTCTGAATATAATCTGATAAAAAAAACATACAGTGCACTTTTCTACTTTGTTATGCTGTATATACACCAATTCAGTATGCTCTCTCATGTAAAATACCGAAATTCTAATTTTATGTGAATCGAAAAAAATCTAAATATTATCTAGGCACCCGAATGTTAAAAACAAAATTGCTCTGAATATACTCTGTCCGAAAAAATATACAATGCTTATTCTACTCTGTTTTGGCCTATATACACCAACTCCATATGCTCTCTCATGTAAAATACAGAAATTCTATATTTATGCGAATCGAAAAAAATCTAAATATTATCTAGGCACCCCAATATTATAAGCAAAATTGCTCTGAATATAGTCTGTCAGAAAAAATATACAATGCCGTATTCTACTCTGTTTTGGAGTATATACACCAACTGAGTATGCTCTCTCATGTGAAATAACAAAATTCTAATTTAACGTGAATCAAAAAAATCTAAATATTATCTAGGCACCCCAAGGTTAAAGGCAATATTGCTCTAAATATATTCTGTCAGAAAAAATATACAATGCCCTATTCTACTCTGTTTTGAAGAATATACACCAGCTCAATATGCTCTCTCAGGTAAAATTAAAAAGTTCTAATTTTACACAAATCGAAAAAATTTAACATTATCTAGGCACCCCAATGTTAAAAACAAAATTTCTTTGAATATAATCTGTCACAAAAAATATACAATGCCCTTTTCTACACTGTTTTGGAGTATATACACAAACTCAATATGCTTTCTCATATAAAATACCTAAATTCCAACTTTACACGAATCTAAAAAATTCCAAATAATATCTTGGCACCCGAAAGTTAAAAGAAAATGGCTCTGAATATAGTCTGTTAGAAAACATATACAATGCCTTATTCTACTCTGTTTTGGATTATATACACTAACTCAGTATGCTCTATCATGTAAAATACAGAAATTCTAATTTTATCCGAATCGAAAAGTCTAAGTATTATCTAGAAACCGCAATGTTAAAAAAAAATTGCTCTGAATATAATCTGTCAGAAAAAATATACAATGCCTTATTTTACTCTATTTTGGAGTATATAAACCAACTCAGTATGCTCTCTCATGTAAAATACCGAAATTCTAAATTTCCGTGAATCGAAAAAAATCTAAATATTATCTAGGCACCCCAATGTTTAAAGCAAAATTGCTCTGAATATAATCTGTAAGAAAAAATACACAATGCCCTATTCTACTCTATATTAAAGTATATACACCAACTCAGTATGCTATCTCATGTAAAATACCGAAATTCTAATTTTAAGGGAATCGAAAAAAATCTAAATAATATCTAGGCGCCCCAAAGTTAAAAGAAAATGGCTCTCAACATAATCTGTTAGAAAAAATATACAATACCTTATTCTACTTTGTTTTGGAGTATATACACCAACTCAGTATGCTCTCTCATGTAAAATACCGAAATTCTAATTTTACGAGAATCGAAAAAAATCTAAATTTTATCTAGGTACCCCAATCTTAAAACAGAATTGCTCTGAATATAGTCTGTCAGAAAAAATATACAATGCGTTTTTCTACTTTGTTTTGGAGTATATACACTAACTCAATATGCTCTCTCATGTAAAATACTGAAATTCTAATTTTACGGAAATCAAAAAAAATCTAAATAATATCTAGGCGCACCAAAGTTAAAGGAAAATGGCTCTGAATATAGTCTGTTAGAAAATATATACAATCCCATTTTCTACTCTGTTTTGGAGTATATACACCAACTCCATATGCTCTCTCATGTAAAATACAGAAATTCTATATATAAGCGAATCAAAAAAAAATCTAAATATTATCAAGGCACCCCAATGTTAAAAGAAAAATGGCTTTTAATATAAACTGTCAGATAAAATATATAATGCCCTTTTCTACTGTGTTTTCGAGTATATACACCAACTCCATATGCTCTCTCATTCAAAATACAGAAATTGAATATTTAAGCGAATCGAAAAAAATCTAAATATTATCTAGGCACCCCAATGTAAAAAGCAGAATTCCTCTGAATGTAATCTGTCAGAAAAAATATACAATGCCCTTTTCTACTCTGTTTTGTAGTATATACACCAACTCAATATGCTTTCTCTTATAAAATACCGAAATTCTAATCTTACCCGAATCGAAAAAATCTAAATATTATCTAGGCACCCCAATGTTAAAAGCAAAATTGCTCTCAATATAACCTGTACGAAAAAATATACAATGACCTTTTCTACTCTGTTTTGGAGTATATACACCAATTCAATATGCTCTTTCATGTAAAATACCGAAATTCTAATTTTATGCAAATCGAAAAAAACTTAATATCTAGGTGTCCCAAAGTTAAAAGAAAATGGCTCTGAATATAGTCTGTTAGAAAACATATACAATGCCTTATTCTACTCTGTTGTGGAGTATATACACCAACTCAGTATGCTCTCTCATGTAAAATACAGAAATTCTAATTTTACCCGAAGCAAAAAAATCTAAATATTATCTAGGCACCCCAATGTTAAAACAAAATTGCTCTGAATATAATCTGTCAGAAAATATACAATGCCCTATTCTACTGTGTTTTGGAGTATATACAGCAACTCCGTATGCTTTCTCATGTAAAACACAGCAATTCTATATTTAAGATTATCAAAAAAAATCTAAATATTATCTAGGCACACCAATGTGAAAAACAATATTGCTCTGAATATCATCTGTCATAAAAAATATACAATGCCATATTCTACTGTGTTTTGGAGTATATACACCAACTCAGTATGCTCTCTCATGTAAAATACAGAAATGCTATATTTAAGCGAATGGACAAAAATCTAAATATTATCTAGGCATCACAATGTTAAAAACAAAATTTCTCTGAATATAATCTGCCAGAAAAAATATACAATGCCCTTTTCTACTCTATTTTGTAGAATATACACCAACTCAATATGCTCTCATGTTAAATAACGAAATTCAAATTTTACGTGAATCGAAAAAAATCTAAATAATATCTAGACGCCCCAAAGTTAATAGAAAATGGCTCTGAATATAGTCTGTTAGAAAAAATATACAAAGACTTATTCTATTTTGTTTTGGAGTATATACACCAACTCAGTATGTTATCTCAGTTAAAATACAGAAATTATAATTTTACCCGAATCGAAAAAATCTAAATATTATCTAGGCACCTTAATGTTAAAAACAATATTACTCTGAATATAATCTTTCAGAAAAAATATACAATGCCCTATTCTACTGTGTTTTGGAGTATATACACTAACTCCATATGCTCTCTCAGGTAAAATACAGAAATTCTACATATAAGTGAATTTAAAAAATAATCTAAATATTATCTAGGCACCCCAAAGTTAAAAACAAAATTTCTCTGAATATAATATGATAAAAAAAACAGTTTCCTTTTCTATTCTGTTATGGTGTATATACACCAACTCAGTATGCTCTCACATATAAAATACCAAAATTCTAATTTTACGTGAATCAAAAAAAAATCTAAATATTATCTAGTCACCCCAATGTTAAAAACAAAATTGCTCTGAATATAATCTGTCAGAAAAAAATATACAATGCTTATTCTACTCTGTTTTGGACTATATACACCGACTCCATATGCTCTCTCATGTAAAATACAGAAATTCTATATTTACGCGAATCGAAAAATATCTAAATATTATCTAGGCACCCCAAGGTTAAAGGCAATATTGCTCTAAATATAATCTGTCAGAAAAAATATACAATGCCCTTTTCTACTTTATTTTGTAGAATATACACCAACTCAATATGCTCTCTCAGGTAAAATACAAAAGTTCTAATTTTACCCAAATCGAAAAAATTTAACATTATCTAGGCACCCCAATCTTAAAAACAAAATTTCTTTGAATATAATTTGTCAGAAAAAATATACAATGCCCTTTTCTACTCTGTTTTGGAGTGTATACACAAACTCAATATGCTTTCCCATATAAAATACCTAAATTCCAACTTTATGCAAATTTAAAAACTTCCAAAAAATATCTTGGCACCGGAAAGTTAAAGGAAAATGGCTTTGAAAATAGTCTGTTAGAACAAATATACAATGCCTTATTCTAAACTGTTATGGAGTATATACACTAACTCAGTATGCTCTATCATGTAAAATACAGAAATTTTAATTTTACCCGAATGGAAAAGTCTAAATATTATCTGGACACTGCAATGTTAAAAAAATATTGCTCTGAATATAATCTGTCAGAAAAAATATACAATGCCTTATTTTATTCTATTTTGGAGTATATAAACCAACTCAGTATGCTCTCTCATGTAAAATACCGAAATTCTAATTTTAAGCGAATCGAAAAAAATCTAAATAATATCAAGGCACCCCAAAGTTAAAAGAAAATGGCTCTGAATAGAGTCTGTTAGAAAAAATATACAATGCCTTATTCTACTCTGTTTTGGAGTATGTACACCAACTCAGTATGCTCTCTCACGTAAAATACCGCAATTCTAATTTTACCCAAATCGAAAAAATCTAAATATTACCTAGGCACCCCAATGTTAAAAACAAAACTGCTCTGAATATAATCTGTCACGAAAAATATACAATGCCCTATTCTACTCTGCTTTGGAGTATATACACAAACTCCATATGCTCTCTCATGTAAAATACAGAAATTCTATATTTAAGAGAATCAATTAAAATATAAGTATTTTCTAGGCACCCCAATGTTAAAAACAAAATTGGTCTAAATATAATCAGTCAGAAAAAATATACAGTGCCCTATTCTACTTTATTTTGGAGTATATACACCAAATCCATAAGCTCTCTCATGTAAAATACAGAAATTCTAGATTTAAGCGAATCGAAAAAAATCTAAATATTATCTAGGCACCCCAATGTTTAGAGCAAAATTGCTCTGAATATAATCGGTCAGAAAAAATATACAATGCCCTTTTCTACTCTGTTTTGGAGTATATACACGAACTCAATATGCTCTCTCATGTGAAATACCGAAATTCTAATTTTAAGCGAATCGAAAAAAATCTAAATAATATCCAGGCACCCCAAAATTAAAAGAAAATGGCTCTGAATATATTGTATTAGAAAAAATATACAGTGCCCTATTCTACTCTGTTTTGGAGTATATACAACAACTCCATAAGCTCTCTCATGTAAAATACAGAAATGCTATATTTAAGCGAATTGAAGAAAATCTAAATATTATCTAGGCACCCCAATGTTAAAAGCAAAATTGCTCTGAATATAGTCAGTCAGAGAAAATATACAATGACGTAATCTACTCTGTTTTAGAGTATATACACCAACTCAGTATGCTCAATCACGTAAAATACAGAAATTCTAATTTTACGCGAATCGAAAAAAATCTAAATATTTTCTAGGCACCCAAATGTTAAAAGAAGAATTGCTCTGAATATAATCTGTCAGAAAAAATATACAATGCCTTATTCTACTCTGTTTTGGAGTATATAAACCAACTCCATATGCTCTTTAAGGTAAAATACAGAAATTCTAGATTTAAGCGAATCAAAAAAAATCTAAATATTATCTAGGCACCCCAATGTTAAAGGCAAAATTGCTCTGAATATAATCTGTCATAAAAAATATAGAATGCCCTTTTCTACTTTATTTTGCTGTATATACACCAACTCAATATACTCTCTCCTGTGAAATATTGATATTCTAATTTTACGCAAAACGAAAAAAATCTAAATAATATCTAGGCTACGCAAATTTAAAAGAAAATGGCTCTGAATATAGTCTGTTAGAAAAAATATACAATGCCTTATTCTACTCTGTTTTGGAGTATATACACGAACTCAATATGCTCTCTCATATAAAATAGAGAAATTCTAATTTTACCTGAAGCGAAAAAATCTAAATATTATCGAGGCACCCCAATGTTAAAAACAAAATTGCTCTGAATGTAATCTGTCATAAAAAATATACAATGCCCTATTCTACTCTGTTTTGGAGTATATACACCAACTCAGTATGCTCTCTCATGTAATATACCGAAATTCTAATTTTACGTGTATCGAAAAAAATCTAAATAATATCCAGGCACCCCAAAATTAAAAGAAAATGGCTCTGAATATATTGTATTAGAAAAAATATACAATGCCCTATTCTACTCTGTTTTGGAGTACATACACCAACTCAGTATGCGCTCTCATGTAAAATACCGAAATTCTAATTTTACGCAAATTGAAAAAAATTTAAATATCTAGGAGCCCCAAAGTCAAAAGAAAATGGCGCTCAATATAGTCTGTTAGGAAAAATATACAATGCCTTATTCTACTCTGTTTTTTACCATATACACCGTCAGTATGCTCTCTCATGTAAAATACAGAAATTCTAATTTTACCCGAATCGAAAAAATCTAAATATTATCTAGGCACGCCAATGTTAAAAACAAAATTGCTCTGGATATAATCTGTCATAAAAAATATGCAATGCCCTATTTTACTCTGCTTTGTAGTATATACTCAAACTCAATATGCTCTCTCATGTAAAATACAGAAATTCTATATTTCAGAGAATCGATTAAAATCTAAATATTATCTAGGCACCCTAATGTTAAAAGCAAAACTGCTCTGAATATAATCTGTCAGAAAAAATATACAGTGCCCTATTCTACTTTGTTTTGGAGTATATACAACAACTCCATAAGCTCTCTCATGTAAAATACAGAAATTCTATATTTAAGCGAATAGAAAAAAATCTAAATATTATCTAGGCACCCCAATGTTAAAACCAAAATTGCTCTGAATATAATGTCAGAAAAAATGTACAATGCCCTTTACTACTTTGTTTTGTAGAATATACACCATCTCAATATGCTCTCTCATGTAAAATACCGAAATTCTTATTTTACACGAATCGAAAAAAATCTAAATAATATGTAGGCGCCCCAAAGTTAAAAGAAAATGGCTCTGAATATATTCTCTTAGGAAAAATATACGATGCCTTATTCTACTCTGTTTTGGAGTATATACACCAACTCAGTATGCTCTCTCATGTAAAATACAGAAATTTTAATTTTACCCGAATCGAAAAATTCTAAATATTATCTAGGCACCCCAATGTTCAAAGCAAAATTTCTCTGAATATAATCTGTCAGAGAAAATATACATTGCCCTTTTGTACTCTGTTTTGAAGTATATACACCAACTCCATATGCTCTCTCATGTGAAATACAGAAATTCTATATATAAGCGAATAAAAAAAATCTAAATATTATCTAGGCACCCCAATGTTAAAAACAAAATTGCTCTGAATATAATCAGTCAGAAATAATATGCAATGCTGTATTCTACTATGTTTTGGAGTATATACACCAACTCAGTATGCTCTCACATGTAAAATACCGAAATGCTAATTTTAGGCTAATCGAAAAAAATCTAAATATTATCTAGGCACCACAGTGTTAAAAACAGAATTTCTCTGAATATAATTTGTCATAAAAAATATACAATGCGTTTTTCTACTCTGTTTTTGAGTATATACACCAACTCAATATGCTCTCTCATGTAAAATACCGAAATTCTAATTTTACGGAAATCGAAAAAAATCTAAATATCTAGGCGCTCCAAAGTTAAAAGAAAATGGCTCTGAATATTGTCTGTTAGAAAAAATATACAATGTTCTTTTCTACACTGTTTTGGAGTATATACACCAACTTCATATACTCTCTCATGTAAAATACAGAAATTCTATATAAAAGCGAATCAAAAAAAAATATAAATATTATCAAGGCACCCCAATGTTAGAAACAAAAAGGCCCTGAATATCAACTGTCAGATAAAATATACAGTGCCCTAATCTACTGTGTTTTCGAGTATATACACCAACTCCATATTCTCTCTCATGCAAAATACAGAAATTGAATATTTAAGCGAATCGAAAAAAATCTAAATATTATCTAGGCACCCCAATATAAAAAGCAGAATTCCTCTGAATATAGGCTGTCAGAAAAAGTATACAATGCCTTATTCTACTCTGTTTTCGAATATATACACCAACTCAGTATGCTATCTCATGTAAAATACCGAAATGCTAATTTTACACGAATCGAAAATATCTAAGTATTATCTAGGCACCCCAATGTTAAAAGCAAAATTGCTCTGAATATAATCTGTCAGAAAAAATATACAATGCCTTTTTCTGCTCTGTTTTGTAGTAGATCCACCAACTCAAAATGCTTTCTCTTGTAAAATACCGAAATTCTAATCTTACCCGAATCAAAAAAATCTAAATATTATCTAGGCACCCCAATATAAAAAGCAGAATTCCTCTGAATATAGTCTGTAAGAAAAAACATACAATGCCTTATTCTACTCTGTTTTGGATTATATACACCAACTCAGTATGCTCTCTCATGTAAAATACAGAAAGTCTTATTTTACCCGAATCGATAAAATCTAAATATTATCTAGGCACACAAATGTTAAAAGCAAAATTGCTCTGAATGTAATCTGACAGAAAAAATATACAATGCCCTTTTCTACTCTGTTTTGGAGTATATACACCAACTGAATATGCTCTCTCATGTAAAATACCGAAATTGTAATTTTACCCGAATCTAAAAAAACCTAAATAATATCTAGGTGCCCCAAAGGTAAAATAAAATGGCTCTGAATATAGTCTGTTAGAAAACATATACAATGCCTTCTTCTACTCTGTTTTGGAGTATATACACCAACTCAGTATGCTCTCTCAAGTAAAATACAGAAATTCTAATTTTACCCGAAGCGAAAAAACCTGAACATTATCTAGGCACCCCAATGTTAAAAAAAAAATTGCTCTGAATATAATCTGTCAAAAAAAATATACAATGCCCTATTCTACTCTGTTTTGGAGTGTATACACCAACTCAGTATACTCTCTCATGTAAAATACCGAAATTCTAATTTTACGTGTATCGAAATAAATCTAAATATTATCCAGGCACCCCAATTTTAAAAGCAAAATTGCTCTGAATTTAATCTGTCAGTGAAAATATAAAATGCTTTTTTCTACTCTGTTTTGTAGAATATACACCAACTGAATATGCACTCTCATGTTACATACCGAAATTCTAATTTTACGCAAACCGAAAAGAATCTAAATAATATCTAGGCACCCCAAAGTTAAAAGAAAATGGCTCTCAATACAGTCTGTTACAAAAAATATACAATGCCTTATTCTACTCTGTTTTGGAATATATACACCAACTCAGTATGCTCTCTCATGTAAAATACCGAAATTCTAATTTTACCCGAAACGAAAATATCTAAATATTACCTAGGCATCCCAATGTTAAAAACAAAATTGCTCTGAATATAATCTGTCACGAAAATTATACAATGCCCTTTGCTACTCTGTTTTGGAGTATATATAACAAGTCAATGTGCTCTCCCATGTAAAATATAGAAATTCTAATTTTACCCAAATTGAAAAAAATCTAAACATTGTCTAGGCACCCCAATGTAAAAAACAGAATTGCTCTGAATATAATCTGTCAGAGAAAATATACAATGCTTTTTTCTACTCTGTTTTGAAATATATACACCAACTCAATATGCTCTCTCATGTAAAATACAGAAATTCTAATTTTATGCAAATCGAAAATAATCTAAATAATATCAACGGGACCCAAAGTTAAAAGAAAATGGCTCTTAATATAGTCTGTTAGAAAAAATATACAATGCCTTATTCTACTCTGTTTTGGAGTATATACACCAACTCAGTATGCTCTCTCATGTAAAATACAGCAATTCTAATTTTACCCAAATCGAAAAAATCGAAATATTACCTAGGCACCCCAATGTTAAAAACAAAATTGCTCTGAATATAATCTGTCACGAAAAATATACAATGCCCTATTCAACTCTGCTTTGGAGTATATACACAAACTCCATATGCTCTCTCATGTAAAATACAGAAATTCTATATTTAAGAGAATCGATTAAAATATAAACATTTTCTAGGCACCCCAATGTTAAAAACAAAATTGCTCTGAATATAATCTGTCAGAAAAAATATACAGTGCCCTATTCTACTCTATTTTAAAGTATATACACCAACTCCATGAGCTCTCTCATGTAAAATACAGAAATTATATATTTAAGCAAATCGAAAAAAATCTAATTATCTAGGCACCCCAATGTTTAAAGCAAAATTGCTCTGAATATAATATGTCAGAGAAAATAAACAATGCCCTATTCTACTCTGTTTTAGAGTATATACACTAACTCAATATGCTCTCTCATGTGAAATACCGAAATTCTAATTTTAAGCAAATCGAAAAATATCTAAATAATATCTAGGCGCCCCAAAGTTAAAAGAAAATGTCTCTGAATATAGTCTGTTAGAAAAAATATACAATGCCTTATTCTACTCTGTTTTGGAGTATATACAATAACTCAGTATGCTCTCTCACGTAAAACACAGAAATTCTAATTTTACGCAAATCGAAAAAATCTAAATATTATCTAGGCACCCCAATGTTAAAAGCAGAATTGCTCTGAATATAATCTGTCAGAGAAAATATACAATGCCCTATTCTACCCTCTTTTGGCGTATATAACCCAACTCCATATGCTCTCTAAGGTGAAATACAGAAATTCTATATTTAACCGAATCGAAAAAAATCTAAATATTATCTCGGCACCCCAATGTTAAAAGCAAAATTTCTCTGAATATAATCTGTCAGAAAAAATATACAATCCCCTATTCTACTCTGTTTTATATAATATACACCAACTCAATATGCTCTCTCAGGTAAAATACCGAAATTCTAATTTTCTGCAAATCAAAAAAAATCTAAATAATATCTAGGCACCCCAAAGTTAAAAGAAAATGGCTCTGAATAGAGTCTCTTAGAAAAAATATACAATAACTTATTCTACTCTGTTTTGGAGTATATACACCAACTCAGTATGCTCTCTCACGTAAGACACAGAAATTCTAATTTTATGCGAATCGAAAAAATCTAAATATTATCTAGGCACCCCAGTGTTAAAAGCAGAATTGCTCTGAATATAATCTGTTAGAAAAAATATACAATGTTTTATTCTACTCTGTTTTTGAATATATACACCAACTCAGTATTCTTTATCGTATAAAATACAGAAATTCTAATTTTACCCAAATCGATAAAATCTAAATATCATGTAGGCACCCCAATGTTAAAAACAAAATTGCTCTGAATAGAATCTGTCAGATAAAATATACAATGGCCTAATCTACTCTGTTTTCGAGTATATACACCAACTCCATATGATCTCTCATGTAAAATACAGAAATTCTATATTTAAGCAAATCAAAAAAAACCTGAATATTATCTAGGCACCCCAATGTTAAAAGCAGAATGGCTCTTAATATAATCTGTCAGAAAAAATATACAATGCGCTTTTCTACTCTGTTTTGTAGAATATACACCAACTCAATATGCTCTCTCATATAAAATACCGAAATCTTAATTTTACGCAAATTGAAAAAAATCTAAATAATATCTAGGCTTTGCAAAGTTAAAAGAAAATGGCTCTTAATATAGTCTGTTAGGAAAGATATACAATGCCCTTTTCTACTCTGTTTTGCAGTATATACACCAACTCAGTATGCTCAATCATGTAAAATACCGAAATTTTAATTTTCCGCGAATCGAAAAATATCTAAATATTATCTAGGCACCCCAATGTTAAAAGAAGAATTGCTCTGAATATAATCTGTCAGAAAAAATATACAATGCCCTATTCTACTCTGTTTTGGAGTATATAAACCAACTACATATGCTGTCTAAAGTAAAATACTGAAATTCTATATTTAGCGAAACGAAAAAAATCTAAATGTTATCTAGGCACCCCAATGTTAAAGGCAAAATTGCTCTGAATATAATCTGTCAGAAAAAATATACAATGCCCTCTTCTACTTTATTTTGTTGTTTATACACCAACTCAATATACTCTCTCATGTAAAATACCGAAATTCTAATTTTACGCAAAACGAAAATAATCTAAATAATATCTAGGCTCCGCAAATTTAAAAGAAAATGGCTCTGAATATAGTCTGTTAGAAAAAATATACAATGCCTTATTCTACTCTGTTTTGGCGTATATACACCAACTCAATATGCTCTCTCATGTAAAATACCGAAATTGTAATTTTACGAGAATCGAAATAAATCTAAATAATATCTAGACACCCCAAAGTTTAAAGCAATATTGCTCTGAATATAATCTGTCAGAAAAAATATACAATGCCCTTTTCTACTTGGTTTTGGTGTATATACACCAACTCAGTATGCTCTCTCATGTAAAATACCGAAATCCAAACATTACTCTAAGTATCTCATTAATTGCACAAGACCCCGGTGATGTTGTTTTTAATAACTAGGGGATTACAGATGACATTACTCACGATATGACTGCACCTGTTTGCCAGTCCTGTGATAATGTTTCTAATATCCAGAGAAGGAGAGGGAAATGTTTCTGCCCATAGGCAAATCCTCTGAATATGGCAAGAGGAGTACACCGTGCTGTGGTATGGTCACTAATGTAAACAAGAAAACAATTATATTGAATTAAATATTGCAAAATGTTAACCCCCCCTATAATTTTTTTCTAATTTCAAGTGGGGAGAAGGACATTTTTGTCAAAATGGCGGAGGTGTAACTACAGCTATTGCCTACTATATAATAAAAAGGATAAAATTATTATTTACATATGATATGATTGCCAGTATCATATTACACCACATTTTCAAAATATCTGGGCCCCAGCAGCTGTGGGCATGGCAGCCAAGCGAGGGTGTCCCTATGCAACCAGGTTGGGCATTGGGGCTGCTACGGGCCCTTTGTGGTTTGTCTGGGGGCTGCTACGGGCCCTCTGGCGGTGGCTGTGGTAACAGCCACATAGCCAGAGGGTCTCTCAGCATCCAGGGAGGGCCTGGCGGCTGTTACTGACACTCTGGCAGGGGCTATGGGCACAGCCACCTAACGAGGGGTCCCTACGTAGCCAGGGTGGAGCTGGAAGCTGCTATAGGCCCTTTGGCGGGAGGTGTGGGGATACCCTGCTCTTCACAGGTACACAGTTTGCACCTATTTCTACATGTGTAGATGGTTTACATAATGGGCACATATTTGTACACATGTACATGTTACTATCACAATAAACATATATGTACATATGTGTACAATAAATATGTACTTTATACGTACCTAATATAAACAATATGTACTTTTTGGTGATATTATATGATATCTACATATTATTGATTATATATCTTATTGTGATAATATGTATGTTACCACTGAAATTTTTAGAAATGTACATAGAGTACACTTTATGTACCTATGCATTGTGTACACATTATAGAAATAAATAGGTACATATTTTACAGATTAGGTACATTTTCTCTACATGTGTATTTTGTACACATATGTACAGCAGAGTAAATGTACAGACTATACCTATTTTATACATTTATTGTGATATGTCAATAAATGTACACATGAGTACATTCTGGGATATAATTTTTAGCATATTAGATAGGAATTACACCGGTGACCAAAGTGGGTTTACACCCAGGTGCGGACATAGTTTATACATGTACATGTTGTGCATATTATGTACTCATGTACAGAATGTACATGTCTACATTATATATACATAGGTGTATGCAGCATACATAGGTACATACTGTGCACACATATGTACACGTGCATATGTTGTACATCTGTACATAATGGGTACATGATGTACATGTGTACACATATCACAATAAATGTAAATATACATAATGTTTGCAATATGTACGTTTATATTATGTATTACATTTATTGTGATTATATATGCTGTTGTGATATGATATCATTGTGACATTACAAATGTACATATTATACACATTATGTACCTATGCATTGTGCACAGATTATAGAAATAGAAAGAAACATATTTTACAGGTTATGTACATTTTATTTACTTGTGTATTGGATACACGAAGTAAATGTACAGATCTTACTTAATTTATACATTTATTGTGATATATGCCAATAAATGTACACATTATGAGTACATTCTGTGATATTACATTTAGAATATAAGATAGAAATTACTCTGGTTACCAAAGTGGGTGTAAACTTAAGTGTGCACATACTTTGTACATGTACATACTGTGCATATTACGTACTTGTGTACAGAAGGTAAATATCTACATTATATGTATGTATGGGTACAGAGCGTACATATGTACATACTATGTACATATATCTACACCTGAATTTATTGTACATCCGTACATAATGGGTCCATGTAAACACATCATCATACCACAATAAATGGAAATGTACATAATGTGTGAAATACGTACATTTATATTATGTATTACATGTGTATTGTGATTGTATATACTGTTCTGATATCATTGTGATATTACAAATGTACATATTGTATACATTATGGACATACCTATTGTGTACATATTATGTACACATAAATGTACATATTGTACAGATTATGTATATTTATTGTACATCTGTATGGTGCACACATATGTACATCACAGTCAACGTACATATGGTACATATTCTGTGCATTGTTTGTAATATTTCAGTAAGAGTACACATTATAAGTATATTCTGGGATATGATTTTTAGTATGTTAGATAAAAATTACTTTCAATATCAAAGTGGGTATACACTTATGTGTGTCCATTTTGTGATATTATCCATCATATCCTGAGTAGGTATTTCTCTCATTGTGAAAGCAGGTTTACACTCTCGGATTGCTCCAATATCAAGGCAAACTAAAACTCGTCTGTGATGTAGTTAATAATATCCTGAGGACAAAGGATGACCATACCCTGAATATCGCAGGAAGTGTACACCACCACTGTAGTATTGTTTCTAATGTTCAAAAACGGAAAGGATATTACTCCAAATATCTCAGAAAGCACACAAGCCCCCCGTGATATTGTTTCTAATAACTAGAGAATTACAGATGACATTACCCACGACGTGACTGGGGTTGTACTCTGGTCCTGGAATATTGTTCCTAATATCCAGAGAAGGAGAGGAAAATGTTACTGCCCATAGGGAAATACTCTTAATACGGCAAGAGGTGTACACCATGCTTTGATATGGTCACTAACGTAAGCAAGAAAACAATTAGATTGAATTAAGCATTGCAAAGAATGAAACTCCCCTATGATTTTCATTCTAATGTCAATGGGGATGAGGATGACATTTTTGTCAATATGGCAGAGGTGTAACTGGAGCTATTGCCTAATATACAAAAAAAACAGAATAAGATTATCATTTTTATATAATATGGTTGCCAGTATCATATTACACCGGATTTGCAAAATAGCTGGGCCTCAGCAGCTGTGGGCAGAGCCCACAAGCGTGGGGACCCCTAAGCAGCCAGGGTGGGCCTGGGGGCTGCTCTGGGCTTTTTGGTGGGGTCTGTGAGCACATCGACCCAGCCAGGGGTCCCTGAGCAGCCATGGTTGGCCTGGGGGCCGCTACGGGCACTCTGGCATGGGCTGTGGGCACAGACACCTAGTCAGGGGGTCCCTAAGCAGCCAGGGTGGGCATGGGGGCTGCTACAGGCATTCGAGCAGTGTTTGTGGGCACAGCCCAATTGCCAGGGGGTCTCTAAGCAGCCAGGCTGGGCCTGGGGGCTGCTATAAGGGGGGCTTTGGTAATAGCGTGCTGTGCATCGGTACATAGTTTGCACCTATTACTACATGTGTAAATAGTTTTAATATCGGGTATATATATGTACATGCCTACATATGGTGTTATCACGATAAATTTATATTTACATAATATGTGCAAAATACATATGTACCTAATGCATACCTAATGTGTACAATATGTACTTTTTTGTAATATTAGACAATATATATTACTGAGATTATATATCTTATTGTGATTAAATATATTTTATCACTAATATTTTAAGGAATGTGCATAGTGTACACATTATATACCTATGTATTGTGTACACAATATAGAAATATATAGGTACATATTTTACAGATTATGTACACTTTTTCTACATGTGTATTGTGTACACCTATGCACAGCAGAGTAAATGTACAGACTGTACCTATTTTATACATTTCTTGTGATATGCCAATAAATGTACACATTATGAGTACATTCTAAAATATAATTTTTACCATATTAGAAATTACTCCATTGACCAAAGTGGGTGTACACCCAGGTGTGTACATAGTTTATACGTGTACATATTGTGCATATTAGGTACTCATGTACAAAATGTACATGTCAACATTATATGTATTTATGTGTACATAGTGTGCACATGCACATACTGTTCACACATATGTACATGTGCATATTTTGTACATGTGTACATAATGGGTACATGATGTGCATGTGTACACACCGTGATACCACAATAAATGTAAATGTACACGATGTGTGCAATATGTACATTTATATTATGTATTACTTGTGTATTGTGATTTTATATGCTGTTGTGATTATATGAAATCATTGTAATATTACAATAAATGTACATATTGAACACATTTCGTACATACCTATTGTGTACACATTATGTACCTGTAATTGCACATATTGTACAGATTATGTATGTTTTTGGTATATCTGTATTGTGTACACATATGTACATAACACTCTATGTACATATGGTATGTATTCTGCACATTGATTGTAACATCTCAATAAGTGTACACATTATGAGTATATTGTGATATATGATTTTTAGTATATTAGATAAAAATTTCTTTCTATATCAAAGTGGGTATACACCCATGTGTGTCCATTTTTTGATATTATCCATCATATTTTAAGTAGGTATTACTCTCATTTTGAAAGCAAGTGTTCACTCTGTGATTGTTCCAATATCACAGTCAAAGTACAAGGCTTCTTTAATGTACTACCTAATATCCTGGGGACAAAAGATTATTATACCCTGAATATCGCAGGAAGTGTACACCACCACTGTAGTATCGTGTCTAATATCCAAAAACGGAAAAGATATTACTCCAAGTATCTGATAAAGCACACAAGACCCCCGTGATATTTTTTCTAATAACTAAGGGATTAAAGATGGCATTACTCACGATATGACTGGGGCTGTCCGCCGGTCCTGTGATATTGTTCCTAATATCCAGAGAACGAGAGAATAATGTTGCTGCCCATAGGCAAATCCTCTGAATACGGCAAGAGGAGTACACTGTGCTCTGATATGGTCACTAATGTAAACAAGAAAACAATTTTATTGAATTTAACATTGCAAGGGGTGAAACCCCCTTATGATTTCAATTCTAATGTCCAGGGGTGTGAGGATGACATTTTTGTCAATATGGCAGAGGTGTAACTAGAACTATTGCCTAGTATATCAAAAACCAGAATAACATTATTTCCATATGATATGGTCGACAGCATCATATTACACCACATTTTCAAAATAGCCGGGCACAGCGCCCTAGCCGGGGGGTCCCTAAGCAGCCAGCGTCAGCCTGGGAGCTGTTATGGGCCCTCTGGCGGGGAATGTGGTTACAGGTCCCTAGCCAGGGGGTCTTTAAGCAGCCAGGGTGGGCCTTGGGGCTGCTACGAGGGGGGCTGTGGTAATAGCCTGTTCTGCACAGGTACATAGTTTAATTTTATTTATTTATTTTTATTTTTTTTTGAGACGGAGTTTCGCTCTTGTTACCCAGGCTGGAGTGCAATGGCGCGATCTCGGCTCACCGCAACCTCCGCCTCCTGGGTTCAGGCAATTCTCCTGCCTCAGCCTCCCGAGTAGCTGGGATTACAGGCACGCGCCACCATGCCCAGCTAATTTTTTGTATCTTTAGTAGAGACGGGCTTTCACCATGTTGACCAGGATGGTCTCGATCTCCTGACCTCGTGATCCACCCGCCTCGGCCTCCCAAAGTGCTGGGATTACAGGCTTGAGCCACCGCGCCCGGCCTAGGTACATAGTTTTAATAATGAACACATATTTGTATAAGTGTACACATGGTGTTATGATAAATATATATGTACATATGTGCACAATACATATAGACCTAATGCGTATCTACTGTGTACAATATGTACTTTTTTGTGATATTACATGATATATATATATATTACTGTGATTATATGCGTTATTTGGATTATATATATTTTATCACTGATATTTTAAGGAATGTGCATAGTGTACACATTATGTACCTATACATTGTTTACACATTATAGAAATATGTAGGTACATATTTTACAGAGTATGTACATTTTTTGTACATGTGCATTGTGTACACATATGTACAGCAGGGTAAATGTACAGATTGTACCTATTTTATACATTTATTGCAATATGCCAATAAATGTACACACTATTACTACATTCTGAATTATTATATTTTGTATATTAGATAGAAATTTCTCCGGTTACCAAAGTGGTTGTACACCCAGGTGTGTACATCGTTTATATGTGTACATAGTGTGCATAGAATGTACTCGGGTACAGAAGGTACATATCTACATTATATGTACACATGTGTAGTGTACATATGTACATACTGTACCCACATATGTACACTTGCATATATTGTGCATCTGTACATAATGGGTACATGATGTACATGTTTACATATCATATCACAATAAATGTAAATATACATCTTGTTTGCAACATGTACATTTATACTGATATTACATATTACATGTGTTTTGTGATTTTATATGCAGTTGTGATTATATAACATTGTGATATTACAATAAATGTACATATTGTACACATTATGTGCATACCTATTGTGTGCACATTTTGTACATATATTCGTACAAATGATACAGTTTATGTACATTTATTGTACATCTGTATTGTGTACATGTATGTACATCACAGTCAATGTACATATGTTACATATTCTGTACATTGAGTGTAATATCCCAATAAGTCTACACATTATGAGTTTTTTCCGGGTTATGACTTTTAGTATATTAGATAAAAATGACCTCCAATATCACAGTGGGTATATACCCATGTGTGTCCATTTTGTGATATTATCCATCATATCCTAAGTAGGTATTTCTCTCACAATGAAAGAAGGTGTACACTCTGTGATTGTTCCAATATTATACGCAAAGTGCAACGCTTCTGCGATGTAGTTCCTAATATCCCAGGGACAGAGGATGAGTATACTCTTAATATCGCAGGAAGTGTACACCACCACTGTAGTATTGTTTCTAATATCCAGAAACTAAAAGGATATTACTCCAAATATCTCCAAAAGCACACGAGACCCCCGTTACATTGTTCTTAATAACTAGGGGATTACAGATGACGTTGCTCACGATGTGACTGGCGCTGTAAGCCGGTCCTGTGATATTCTTCCTAATATCCAGATAAGGAGAGAAAAATGTTGCTGCCCATAGAGAAATATTCTGAATAGTGCAAGAGATGTACACCGTGCTCTGATATGGTCACTAATGTAAACAAGAAAACAATTATATTTAATTAAACATTGCAAGGGGTGAAACCCTCCTATGCTTTCAATTCTAATGTCAATGGGGTGAGGATGACATTTTTGTCAATATGCCAAATGTGTAACTAGAACTATTGCCTAATATGTAAAGAACCACAATAACATTATCATTTCTGTGTGATAGGTTGCCAGTATCATATTACACCACATTTTCAAAATAGCCGGGCCCCAGCAGCTGTACCCACAGCCCCCTAGCCAGGGGGTCTTTAAGCAGCCAGGGTGGGCATTGAGGCTGCTACGAGCAGAACTGTAGTGATAGCCTGCTGTGCATAGGCATGTAGTTTGCACCTATTTGTGCATGTGTACATTGTTTAAATAGTAGGCACATATTTGTATACGTGTACATACGGTGTTATCATGATACATATATATTTTCATAATATGTGCACTATACATATGTACCTAATACATACCTAATGTGTACAATACGTACCTTTTGGTGATATTACACGACATATATGTATTAGTGTGATTATATATCTTACTGTGATTATATATATTTTATCACTGATATTTTAAGGAATGTGCATAGTGCACACATTATGAACCTATGCATTGTGTACACATTATAGAAATATATAGGTACATATTTTACAGATTATGTACATTTTTTGTACATGTGCATTGTGTACACCTATGTACAGCAGAGTACATGTACAGATTGTGCCTATTTAATACATTTATCACAATACGACAATAAATGTACACACTATGACTACATTCTGGGATTTTATATTTAGTATATTAGATAGAAATCTCTCCGGTTACCAAAGTGGGTATACACCTATATGTGTACCTAGTATATACGTGTACATATTGTACATACTGTGTACTCCTGTAGAGAAGGTACATATCTTCATTATATGAACATATGTATAGTGTACATATGTATACTGTGCACTTACGTACACGTGTATATACCGCAAATCTGCACGTGTGCATGATGTACATGTGTACATATCGTAATATCACAATAAATGTAAATGTATATAATGTGTGCAATATGTACATTTATATTGATATCATGTATTATATGTGTATTGTGATTATATATGCTGTTGTGATTATATGAAATCATTGTATTACAATATATTTACATATTGTACACATTATGTACATACCTACTGTGTACACATTATGTACATATAAATGTAATATTGTACAGGTTATGTACATTTTTTGTACATCTGTATTGTGTACACATATGTACATCACAGTCAATGTACATAAGGTACATATTTTGTACGTTGATTGTAATATCCCAGTAAGTGTACACATTATGAGTATATTCTGGGATATGATTTATAGTATATAAGAAAAAAGTTACTTCCAATATCAATGTGGGTATACTCGCATGTGTGTCCATTTTGCTGTACCTTCTATTAATCTTTGCCATTGAACATGATAGTGAGAGGTGGTTCTTTTCTCTAACAAGGTTTTCTGTTAATATAACTCAACTCTACTACCTTGTGGCCTCTGTATCTTCCAATGTAAATTGTAATTACCTATAAAAGAGAATATTTTGACATCACGCATCTACCTCTTGGATCCATCAGCCAGAGGCCTAAAATAAGAAAGACATTCACCCCACGAATGGTTATATAGTGGTTGACAACCCCACTTTCTTCTAGGTAAATAATATCCTCTCTTTAACAGTAGCTACTTACAAGATTTGTGCATAAAGAATGTGACTTTTTTATCAGTATCTAGTTTATTCTTACATAAATTTCTAAAATACTGAGAGAATATTCTGATCATTGGTTATATACTATTTTAATTTAATTTTTTCCTCTCAAATTTTATCTTAACTGCATACTCTACCCTGTTTATAAGACTGCCCTATGGTTAAATTTAGTAGGTAGTAAATTATCCTGGGCACACAGAACAATTCCTTTTGTAATCAACTCTGAAACATCATTGAAAGAGCAAGGATATGGGAATGAGATTTATCTGGCTTTTATTTCTGGTACTTACTTGCTCTCTGACCTTGGGTAACTTATGTATTGCTCTGAGTCTCATCTTCTTCATCTGTAAAATGATCATAGTAATACCTAATTCATATGCAGCTTGGAAATGTGTAATTTAGTGATTGATATAAAGTTCCTGATACAATTTCTGACAAAATAATAGACACCCCACGAGAGATAACCTTAACAATCAGAGTTTATATTCACATTAACTGGGATAAAATTGATCTGAAAATACAGCATAAAAAAGCAGCCAAAAATTCACAAGCATATATTTCGCTTGCCTTTTTATACAGAGCTGGAAAATTTCTCATCATTATCTCATCCATTGCCTGCAGCACGATCCTTCCAAAACTCCTCCTAAGACCGTCTGCCAAGGTGGAACACACTGAACCGCATGTGACTCTGCCTTTTCTGACTATTTTTGCAAGATTTTTCTCATAGAGTATTATTAACAGAAAATGGGGCTGTTATCAAGGTGACTAGGAATGGTGCATTCTCAGTTCAGGCTCTGATGGAATGTCTACTTGATCTGGTGCAACTCCAGCTGTGCTCTTGGCTTTCCTCACTTTTGTGGTTCCGAGAATGCAAATATTCTCCCATGGCTTCCTTATTTTGTCTTTCTCCATGAGGTCTCATTCAAGTATAAACATTCCCTTCAATTTTCTCAACTCATTTTATATTGTCTGAATAATCTTGATAATTTTCCCTTTCCTAAAGCTATAGACCTTCTCTTTGTGTGTAAGAACAGATTACTCACAAATGTTTACTGTCCGCTAAACATTTATGTGTAATCGGTCCTTAATTCTACACACAAAATATCATCTCTACCAACATTTTACAACTATAGTCTTTCTATAGAGAACTATGAAAGGAACTTGCTCTAAAGGAGAAACTTCCAGAGCTAAACCAAGGGTCTGACAATTGTTAACAATATGTTATTCAGTAAAAATATTTTTTCAGTTAACAGAGAAGAATGCCATGGACAAAATGGCAAAACAGAACTTTTCAGCACTTATTCCTTCACAGAAACATCAATTTGAACAACCATCCGTGCATCAAAGTGTCTTCAAAAGAGACAAGGAATCCAGGTGAGAGGTTATAGCACGTTTGTGGAGTAGAAAAGTAAGAAAAATGGCATAAAATAGAGTATAAAAGACAGTTTTCTATTATCTGCATTACCCCGCCCCTAAACCTGGGTAGTGCAGCATGGAAAGAGATGCCATGTATGTGCAGAGAGGAGAGTAAATGTAACACCTGACTTCAACATCAACTCCAATGCCAGGCACAATTCAGTGAACTCAACACCAGGCAGGTTTCTATAGCCACAGGCTATGGGACAGACCCTGTCTACCCAAGCTCCAGGCCTTCCCCTATGGCTCTAAGATCTAATGCCTCCAACCTCCATGGCTCCTATCGACATAGGCTCCAGGCCTTTGCCACAACCAGGCCATTTATGGCTTCCCCAGGCTCCACACTGGTTACTATAGACTCGTAAGTGCCTGGATAAACAAACCTCTACATCGACACAGTGGAATATTATTCAGCAATGAAAGCAATCATCTTTGAATGTGGCTTTTGTTGCAGAAAAATAGCACGTGAGCTATGAAGCCATTAAAAGACATAGAGGAAACTCAAATACATACTACTAAGTGAAAGAAACCAATCTCAAATGACCACTGACTATATGAATCCAACTATATGACATTCTGGAAAAGGCAAAACTATAGAGACATCAAAACGTTCAGTGATTGCTGGGGGTTGAAAAGTGGGGAAGGATAAATGGGCAGAGCCTAGAGGATGTTTAGGGCAATGAAAAGTACTCTGTGTGTTACTATAATGGTAGACACATGCCATTACACCCTTGTCAAAACTCACTGAATATACGACAGCAAGAATGGTCCCTAATGTCAATTATAAACTATGGGTGACAGTGATAAGTCAATGTTGGTTCATCCATTGTAATAAATGCACCTCTCTAGTGAGGAAGGCTGATAGTGGAGGAGGCTGTGCATTTGGGGAGGTGGGAATGTAGGAACTCTCTGTACTTTCCACTATGCCTCACTATTCACTTTACACTGCTCTAAAAATAAAGCGTATTTTAAAAAAGATTGAGCTGTTGATATAAGCCCAATGTCTACTTTGACGTCCAGAAATGTTTCTTTTAAAACGCTAATACACCACTTCCTGGAAGAAAATATTTGTTAACAAATTCTTTTCTAGAACAATTATTTTTGTGGGTGTTCCTGTCACAACTATACATAAAAATCAGAATATGCAGCAACATCTTGATACTCTAATAACACAATACCAAAAACGTTAAGAAAATCATTTCTAAATTTGATCTAAGCCAAAATGTGGAGAAGCAAAAGGGAAGAAAATTATTTCTGTATAATGAGATTATAGGTTGTTTCTCCGAACTCCTCTACAGTTTTCAGTATTTTCCAACTTCTATCATGGAGATATATAAATATAGAAGTAGATATGTATATATATACTCATTAGATATATATTTATATATAATAAACAAACAGATACCGTTTTTATTTTTTATTATTTATTTATTTATTTTTTGAGACGGAGTTTCGCTCTTGTTTCCCAGGCTGGAGTGCAATGGCGCGATCTTGGCTCACCACAACCTCCACCTCCTGGGTTCAGGCAATTCTCCTGCCTCAGCCTCCTGAGTAGCTGGGATTACAGGCACGTGCCACCATGCCCAGCTAATTTTTTGTATTTTTAGTAGAGACGGGGTTTCACCATGTTGACCAGGATGGTCTCGATCTCTTGACCTCGTGATCCACCCGCCTCGGCCTCCCAAAGTGCTGGGATTACAGGCTTGAGCCACTGCGCCCGGCCTACAGATACCATTTTTAAAAGATATATTTATGTATTTTATATATTTATATAATATATACATGTTCATATATACATCATGTTATCACCATTATGGATATAAAGAAGGACATTAAAATAGTGAAAAGATTAAAATAAAATGTACCAAAATGGAAACAGTGATTTAACTCTGCCTAGCTTTATGTGATTAAACAAGGTATTTTTCAAATCTATTTTTCTTTGCTTTCTAGAGGCTTTATAATAAATCTATATTTTTATATTTAAAAGCCTAATTTTTATTAAACAAATATTCAGCAACACTGTCTTTAGAACATTTTTTAAATCAACTTGAGCATGAAGAAAATGTTATGACTATGGTGGTGAGCATTTTGAAAGATTAGCAGAAGCAGGGATAATGTGACACTTAGCTGATCTTTCAAGGGAAGCTAGACAAATGACACTTTTCGAAAAGAAAATAGTAACTAGTGTTGAAACATGGTATCGCCAGTATGATTAAGAAGGAAAGTGTCAACTTCTTCTGTGGAAAATCCTAACATTACCAAACGTAAGAGGGCAAATACTTCAACAACAGAAATGAAAAAGATCTTGATTCATGTATTTAACACTTTTTTAGAGTTTAATCCCAAAAAGTCTATTTTAAAGAAAAAAAAAATCTTACTCGTGTATATTACCCTTTGCAGTGAACTGGCCAAATAAGTCTATCCAAGGTACGTTGAATACCGAGCATGCTGGAAACATTTTTATTGACATCATCTCTAATCCCTACAACAATAGTGCAAGGAAAGATTTAACATCTTCTTTTTACAGAGAGGAAAGCTGAGGCTCAAAGAGGTATAGTAGCTCATTTAACATTACACATCCAATAGGTGGTGGAGATGGGACCTATACTTACATCTGTCAGACCTTAAAGTCTGTGTTCTTCTTTCTACCTCTCTGCCTCAGTCCAACAATTGGGATCTTTGCCATGATGCCTCACGAGTTCACGAGGCACTTTTCAAAAAGTTTTTGACTCAGACTTTATCACTCAGCAAGATACCTCAACTAATTTACAAAATGTGACTTGAAAAGCAGGTTGTAATTCCAAAAGCAAAAATCCAACCACAAAAGATAAAGTCTTAATCAGTAGAGCTTTACAGAAGGAAGTAATGTAGGTAGTAAGGGCACTTTCGGAAATGTCTGGAATCAGAGGAGTCGATGTATCACCTGTTAGAAATTGTACTCGCTTGGTAGCAAAATTTTCCTTGTGTTCACTTAAAATAATAGTCTTGTTGTTTTAAAACCAACGCACAGTCAGAGGGTGACTTGGATGTTTATTTTTTATTCTCTTTGCCTTCTTGTTTTAAGAATGGATTTTTCCTAAATTCTAATTATTATTGTAACTTACATAAGTGCAGCCGATTTTGCTTTTAAGGATAAAACTACATTTAAGTAGCTTTGTCTGGATTATCAAAACCAGGCCCTGAAGAAGTGAGTTCCTAAAGGGTAGGAACTTTGCTTATGTCTATATCTCAGTTGTGTTAAACAGAATAACTGGCGCAAATTAGCAAATGATGCACTGAGGAATCATAGAACAAAAGACTTTATGAAGAACTAAGTTTCAGATTCAGGGTGACGCTAAGGAGCTAGTGTACCAGAGGATGGTATGCCTTCTGCAATCACAAAAGCAGCATTCAGTCTGATCTGGGCTCTAAGAAGTGCTCCTTGAGACCTGACATTTTATCCTAACACTGCCACTAACAGGTTAAGTCAGAAAGAGTTCACTTCCCAGAGCTTTCGATTTCTGGTTTCCAAATCAGCACAATGAGAAACTGAAAAGAAGGAAAGAGGAAAAAAAGAGAGGGTCAGAGATCCCTCCTGCTTGTACAATGCCATGATTTGGACACAGGGTTTGGGCAACCATGGCCCATCCACCAATTCCTGCCTGTAGTCTCTTGTCAGACAGCTCACGAGCCACGAATGTGAAAGAATTCAAAAAAGTAACAATATCTTGGGACATGTCAACAATTATATAAAATGCAATTTTCAGTTCTCATAAAAGTACTTTGGAACTCAGCCCCACTCCTTTATTACCCATTTCTATGGCTGCTTTCACACCACAACCGCAGAGATAAGTAGCTGTGACAGAGACCATATGGGCTGCCAAGCCTAAAATATTTACTGCCTAGACCTTTCCAGAAAAAAAAAAGGATTGCTGATCTGTTACACAGACAATCAAGCAAGCGATCACCTGAGAACATTAAAATCTGTGTCTAGGACAAATGGGGCCTATAAAAACTAGGGAATAATCTTCCCCACTACTTATGCAAGAACATTCACCCTTGAGAGAGCAGGCTACATGGCTTGGCAGCACTACTGCCACCAGTCCAGACTTCCCCTCACCTGTGCCCTATAAGTGACCAGCATTTCTAGGCATCCGTGGAGCAGCGGGGTGCATTCTCATGGCTGGCCCCACACCTTCCCTTCCCCCTGCTTCCTCACATTCTATTTTCTGAGTGGTTGTCAAAGAAACGCTGAATTTTGCTGTCACTTTTTCAGACCCCAATTCCACTTATGACAGTCTTGGTACCAGGAAGCATTCCGAGCTCCTATCTCATCACCACAACCGCCTGCTTCTCACTTAGTCCAGACGAGCTTGCCACAGTGCACTTGCTTTTTAATCGCCCTCTCTCTTCTTGCCTTCACCTCCTCTCCCTCCCTCTCTCCCTGGCTCTTTCTGTCACACGGGTGTGTGCACATACACAAGTTCCGATTAGATAAAAGAAGAAACACTTTTTAAGTTTCTTTCTAGGCCTAATAGAAAATTCTTTTTTTTTTTTTTTTTTACATAAACAGAGCTGTTTTTCTCCATTGCAAAAGTGTGGGTGTCCTTCCTTTTGGAGAGTAACAATCATTTTCTACATGGCCTTCTGACACATTGCATGTTGTACATATATGTGTGTGCACATGTGCATATGAGTGTTAGAGTATGTGTGTGTAGCAGGGAGGAAAGAGATGAAGGAGAGTGTGTATGTGCATGTTGGTTCATATGAGTGTGAGTGTGTGCATGAACGTGCCTGTGTGTGTGCACATGTGTATGAGCATGCTTGTATTTGCGTATGAGAATGTGCATGTGAGAGAGAAAGAAAGAATGCATGTATGTGTGAATGTGTATGTGTGTGCATAGCAGGGAAGAAGGGGATGAAGGAGAGTATGCTAAAAAGAGAACACCTCAGAACAGTCCAATAAAAGATTCCATATCAACATCATATCTTGTTAAAATACAGGATTCCCAAGTCAGTCACCTTCAAGCTGGAAGCCTGGAGTGTAAAAAGAGTGGGTGTTCTTCTCTGACAACTTATTGTCTAAGACAATTTTATGATCAAAAATATATTCGAATAAAAGTACCTGAGAAAAGTACATAAAGAGAATATAGCAAAATGGTAACAATGGTTTTCTTTGGGTGAGAGGAAGAAGAGGCAGGTTGTGGTTGATCTGTTTCTTTTAGTTCAACTATTCTGCATTCCTCACTTTTAAATTTTGGATATTAAGCTGGAGAGAAAGAGCATGAATATAAAGATGAATTCGCTGAATGGAGCAACGAATGCTGAGTTAGCCAAAATTGTATGGCTACTTTCTATATCTAATTATCTGAGGGCAAATCAGAAAACACCACTTTCAGAAAATTTTTTTTTTTTTTTTTAGAAATGAAGTTTCGCTCTTGTTGCCCAAGCTGGAGTGCAATGGCACAATCTCGGCTCACCGCAGCCTCCGCCTTTTGGGTTCAGGCAATTCTCCTTCCTCAGCCTCCCGAGTAGCTGGGATTACAGGCACGCACCACCATGCCCAGCTAATTTTTTGTATTTTTAGCAGAGACAGGGTTTCACAATGTTGACCAGGATGGTCTCGATCTCTTGATCTTGTGATCCACCCACCTCGGCCTCCCAAAGTGCTGGGACTACAGGCTTGAGCCACTGCGCCCAGCCAGAAATTTTTTAAAATGTGTTTTACGTTATTTTCCCTTTCAGCCTAAGGACTAAAAATTGAACACAACTGGATCTGCGCCATTGCCTCAAAGATTCTTAGCCTAGTTCAAGATCCATTGTCTGGACACTCCTGCTTTTTAGACAGAAAACAGGGCTAAATTCCTATTGACTTCCAAATACACAGACCCACAGATTTGTCACAGTAGCCTCTCTCTCTCACCCTGTCTCTGTCCGTCTGAGTCTCTCTTTCTTTCTCTCTCCCTTCCCACACATCATCCCCAAATCAGAATGCATATATAAAAATTTGATTAACTGAAACATAGAATGATCAAGATTTTACTACAAGAGAAATACACAGACTTCAGCTAAGATGTTTGGTTGAATACCTGCATATGCCTTCACTCCATCATTAAACCACATTAACACGGGATGATTAAAAATAAATAAACCAACAAAGATAAAAAGAAAATAAAGACAATCCCTTCAGCATATAGAAAACTGGCAAGCAGAAGCTGTCAGTGACACCTCACAGTAGACACAGAGATGCTAAATCCCAAGCCAGTGGCAGGAAGGCAACCAGGATCCCCAACGGTTCAAGAGTTGGCAGCTAAATTTACCTAGGGAATTTATATTTCAGTAGTAGGTAGATCCCAGATCCTCTCCCTAGAATCGGTGCCTGCATCCCACGGTGGTGGCAGGGTGGAGGTTTCCTCTCTATACAGTAAAATTTGGTGTCTCTAGGCAGGAGCTCTCTAGACACAAGTGCTTAAATGTACACACTGAACACTGAGATCCTCCAGGTTTTCCTACCACTGAGTTCCAATGAGGGTGGCAGATACACTTGGTCAGAAGTTAAGATGATTTTTCTCTAGAGAGAATCTCTCTTGCTCAAGAAGAAAAGGTCTGACCCAGCAAGACCACCACCCACAAAATGTTACAATCACAGAACTTCCATCAGCTTTTAGCTTTTCAGTGCTCCATTTTTTTCTAACAGACACAGACAGCTAAGGGTCACCAGGCATCTGAGCAAAGCTTCTAACATGAATGGCCGAGACCAGAGCAACAAGACACATAAATGCAGCCTGAATGAGGACTGTGCTAGGAGATAAGACCTTCTGAAACCCATATGAATGTTCACGATGAGATAAAAGTGTTACCATTTTCATGAAACAAGAACCAAATTTAAAGAAAAAGTAAACGCTTAGAAATTAAAAATATGACAGCAGAACTTGTGAAAAATTCTTGTTAGAATAGTAAGACAACAAAGTTGAGTAGATGAACCTTATGTCTTCCAGAAATAGCGATAAGAAAAAAGTTGAAATCCGGAAGAAAATTTGAACAGGTTCAACACTAAAATGATCAGAATTCCAAAGACAGAAATAGAGACAGACAGAGAGAGAGAAAAAAGAACAGACACACGCAGCAAATAAGAAAGAGAGAGATAAACCCTAACACAGTAATTGCTGGAGACTACAACACCCAACTTTCAGCACTGGACAGATCTTCCAGACAGAAAACCAACCAATCAACATGAAATTTAATCTTTACTACAGACCAAATGGAACTGATATTCAAGGAACATTTCATCCAATGACTGCAGAATACACATTTTTTCAACTCAACACATAGATCATTCATAAGTATAGCAGATACCTTAGGTCACAAAGCAAATGCAATCACATTTGAAATCAGGACTAAGAAATTCATTCAAAATCATACACTTACATGGAAACTGAGTAACTTGCTCCTGAATGACTCCTGGGTAAATAATGACATGAAGGCAGAAATCAAGAAGTTTAAGAAGTTCTTTGAAAGTAATGAGAACAAAGGTACAACTTACCAGAGTTTCTGGGATGCAGCTAGTCAAGTAGTGTTGAGAGAAATTTATAGTACTAAATGCTCACATCGAGAAGTGAGAACTCGGGACAGCTGCGGTGACTCACTCTTGTAATCTCAGCACTTTTGGAGGCCAAGGCGGGCAGATTACAAGGTCAGGAGTTTGAGACCAGCCTGACCAACATGGTGAAACCCCATTCTACTAAAAATACAAAAATTAGCTGGTGTTGTGGAACATACCTCTAATCCCAGGTACTCAGGAGGCTGAGGCAGGAGAACTGCTTGAACCCAGGAGATAAATGTTGCAGTGAGCCCATATCACACCACTGCACTCCAGCCTGGTTGAGAGAACAACACTCCATCTCAAAAACAAAATTGAGATTTCAAGTTAACTACCCAACATCACAATTAAAAGAATTAGAAACCCAAGAGCAAAGAACACCCTCAAAGCTATGCTGAATGGGAGTGGGGAGAGAGGGCATCTTTATCTTGTGCCAATTTTTAAGGGGAATGCTTTCAGCTTTTGTCCATTCAGTATGATGCTGGCTGTGGTTTTGTCACATGTGGCTCTTATTATTTTGAGGTATGTTCCTTCAATACCTGGTTTATTGAGAGTTTTTAACACACATGAAAGTTGAATTTTATCAAAAGCTGTTTTTGCATCCATTGAGATAATCATGTGGGTAATTTTTTTCTTTAGTTCTGTTTATGTGACGATGACATTGATCAATTTGCATATGTTAAACCAAACTTGCATCTCAGGGAGGGTGGTTGTGACCAGGAATTGATCAGTTTCTTCTAGATTTCTCAATTTTTTCAGGTTCAGTGGCTCACATCTGCAATCCCAGAACTTTGGGAGGTCAAGGTGGATTGATCACCTGAGATTGGGAGTTCAAGACAAGATGGATCAACATGGAGAAACCCCATGTCTACTAAAAATACACAATTAACCAGACATGGTGGCACATGCATGTCATCCCAGCTACTCAGGAAGCTGAGGCAGGAGAATGGCTTGAACTCAGGAGGCAGTGGTTGCACTAAGCCGAGATCTCACCATTGCCCTCCAGCCTGAGCAACAAGCACAAAACTTCATCTCAAAATTAAAGAAAAAAAAGTGCCTACAGTTGTACATCATATTCTGTGAGGGTGGTTTGTATTTCTGTGGGGTCAGTGGTAATATTGCCCTTATTGTTTCTGATGGTGGTTATTTGAATCTCTTCCCTTTCTCCTTCATTGGTCTAGCTTCAAGTTTATTATTTTTTAACCAGTATGATTTTAATAGACCAGTTACTGGGTAGTAAATTGAAACATACAGAGTGCCATCTCCAAGAGCAGTCATGATTTCATTTGGGTTCTTGAAAAATGTTAAGAAGTAGGTTGAGTTTTATTATTTTTTTCAGAAAACCAGCTTTTGAAAAATTTATGTGGAACCAAAAACAGCCAAGGCAACCCTAAACAAGAAGAGCAAAGCTGGAAGCGACACGCTACCAGACTTCAAACTGCATTACAGGGCTACAGGAAACAACGGCATAGTACTGGTACAAAAACAAACACATAGACTAATGGAACAGAATAGAGAATCCAGAAACAAAACCAAGCTTCTACAACTATCTGATCTTTGGCAAACTTAACAATAACAAGCAAGGGGGAAAAGATTCTCCCTATTCAATAAACGATGCCAGGATAACTGGATAGCCATATGCAAAAGACTGAAACTAGACCCCTTCTTTACATTACATACAAAAATTTGCTCAAGATAGATTAAACACTGATATGTAAAACCAAAAACTATAAAAGCTCTGCAAGACACGAGACAATGCCATTCAAAACATAAGCACAGGCAAAGATTTCATCATGAACATGCCAAAAGAAAAGGTAACAAAAGCAAAATTGAAAACTGGGGTCAAATTAAAATGAGAAACTTTCACACAGCAAAATAAACTATCAACAGAGAAAACTGACAACCTACAGAATGTGAGAAAATGTTTGTAAACTATGCATTCCACAAAAATCTAATATCAAACATCGGTAGGGAAATTCAATTTACAAGAGGAAAACAAACAACCCATAAAAAGGTGGGAAAAGAACATAAACAGACACTTTTAAAACAAGACATATATGCAACAAGCAATCATATTTAAAAAGCTCAACGTCACTGATTATTAGAGAAATGCAAATGAAAATTATAATAAGATACCATCTCACACCAGTCATAATGGCAATTATTAAAGAAAAAAAAAAACACATACTGGCAAGGTTAGAGAGAAAAACAACACTGACACACTGTATTCGGGAATGCAAATTAGTTCTGCCATTGTGAAAAAGTGTCATGATTCCTCAAAGACCTAAAGAGTGAAATACCATTTGATTCAGCAAACCTAGTAATGGGTTACTAGGTATGTACCCAAAGGAATATAAATCCTTCTGTTATAGAGACATGTGCACGCATATGTCCGTGGCAGCACTGTTCACAATAGCAAAAATATGGAATCAAGCTAAATGCCCATCAATGGTAGACTGGATAAAGAAAATGTGGTACATATACAACAAAAAACACTAGGCAGCCACAAAAGAATGCGATCGTGTTCTCTTCAGGGACATAGATGAAGCTGGAGACTATTATTCTTAGCAAACTAACGCAGGAACACAAAATCCAAATACCAGATATTTTCACTTGCAAGTGGGAGCTAAATGAGGAGAACACAGGAACATACAACAGGCGGAAGAACAACACACACTAGAGCCTTTCAGAGAGTGGAGAATGAGAGAAGGAAGAAGATCAGGAAAAACAACTAAATGGGACTAGGCTTAATACCGGAGTAATGAAATGATCTGTACAACAAACCTCATGACAGACTTTACCTAAATAACAAACCTGTGCTTGAACCTTTGGACTTAAATAAAAGTTAAAAAAAAAGGCAACTTCTCAAGTTGAATAACATAACCTCCTAGGTTTAAACACATGAACACAAACTCACACCAAGGAACATTGTCTTGAAAATCTGCAATATATGACAAAGGAAAACAGCTCTCCTAAGTTTTCAGAAAAGTTTTTTAAAAAACAGTATTTACAAAGAATCAGAAATCAGAATGATTTCAGGCTTCTCAACAGCACTACCAGAAGCTGGGAAATAATGGAGTAGTATCTTTAAAACTTGAATGGGAAATTATTTTCAATCAAAAATTCTATGCCCCACCAGTCATGTAAGTGTAAGAAGAAATAAAGTCATATTTCAGAACAATTTGCTTCAGTGTATCCTTGCTTGAATAAGTTACTGGAGGATACAGTCCACAAACAAGAGATTCAGGGCACGGGGCAGTGCAAAACAACAGAGTGGGTTTGTATTTGTATTGAAAAGACAGCAGCATTCAAGAGTTATGGAATACTGGAGGAGGAGTTTTCTCCAGCATCCCTGGAGCCCACACCTCTCATTTCCACATTCCTATGTCCCATTGCTGCCCATGAATTCTGATCACCTATTCATTTGATAGAGGTATTTCTCTCACCGATTAGCTGTAGTCAAGTGGCTCTTTCTTGGGCTACAGGAGGAAATCTATTGCTTTTCATTAAACATCAATTTGATTAACCTAGGCTTAAGGTCAGCATTATGCCATCAGCTGTACGTTCTTGGGAAGACATCTACTCACAAACTGGTTAAAGAACGTGGCCCTCCTACCTCTGACTTGTGTGATTCTAAGCAAGCTATTTAGCACCCTCTCATCTGTGAAACAAACATAAAGTTCTTATCTTGGGCTCCACAAACAGAAAGTGTTGAACAAGAAGAGTTTCTTCTCCTCCAAGGCCAGACCATATGGAGGACCCTAAGACAGCCACAGCCTTGGTCAGTAGGACAAACACAGGGTTCAAATTGCACCATTAAAACTGTGGCCAAACGTTTGCTCTGCCTCGGAGTCACTCACTGTCATAAGGCTCTACCGGTTCCCATTCCAGATAGAAAGTGGGCTTTTGTTGGTTTCTGTTGTGTTTTTCAAGAGATGGAGTCACCCAGGCTGGAGTACAGTGGCATGACCATAGCTCACTGCAGCCCCAAACTCCTGAGCTCAAGTGACCTTTCTGCCATGGCCTCCTGACAGATGTTGGGCCAACAGGGCAGCAGGTATGCATCCCCACACCCAGTAATTTTTTTTTTGAGAGATGGGGTACCGCTATGGTGCCCAGACTGCTCTCAAATTCCTGGCCTGAAGCAATTTTCCCATATTAGCCTCCTAAATTTCTAGGATTACAGGTGTGAGCCACTGTGCCCAACAGGTGTTCTTAAGTGCAATTTCCACACTGCTATTCTGAAGAAGGGCAAGAAGCTAAGAGACCCTCCTTGAAACATAGAAAATAAAAGCATTCACTATTAAGTGGAGGCAGAGTTGATGATCAGCCAAAACTACTTCAACTGTAATCCAGAAGTTCCATTGATACAGGAGTTCTAAAGAAATTATTTCGTCAGAGATTGAAAGTAAGGAATTCTTTGGTAAGGTTTCCTTTGAATAAAAAGCAGCCCCAAAACCATTTCTAACAAAGAGCGGCCTGTAAAATCGAGCTGCAGATATAGACAAGCGAGCTGGAAGCTTGCACAGGCGAATGCCAGCAGCTGTAACAATAGGAGGCTACTTGGGTGCCAGGCATGCTCAACCTGACGGCTTTATCTTCCTTTTTCTTTATCAACCACAAGTGCAGTAAGGGACAGACAACATGCACTGGCCAAGTAGAAAACCTATATGCATAAGAAGATTCGGGTGGATAGCCAGCTTCTTCACGAGCTATGTAAAGCTCTCACACGGTCCAACCCATATTTGGACCCTATGTAAATCAAACACCACCTCCTCAACAAGTCTATAAAACCTTGTGCAGTTCACCAGAAAACACACCCAGAAGTCCCTCTCTCTCTCTGCAGAAGAGAGAGATGTTCTCTTTTCCTCTTTTGCCTGTAAAACCTCCATTCTTAACCTCACTCCATGTGTATTCACGTCCTTGATTTTCTTGACATGAGGCAATGTACCTTGGGTATTACCTCAGATGGACAATGCTGCTTCATCATAGTTCTGTTTTGTTCAGGTTGTGGGACAAACGGCTCCTTTCCTCTGCAACCTCAGCTCAACCTTACTCAGGCCTCCTTCCAGCAGAATCACAGAGCCAAATGAAACCCCTTCAGTCTTCTTTTAAATGGGCAGCCGCTCCAAAGAAAGCAGCATGATGAGTTTCAGGTGGCACGGGGTGGGGGCAGTGCTTCTCGGGCTTCTCCGTGCTCAGTCCCTCTCAGTTCAAAAGCGCACCACGTGGAGCAATAGAACACCTCCTCATCTGGGTTTTAAAAATAGTGGGAGGAAAAGCGCTGTCTTCATGCTTATTTCCCTGGCAGAGGGGAGGTCATAAAACACTAATTTCTAAGCAGTGGACCAGAGTTTTACTGATCTCTTCTGTTACTGACTCATGTTTACCCAGAGAAACCACATCACAAATCTGAGTCTCCTCTGGCAAGAGAAGGAATCGGATTCATGATTCTCTCAGCCCCCTTTCCACAGTAGAGTTCTGACTCCACTTCTAAAATACTTTTCTGCAAGCCTCTGTACCTCATAAATGTTTTACTCTACTCGAGACAGCAAAGGGAAGCACAGATTAGCTACTGTTTTCAGAACAGTGGAAACATGCTGTCTTCTCCACGTTTGGCATTGGAGTCAAAGATCAAGCGCCAAACAGTAGTTGTCAAGAATCCTTTCATTTACAATCAGGTTCTAGACTTTTCAAATGGTGTGGGCAAGAACCTGTTTTGCCAGAATAGGTTATTATCTACCTCTTACCTTTATAGGACAGGACTAAAAATTCTCTTTTTTAAGACAGAGTCTTGCTCTGTTCCCGAGGCTGGAGTGCAGTGGTATGATCTCGGCTCACTACAACTTCTGCCTCTCAGGTTGAAGTGATTTTCCTGCCTAAGCCTCCTGAGTAGCTGGAATTACAGGGGCCCACCACTACACTCAGCTAATTTTTGAATTTTGAGTAGAGACAGGGTCTCCCCATGTTTGCCAGGGTAGTCTCCAAAGCCTGACTTAATGATCTGCCTACCTGAGCTGCCCAAAGTACTGAAATTACAGATGTGAGCCACCACGCTGGGCATTTTTTTTTAATTACACTGAAGACTTTTGAAAGGGTTGTGTGTTGTATGAACTCCCTCCTCACCCAATTCTCATGGATGGGAAAAGGCTGCTGCTTCATTTTAAAGCTAATGAGCTGCCTGAACAGGAACTTCTTTTTTTTTTTTTTTTTTTTTAATTTTTTATTGGATTATAGGTTTTGGGGTACATGAGCAGAGCATGCAAGACAGTTGCGTAGGTACACACATGGCAGTGTGCTTTGCTTTTCTTCTCCCCTTCACCCACATTTGGCATTTCTCCCCAGGCTATCCCTCCCAACCTCCCCCTCCCACTGGCCCTCCCCTTTTCCCCCCAATAGACCCCAGTGTTTATTACTCCCCTTTCTGTGTCCATGTGTTCTCATTTTTCATCACCCACCTATGAGTGACAATATGCGGTGTTTCATTTTCTGTTCTTGTGTCAGTTTACTGAGGATGATGTTTTCCAGATTCATCCATGTCCCTACAAACGACACGAACTCATCATTTCTGATTGCTGCATAATATTCCATGGTGTATATGTGCCACATTTTTCCAAACCAGTATATTATCAATGGGCATTTGGGTTGATTCCAGGTCTTTGCTATTGTAAACAGTGCTGCAATGAACATTCGTGTACATGTGTCCTTATAGTAGAACGATTTATAGTCTTTTGGATATATACCCAGTAATGGGATTGCTGGGTCAAATGGAATTTCTATTTCTAAGGCCTTGAGGAATCGCCACACTGTCTTCCACAATGGTTGAACTAATTTACACTCCCACCAACAGTGTAAAAGTGTTCCTTTTTCTCCACATCCTCTCCAGCATCTGTTGTCTCCAGATTTTTTAATGATCGCCATTCTAACTGGTGTGAGATCGTATCTCAATGTGGTTTTGATTTGCATCTCTCTGTTGACCAGTGACGATGAGCATTTTTTCATATGCTTGTTGGCCTCATATATGTCTTCTTTCGTAAAGTATCTGTTCATATCCTTTGCCCACTTTTGAATGGGCTTGTTTGTTTTTTTCCTGTAAATCTGCTTGTGTTGTTTGTAAATTCTGGATATCAGCCCTTTGTCAGATAATTAACCATTCAAACCGATTAGCTCACGTCCCTGAAGGCTGGAGAACACGGGAACTGCTATCCCATCTGAATACAATCCAAAGGCAAAAGGCTGTGGCCAAGTTGAAATAATGGGGCAGATAGAAGCGATAAAGACTGGAGCTGGGTGTGGCCTGTACTTCAAGTTAAGCCAAACAAAGGTGTTTGCATGTTTTATATGGGCCAAATAGGAATTCCATAATAGAGAAAACCATTGATTTTAAGGAGGACGCTGCCCTGAAAAGCTTCCTGCCAGGGGTAAGGAAGAGGCTGCCCAGGACCCCCAGAGGCAGGTGGTAGGAGGGCTCTTAGTGGCTTCCTAGAAACTGTATTACCTGAGGTAGTGAACTGCTGTCAGAGATCCCTACCAGGAGAATTTCTCAGGAACGCATGAGAAAGGGCCCAAAACTGCATGCCTGCTCCTAAAATGTGACACCATAATACAGCTGAACTATTCAATAACGCCCTATCTGTTCCTCTGTCTCTCCTTTCTCCCTGCCCCTATCCAACCCTAGAAGAGCCAGAAAGCACTGCTAAGGAGTGAGGGTGGGTGGTCATAAACAAACACACTGCCCTCCTATCCCTTCCCACTGTGGGTTTCTCAGGCTGAGGCTGTCACAGAGGAGGAGGGATGAAAATTGTTTTCATTGATATTTTATCATGAACATTTATGAACGTACAGCAAAGTTGAAAAAACTTTACAGTGAACACTTTAACTGTATCTTCACCAACTTGGAGTCTTGTTTTATCTCATGTCCATCCATAGATCCATCTTTCTATCCATCCAGTAATCCATTATAGTTTTTAGGCATTTTAAAGTAAATTGCAGACATCAGTAACTCAACGTGCATTAACTAGAATTTGGTACCTTTTTTTTTCCTTTTGGTGTAAAGTTTACAAATGATGAAATGCAAAAATTTTAAGTATGTATTTACCGAATTTTGACAAAAGTATACATATGTGTAACCCAAAACTCTATAAATAAAGAACATTACTATAATCTCTGAAATGGTTTGGCTGTGTCCTCACCCAAATCTCTTCTTGAATTGTAGCTCCCAGAATTCCCACGTGTTGTGGGAGTGACCTGGTGGGAGAGAATTTAATCATGGTGACAGTTTCCCCCATACTGTTCTTGTGATAGTGAATAAGTCTCACAAGAGCTGATGCTTCTATAAGAGGAAAGCCCTTTTGCTTGTTTCTCATTTCTCTCTTGTCTGCCACCATGTAAGATGTCCCTTTGACTTTCTGCCGTGATGATGAGGCCTCCCCAGCCAGGTGCAACTGTGAGTCCCTTAAACCTTTTTTGAATAAAGTACCCAGTATCACGTATGTCTTTATCAGCAGTGAAAAAACGGACTAATACAATCCCAGAATGTTTCCTCATGACTTGTCTCAGTCTCCAGCTCTGTACCCTTGGATTTTTTTCATTGTAGACTAAGTTTGCCAACTTTAGAAATTCCACGTAACTTGAATCATGTTGTGATAACCCTATATATAAGGCTCCCCTCAGTCCACAAAATAATTTTTATATTTATCAGTCAGGTTACACATATCAGTATCTCTTTCATTTTTATTGCTGAGTAGTATTTCATGCTATGAAATAACGTAGTTTGCTACCTGATCCTCTATTTGTGGTCACCAGAAATATTTTCAACTTTTGATTATTATGAGTAAAGCTATTGTGGTCTTCTATAAGTATTTTTATTAACATGTAGTTTCACTAATTGGGGTAGATTCCTAACTCGGAAATTTATTATAGATGAGATGTATATTCGTTCTATAAGAAAATTCCAGAAATTTGACAAAGTAGTTGTACTGTTTTATAGTCCCATTAGCAATAGTTATAGTTGTGCTGTATTCTTGCCAACATTTGGTGTTTAGTCTTTCCCAACCTAGTTATTTTGTGGGGTGTGTAGTAGTATCTCACTGTGGTTTTAATCTGCATTTCCTTGATGTTAACCATTTTGTCCCACTTGTATATTATCTTTGCAAAGTGGCTCCTCAAATTTTTTCCCCTTCAAAACAGTAATTGTTATCTTTTTTTCTTTTAGTTGTTCTGTCATCCAGGCTGGAAGGCAATGGTGCAATCTTGGCTCACTACAGCCTCTGCTTCCTGGGCTCAAGCGATCCTCCCACCTCAGTCTCCCAATTAGCTGATACCAGGCTAACTTTTTGTATTGATATTAGCCAACATACAAGGCTAATTTTTTGTACTTATACTAGGTGTCAGGGTCTCACCATGTTGCCCAGACTAGTCTCAAACTCCTGGCCTTAAGCCATTCATCCTCCTCGGCCTCCCAAAGTACTGGCACTACAGGTGTGAGCCACTGTGCCCAGCCTTATTTTCAGGTTATAAAACTGCTTTCTATATTCTGGAAATCAGGCTCTTTACTGAAAATAGATTTATGACCATTTTCTGTCAGGCTGTGGCTTGCATATTCTTTTGTTTAATGTATCTTTTAATTTTCCCAGACACATTTTGCTGCAAAATTTGTGTTAGTTTTTGTTGTATTTTTCAGATACTTTGTTCATTTCATCTAAGTTGCAGAATTTGTCACCATGACGTTGTTTATGATAGTCTCTTATTATCCTTTTCACGTCTGCAGGATCTGTAGTGATAGTTTCACTTCGCTTTCACTTCTGATATTGATACTGACCATTTGTGTTTCCTGTCTTTTTTTCATGATCAGAGTAGCTTAAGGTTTATTAATGTTGATATTTTAAAACAACCAGCTTCTTTGCTTTGTTAGTTTTCTCTATTATTTTGTCTGTCTTCAATTTGGTTTATCTCTGCACTTTTACCTTTATTTTTTTTTTTTACTACTTCGTTGGAGTTTTCTTTGCTCTGTGTGTGTGTGTGTGTGTGTGTGTGTGTGTGTGTGTGTTTTCAATATTCTTTAGGTAAACATTTACGTCATTGATTTTAGACCTTCCTCTTTTTCTTCTATTGCAGTATAAGCATGTACGGCTATACTTCCCTCTGGGAACTCCCATAGCTGTAATTCATAAGTGTTGGCATGTTGTATTTTGATTATCCCTTAGAATAAAATATTTTATATTCTATATTTTGATTTCTTCTTGGGCTTGTGTATTATATTTAATCTCCAAGTACTTGGAGCTTTCCTAGTTCTCTTATTAATTTCTCTTTTAATCCTATTGTGGTCAGGTAACATACACTGCATGAATTCAATTTGATTTAATCTATTCTGTCTTGTTTTACGACCTAGCATGTGACCTATCCTAGTGAACACTACATGTACTTGAAACATACAGTATTCTGTGGTTATTGGGTGTCGTCTTCCATTGGTTTGTTTAAGATGGTGGAGAGTGTTGTTCAGGTCATTTGCATCTTGACTAAGATTTTGTCTAGTTTATCTATCAATTGCTTGGGAGATGGGTATTAAAATCACTAATAAAAATTGTGGATTGTTTGTTTATTCCTTTAGTTCAATGTTGTTTTGTGCAAATTGATGCACAAATTATTTTTAATCCATTTTTTGACGAAATGACTCTTCTGTAATCATGAACTATCCCTCTTTATCTTTGGAAATACTGTTTTGACTTAAGCATATTTTATTTGGTATTAATATAGCTTCTTCACACTTCCATTACTGACTGTTTGCATAGTATATCATTTTAAATGTACTCATTTAGGGTCAGGTACAGTGGCTCACACCTGCAATCCCAGCACTTTGGGAGGCTGAGGCAGGTAGATCACTTGAGGTCAAAAGTTTAGGACAAGCCTATCCAATGCAGTGAAACCCCAGCTTTCTTAAAAATACCCCCACATTTAGCTAGGCGTGGTGGCAGGTTTCTGTATTCCCGGCTACTCAAAAGGCTGAGGCAGGAGAATTGCTCGAACCCAGGAGGCGGAGTTTACAGTGAGCAGAGATCGCACCACTGTACTCCAGCCTGGGAGATAGAGTAGGACACTGTCTTAAAAAAATTCAAATGTACTTATTTAGACCTACGTATATTTGTCTTTTTTTTTCTATTCAAAGCGTGTATTTCATATACAGCACTGGGTCTTGTGGGTTTTTTAAATCAATTCTGGCAATCTCTGCACTTGAATTGGAGTATGTGGTATGATTCATTAACATTTAACGTTATTAAATATAGATTTATTAGTGGTTGAATGATGTAATTGGATTCAAGCTTACAATTGAATGGTTTGTTTCATTATTTTGTTTGTTTTTGTTTGCATCCCCTTCCCCACTTTTTGTTCTGTCCCTTTTCTCCTGATGTCTTTTGGACTCTTTAAATACTTTTAAAATTTCATTTTAAAGTATCCATGACTTATTAGATGTAGTGGTTGAATATTCCTTATCTGAATTCCTTGGGACTAGAAGTGTTTTGGATTTTAAACTTTTTTCATATTTTGGAACATTTACATATACATAAAGAGATCTCTTAAAGATATAACTGAAGTCTAAACACAAAATTCACCTATGTTTACGTACACCTCATACACATAACGCAAATAAAATTTTACATATTTTTAGCAATTTTATGCACGAATCAAAGTTTGTATACATTGAACCATCAGAAAGCACACATATCGCTATCTCAGCCATCGATGTGGATGAATTTCAGATCTTGGAATATTTTGGATTTTGGGGTTTATGGATCAGACATGCTCAACCTCTACCTGTTTTCATTGTTGATTATTTTATGTGTTAAAATATGTAAAAAAGGGTTAAGTTTTCAGCTGAATGAGATTTTTGAGTTTGGAAATTAAACTAAACAGGATTTTTCTGAAGTTCCAGGATACAGGTGCAGAATGTGTAGTTTTATTATATAGGTATATGTGTACCATGGTGCTTTGCTGCACCTATCAACCGTTCATCTAGGTTTTAAGCTTCACATGCACTAGCTATTTGTCCTAATGGTCTCCCCGTCTCACCCTCCTCTGACCCCCAACTGGCCCCAATGTGTGTTGTTCCCTCCCTGTGTCCATGTGTTCTCACTGTTCGACTCCCAATTATGAGTGAGAAAGTGTGGTGCTTGGTTTTCTGCTCCTGTTTTGAACTAGACAGAATTTCTTAATATCTTAAATTGCTCAGTGAAATAGAAAATATCAAAGATTCTACCCAACTGGTGGGTAAGAATGAGTCCACGTAGCAACTTTGATAAAGTGAAGGGAAATAACAAACCATTTCTGATTGCTCCCTGCCACAGCCAGTGCATTCAACCTTTTTACTGTCCTTTTATTATTTTTTCATTGTTCTTACAGTCATTATTATTTTTCCCCAAATGAAAAAATAAAAGTGGTGGGATTGATAGTGAGGAAACAAAGACTGACAGCTGCCCCTACACCTGAGTTTAACTTTTTAGAAATATAGTCAACATGATGATTTTCACACAGGGCTAGTAGGCCTTCTGCATCTGTTATAATTCCTGTTATGTTGTGGACAGAAAATAAATTTTTCTCTCCATGGGAACCTGTTAGTGATACTTGAGAACAATGTCAACTGTAGACCAAAACCGAATACAAGTGGAAATATTGTTTCATTTTTTTTGCAGTATTCCTTTTTTAAGACCTGAGATAGGAGGATAAAAAAGGAAAGAACTATTGACATGTGCAACAACATGGCTGAATATCAAAAACATTTTCTTGACTAAAAGAAACCTTACATATGGAGTGATCACTATATAATTCTATTTCTATCAAACTTTAAAATCTGTGCTGAAAGAATATTTAAAAGTATATTTGGGTTCGGGACCGACTAAGAGGAGGCAAAACTGAGCTTTTTAGTCTCTGCTGTAATCCAAAACCCATGCTATAAACTTTGTACACAGTATCTCATTTAATCCTCAAAATCACCCTAACAGGTAGTTACTGTCACTTCCCCTGCTTCAAACAGAACATAAAGGTCAGAGAATCCAGGTACTGTGTTTTTTCTGTATTTTTTTTTTTTTTTTTGAGACGGAGTTTCGCTCATGCCACCCAGGCTGAAGTGCAATGGCGTGATCTCGGCTCACTGCAAGCTCCGTATTCTGGGTTCAGGCAATTCTCGTGCCTCAGCCTCCCAAGTAGCTGGGACTACAGGAACGCACCACCATGCCCAGCTAATTTTTTGTATCTTTAGTAGAGATGGGGTTTCACCATGTTGACCAGGATGGTTTCGATCTCTTGACCTCGTGATCCACCCGCCTGGGCCTCCCGAAGTGCTGGGATTACAGGCGTGAGCCACCATACCTGGCCCGGTACTGTGTTTTACACCTACTTAGAAGTCACCAATTCCTAATGTTCTATAAAGTGTTCTAAATAAAATGAATAAAGTAGGCAAAAAAGACCATGTAAATAGCATTTCTACAAATATCTCCTGAGACAACTTTCACATCGATGTCCAAAGACATTTACAAGAATGTTTTCCACAACACTGTTTAAAATAATAGAAAATTACAAGCCACCTAAATGTCCATGGAAGAGTTAGATTCTTTCTCTTATTTCCGTATAATGCAATACTGTGCTGATGTAGAGATATAATATTCATTTTTAAAAATTACATTCACCTTCTTCTCATGGATCCAAGGAGATATGTTAGAGAATATCTATTGCATTTGGACATAAACATAAATACAAAGGAAATAGTAGGGGCTCTCTACAAGTGGTTATATATTGGAAGAGGAAGAAGAGAAAAATAAAAGGGATCATGAACTTTGTATATGCTTTGGTAGTGTCTGGTTTTGTATATAACTTGAATTTTTTCATAAATATATTTTACAGTCTGCATAATTACCAAGTAAGAAGACAAGTAAGTCACTTTAGTAAAAGTTCTTCCAATTACTGCAACTGATTTCTACAGCCAGAATGTTCCCAGAACCTGAAAAGAGGAAGCACTATAAATGGAAGGCAGAAATACTGACACTAGAGGGCCAGAGCTGGAGAGGGTGGATCTAATGCAGCAAATCCATCAGCAGTTCTCATCGCCATCTTTAAGAAACCTCACAATTTTCCGTGCTTAATAAATGAGTTAAATTGAAAACAAATCCATGACAGTGGTGCATGAGAAAGGTTACATGTGTCCCGAATAATAAAGTCTGCGCACAGTATAAATTAAAACATACCATTTTACATTCATAAGATTGACAAACAAAAAGTAAAAGCCTAGGAATATCAAGTGAAGCCAAACACAAAACAAGTTTCCCCACATTTCCTGTGGGAATACAAATTGTTACAACTACTTTAAACAATTGGAAATTCATAGTAAAAATGAAGACAAGCCTCCCCTACAATTTACCAATCCCTCTTCTGGGAACACAGTAAGAGAGATTCTTCCCAAGAAACCTGTAAACAAATGTATATGGCACTATGCATGTAATTGTACATCGTGGTATTTCCATATGGTAAAGTATTATTCGGCAGGGAAAGTAAGTAGACCAGAGGTAGACATTTCAATATCAATAAGTTTTAGAAAAATAAAATGGAGTATAGGAAGCTGCAACTATATCTGTAATGCTTTGTTTTGCCAGGAAAATAAAGGGACACGTGGGGAGGGCAAAGGACAACAAAAACTAAACAATCTGAAACACATGCAGAAAAATACCCGTATTTTAAAATTTTCCATTGCTGCTTATATTAGTTTCTGTCTTTTCTATACGCTTGAAGTACTTGATAATCAAGAAAATATAAAAGGCATAGGAAAAAGTATTCTGAGAAAATACATCGAAAGGTTTATGGTTATTAGATTTGGTAAGATTTTAAATGACTTTAATTTTCTTTGTTATATCTCTCTATATGTCCTAGTCATACCATATTAAATGTGTATTTCATTTATGACAATAAAAATGTATTGTTTAAAAACTCATATATATGCAGTTTTACCTGACATATGATGAAACTCTACGAAACATAGATTCAGCAAAAATACTGAGAACAAGAACAAAAATAATGATATTAAGAGTTGTTGACTTTTGGATGGAGCTATGAGTGACTTTACATTTATCTCTAAACTCGATTTTTCTATAGTGGGCAAATAAAATATTTGTGAAAGCTAGATTAAATAGAAAACTATAGGTTTTAAATGAAAAGGAATTCAAATAATTTTCCAGCATGATAAAATGTTCATATTCCTAAATATGAACTACTTTACAAAAGCACCAGTGATTTTAAAGAAACATTAGATGATTTTTAAAGGAAGTCAGTTATGATACTGCAGTTTATAGTGATACTGAGTGTTTGCTAGCTCCACTAATCAGGATATTAAGTTAATAGTATATAATATGCCATAAAGAAATTATATGAGCAGAGGTTACTGCAAAAGGAGAACACAATGATTTTAAGTGGGCTGGTGACCTGAATTTCTTCCAGTGAGGGGAAACATCAGAGTCATTTGATCAATGAAGTGCCTTTTATAAATCTTCAGGAAATTTCCTATGAAGGCTTTAAGAAGATGGATTTCTTATTACGTCTGATGTATGTTCCCATGAAATTTTTACCATTACCACCATGGGCCTGCCCAGCCTAAGAGATGGAAACTGTGAGTCCAGCCCACTGACGCCCACCATCAGTAAGAAGATTGCACACTGAGGAGGCCATGACCAGCCTGCTGACTGAAATCTATACTGTAAAAGGATGATGCTGCTCCAGCAATCCTGAAACCCTGCCCTAGGATCAATGAAAAGTGGTGTCAACCTTAGAATTTCAATACGCCTAGGCAGATAGTTATCTTTAAATATAAGAACAGTATCATTTTATGGAGAAACCAAAAGAATACAGAAAAATTCTACAGTAGTCTACTCTGCCCTTCCTCCCCGTTCTGTCTTGTTAGTAACAGCCAAATCCAGGCACAAAGATGTCCTAACTTCTACACCTGAGGTTGCCCACAACGTGTGCTAGGTGACGCATCTTATAGAGCACATATGCAAACAATTATGGGATCTGAAAAACAATAACTCAGGCAGAAACATTAGGAATTAGTGCCCCTAAGTGAACCAGTGGGAAAAAGGGAGGCTTAGAGAGTTTAAACAACTTTCCCCAGTAGCTGATAAGTTACGGTGGCCTTAGACAAGCTGACAAGAGTGGTAGCAAACAGGCTTCAAGGATTACAAATTGTTCTACTATAAGGTTTTAAATCGGTTTCAAAGGCAAAGAAAAGCAAATGAAGCCATGAATTTTACAATCTACATATTTTTAGCCCTTTCTCTTTTTTGCTTTTCTTGGGTAAACTAATTAGACCCTGCAAACACATTCCCACCCAGAATGTTGTCTCCATTGCTTTAGGGCCTCACCTCTGAGCAGCCAGAGGAAATGCAGCTGACCCCTTATCTAGTTAACAACCTTTTATACTCTGCCCTTTCGCTTTGCTTTCTTCATGCCAACATAAGACATACAAAGATTCTTCTGCCTCCAAGATGCGGCAGCTTTTTCTCAGCTAGTTACCCCCAGCTAAAAATAACTGTTCCACATACTCAGAGATATATGGCAATCAAGCAACCAAGTGCCCCCTTTGCCAATGACATGTTTTTAAAAAATATGTTCAATGAGAGGCTCTTTGAAAATTACTCACTTTTTTCTGAGTTGCAAAGGAAAACGAAAGGCAAATTATGGCTCTATAAGCAACTGTTTGCACACATCCCATTAATTGGCCATCCACAGGGCTATTGACAACTAGCTCTTTTCTCTTGTCATTTCACTTACCAGGCAGAAATGATTACAAACTTAATTTCTTTGGGGGGTTATTTAGGTTAGAGAGGGCTCCTTGATAATGTAGAAGTCATAACGGCCACCAGAGACAGGAGAACAATAGCTCCCAGTGCTTCCACAATGGAGAGAGAGATAACTGAATGTCATATTCGGAAGAAATTCAAACCATCATTGATTTTTTCAGATGAAAAAACTGAGGCTCAAAGAGGTTAGGGGGTTAACCAAAGTCAGTCAGTGTTTTAGTTTGCAGCAAAGCTGAAAGCAGGCGCTAAGCATTGCAACACCTGGTGTCTTCCTTCCTCCCCTCCAACCTGCTGCTAGTAGTGTCAGTGGCAAATACAAGACAGTTCAAGGAAATGTGGCCTCAGCGAGGAGTACTAAGGACCAAGCACCAATGCATCTTGCCATTTACAACAAATTCCTTAATTACAAGGCTTCATTTATTCACAGAAGCTGCCTCTTTTGTACATAGCCAAACACACACACACACACACACACAGTGTGACAGAGATAATTTGTAATTATCTGAACGCACTCAGGGTGGTCAATTTCAGCCAGAGTGAAGAACAGAGAAAGGCAGGGTCAAGGGCACTATAGAAATAGCTGTTCCTGCTTCACTTTTCAGCCCTCCTTCCCCTCCCATCAGCCCACTTTCATTACTTTTCTCTTTGATGCAAAATCTGAAAATCTTGGTCAGGCAGCTCTGCTTATCAGTGGGTTCTGAATAACCCACTTTTATCAAACTTCATCTGATGGACCCAAAATATATTTGATCGTAGCAAAAAGTACCCTTATCAGTCCTAAAATGACACTGTCCCAAAGTGAATAGTGTTAGCAGCCAAGTGTCTAGAACCAGAAAGAAGTATGTTTAAATCCTCAATCCATCACTTTCTAGCCATGCTGTCATGTCCAACTCATTCTTCTTAAACAATATCTCACTAAGCACACTAGACTGTAGAAATGCACACAGATAGGGCCTTACTTTTCTGGCTTTATTCCTGCGAGGCAGCAGTGGACACTAACATATCTGTCACTCCAGTTAATGTAAAGGTTTAACTGGTACAAGTGCTGTGCAGGCAGGTCTCTGGAACAATGAGAGCACCCAGGAGAAGGCTTTGCTTTAATTACAAAGGTCAGGAAAGGTTTCCCCTAGGGAGGGACCGAGATCAGAAGCATGAGTGGGCAGTAAGTGGGCAAAGTAAGGACGATCTGGCATTCCTGGCAAATATGTGGTGCAGGGGGACCTGGACCTTGGCCAGTACAAGATGCTGAGTCTTTGCAGTGCAGAGCAGAGAGGAGGGGCACGCCATGAGGACAGAGAAATGGAAAGAAGACTGTGGCCATGGTGAGGAGGTTTGTCCTCATTCTAAGAAGGACTGGGAGGTATGGGACATGGTCTGAGTTACGTGGAGGACAGACTGGAGACAACATGGACACAGACACACAGGTGGAAGGCCAGGAGGTAATCCACAGAAGGGCTGCAATGAGAATTTTAATGGAAAGAAAAAACAGAAGCTAAGGGATATTTAAGAACTAAAATAAGCAGGCCTGAATGGTCAGTTGGATATGAGAAGTGAGAGAGAAAGGGATAAACCAGAGCTCACTCATAGGACTTTGGCTTGTGTGACTGGATAGGTGGTGGCACCATTTTCTAAAAACCAGAATGGAAGAAGGAGCAGACTAGTGACTTAAACCTCATAGCCTCAGTTTTCTCATCTGTAAAATGGGAATAGTCCTACATATATCACAATGTTTTTGAAAGCATTAGAAAATATTCCTAGAAAATGAAGCCTTCATACAAAGCGGTGTATGTTTCTTCCCCAAATAAATGGGACCTATAGGCTTCTTTTTCTTGATCTGATTGGAAACTCAGGATCTCAGATATTCATTTCTTTTCATCCTCTTCTCTGATGGCTCTACCAAATTGCTGGTTTACTGATCTCATCGCCCTAAACAACGTATGGTACTCCATACTAGTCAAATAGGCAAGTTGGCAATTGCTCTTCTGAACAAATTATTGTAAATGTCACTGCTACAGTGCAGCTCATAGTGGCTCACTTAGCTGTTCAAGGGAAAACTTCTTGCAAATGCAGCTCTTATTATTTGCCAAATGTTCATGCACAAATGCATTTATTTTACCAAGAGCGTAGTGTTGGGTCATTTAAGGAGAATGGAAAAACACCACTCACAATTGAAGAGGCAAAATAGCATACATACAGCACTCCAGAGCTTGCAAACCCCTTCATATACACTATACCAATGGTACCTCACACTGACTGCGGAGAGGCTGAGATGACGAGAAAGGGCAGGTATATTTATGATTATTTTTTCAAGTAAGGTTAACTTAGACAAAGTAACTCTCTCCAGGTCACAACTCAAGGAAGTAATACATTTCTGTGATGAAAATACAAGTCTTGGGGCTTCTGATTTTATCATGTGTCTATCAAAATCCCCCACCTGCCAACGTTAAGCCATACAATGTAGAACATAAAAACCATACAGCCTCTGAAACAGAGGAGAGGGGCGAGATTAAAACTCATTTAAACTTACATAATCATATTTTATCAATTCATTATTAGTCCACTATGATCATTGTGGTCGTCATTAATAGACAAGACGTGTTGAGCAACTACTACCTGCCAGACCAAATAGGAAGGACTTCATCTGTGCTGTTTCACTGAACCTTTACTTTCAACAAAGGTGCTCTTAAAAATCAGAATTATGAAAGTACAGATGAGAAAATGGAAGCCGAGAAGGCTTGAGTTGCCTAAACCTGCTCCTAAATCCCAGCCTTTTTCCAAGGCCACTCTACTAGACTTGCTTCTGTGGGATCTATTGTATTCATATTCAAATACCAATAAGGCCAAGACAATGAGTACTTTTGAGTTCTTCTGGGTTTTGGGGAAAATTTAAACAATGTCTCCCAATCTCCTGAATGCATTTAATGTATTCCGCCGATTCCATAAGCGAACAGGCATGAAGGCTTATCTGAAATGATACCACTCTAGTTTCACTGTAACAGTACATTTTGTCTAGAATATTTCTATCTCAAATGCTGATCCTCATTCTGTTACTTACTGGTTGTATATCGTTGGACAAGTGGCTTAGCAGCTCAGACACTCAATTTAGTAGTCTGCGAAGTAGGGTTGACGATAGTTCCAATAGTATAATAAAAGTGGAACCATCTGCAGAAAGCACTTGACATGGTTTCTAGAACATGGTTAGTAAGCCACACATATTAACTATGATTATTTTTTATTTTGATGATCCTTGTGACCACAGAACAGAGGTTAGCTACATTCTACAGAGAGGAAACTGGTTCTAAGATATAAAGTGTTTTCTGTAAATTCACCCAGCTTGATAGAATTAAGATAAGGAAGCACATCTCCTAAATGTGACAGAGAAAATTTTTGTTACTAAAATCTCCAGCAACTCTCTGAGGAGGTGGGTCTTGGTAGCTGAAGAATTCTGAAAGTAGAAGTGGACAGAAGCTAAAATGCTCATAGGGAAAAGATAAGAAATCAAGAAACCTGAACATGATTCAATAGTGAGCAAAGAGAAAAACAGGGGAGAGGGAGAATATGTTCAAAGGGATTTGAGAAATTTGCTCCCCACACACAATGTAAATTACTATGAAAATACTGTGTTAGAAAAAATATACAAGGCCCTTTTCTACACTATTTTAAAGTATATACACCGTCTCAATATTGGCTGTCTTGTAAAATACAAAAATTCTATTTTTATGCAGTTACAGAAAATATAAATACTCGAATTTAACCTTAAAAAATTTACTCTGAAGACACTCTGATAGAAAAAATATACAATGCAATTTTCTACTATGTTTTAAAGTATATGCACCGACTCAATATTCTCTATCTTGTAAAATATGGAAATTCTAATTTTATGCGGTTACAGAATATATACATACTCATTTTAACACAAATGTTAAACACAAAATTACTAAAAATGTAAATATTCTCTTTTTACCCCAACGTTAAAAACAAAATTGTTCTGACAATACTCTGTTAGAAAAAATATACAATGCCCTTTTCTATTCTGTTTTAAAGTATATACACCATCTCCATATTCCCTCTTGTAAAACATGGAAATTCTATTATTACGTGGATAGAGAAATTGTAAGTATTTCCGTTTGACTTCAATGTTAAAAACGGAATTACTCTAAAGACACTCAGTTAGAAAAAATACACAATGCTTTTTTTACTATCTTTTTTAGTATATACACAATTTCAATATTCTCTCACATGTAAAATACAAAAATTCTAAATTTACGTGGTTAGACACAAATATAAATATTCTCTATGCACCCCAATGTAAAAAACAAAATTGCGTGGAAGATACTCTGTTAGAAAAAAAATATAATGCTCTTTTCTACTCTCTTATGGTATATATATACCATCTCAATATTCTCTCTCATGTAAAATACTGAAAATCTAAATTTACGCTGTTAGAAATAAATATAAATATCCTCTATGTCCCCGAATGATATAAGCAAAATTGCTCGAAAAATAGTCTGTTAGAAAAAATATACAATGCCCTCTTCCACATTCTTTTGGAGTATATACACAATCTCAATATTCTTTATCATGTAAAATAACAAAATTCTAAATATACGTGAATAGAAAAACATAAATATTATCTAATTACCCAAATGCTGAAAGGAAAATTGCTCTAATGATAATCTGTATGAAAAAATATACAATGCCCTTTTCTACACACTTTTGGAGTATATAAACCAAATCAATGTGCTCTCTCATGTAAAATATTAAAATTCTAAATTTACACGGATAAAAAATATATAAATATTATCTATGTAACACAATGTTAAAAGCAAAATTGCTCTAAAGAAAATCTGTTCCAAAAAATATACAATGCCCTTTTCTACACTGTTTTGGAGTATATACAGCAACTCAGTATGCTCTCTCATGTAAAATATAGAAATTCTAATTTTACGTGAATCACAATAAATCTAAATAATATCTAGGCGCCCCAAAGTTAAAAGAAAATGGCTCTGAATATAGTCTGTTACAAAAAATATACAATGCTTTATTCTACTCTGTTTTGGAGGATATACACCAACTCAATATGCTCACTCATGTAAAATACTGAAATTCTAATTTTACTTGAATTGATAAAAATCTAAATATTATGTAGGAACCCAAATGCTAAAAGTAAAATTGCTCTGAATATAATCTGTCAGAAAAAATATACAATGGCCTTTTCTACTCTGGGTTGGAGTATATACACCAACTCAATATGCTCTCTCAGGTGAAATTACGAAATTCTAATTTTAGGCGGATCGAAAAAAATCTAAATAATATCTAGGCGCCTCAAAGTTAAAAGAAATTGGCTCTGAATGTAGTCTGTTAGAAAAAATATACAATGCCTTATTCTACTCTGTTTTGGAGTATATACACCAAATCAGTATGCTCTCTCATGTAAAATACAGAAATTCTAATTTTACCGGAATCGAAAATATCCAAGTATTACCTAGGCACCCCAATGTTAAAAACAAAATTGCTCTTAATATAATCAGTCAGAAAAAATATACCATTCCCTATTCTACTCTGTTTTGGAGTATATACATCAACTCCATATGTTCTCTCATGAAAAATACAAAAATTCTATATTTAAGCGAATCAAAATAAATCTAAATATTATCTAGGCACCCAAGTGTTAAAAACAATATTGATCTGAATATAATCTGTCAGAAAAAATATAAAATGCCTTATTCTACTCTGTTTTAAAGTATATACAAAAACTCAGTATGCTCTCTCAGGTTAAATACCGAAATTCTAATATTACGTGAATCATAAAAAAATCTAAATATATTTTAGGCACCCCAATGTTAAAACTAAAATTGCTCTGAATATAATCTGTCAGAGAAAATAAGCAATGCCATATTCTACGCTGTTTTAAAGTATATACACTAACTCGGTATGATCTCTCACTTAAAATACCGAAATTCTAATTGTACGCGAATCAGAAAAAAATCTAAATAATATCTAGGCGCTTAAAAGTTTGAAGAAAATGGCTGTGAATACAGTCTGTTAGAAAAAATATAGAATGCCTTATTCTATTCTGTTTTGGAGGATATACACCAACTCCATATGCTCTCTCAAGTAAAATACAGAAATTCTATATTTAAGCGAATCGAAAAAAATCTAAATATTATCTAGGCACCACAATGTTTTAAGTAAAATTGCTCTCAATATAATCTGTCAGAAAAATTATACAATGCCCTTTTGTACTCTGTTTTCGAGTATATACACAAACTCAATATACTCTCTCATGTAAAATAACGAAATTCTAATTTTATGCGAATCGAAAAGAATCTAAATAATATTTAGGCGCTTAAAAGTTACAAAAAATGGCTCTGAATATAGTCTGTTATAAGAAATATACAATGCCTTATTCTACTCTGTTTTGGAGCATATAAACCAACCCAGAATGCTCTCTCATGTAAAATACCGAAATTCTAATTTTACGCAAATCAAAAGAAATCTAAATAATATCTAGGCGCCCTAAAGTTAAAAGAAAATGTCTCTGAATATACTATGTTAGAAAAAATATACAATGCCTTATTGTACTCTTTTGTGGAGTATATACACCCACTCCATATGCTCTCTCATGTATAATACAGAAATTCTACATTTAAGCGAATCAAAAAAAATCTAAAGATTACCTAGGCAGCCCAATGTTAAAAGCAAAATTGCTCTGAATATAATCTGTCAGAAAAAAATACAATGCCCTATTCTCCTCTGTATTGGAGTATATACACCAAATCAGTATTCTCTCATGTAAAATACCGAAATTGTAATTTTACGTGAATCGAAATAAATCTAAATAATATCTAGGCGCCCCACACTGAAAAGAAAATGGCTCTGAATATAGTATGTTAGAGAAAATATGCAATTCCCTATTCTACTCTGTTTTGGAGTATATACAGCAACTCAGTGTGCTCTCTCATATAAAAAACCGAAATTCTAATTTCACGTGAATCGAAAAAAATATAAACATTATCTAGGCACCCGAATGTTAAAAGAAAATTGCTTTGCATATAATGTGTCAGAAAACATATAAAATGCCCTTTTCTACTCTGTTTTGTAGTATATACACCAACTCAATATGCTCTCCCATGTAAAATACAGAGATTCTCTAAGTGAATCGAAAAAAAATCTAAATATTATCTAGGCACCGCAATGTTAAGAACAAAATTGCTCTGAATATAATCTGTCAGAAAAAATATACAATGCCCTATTCTACTCTGTTTTGGAGTATATACACCAACTCCATATGCTCTCTCATGTAAAATACAGAAACTCCATATTTAAGGGAATTGAAAAAAATCTAAATATTATCTAGGGACCACAATGTTAAAAGCAACATTGCTCTGAATATAATCTGTCAGAAAAAATATACAATGCCCTTTTCTACTCTGTTTTGTACTATATTCACCAACTCAATATGCTCACTTATGTAAAATACTGAAATTTTAATTCTACCCGAATCGAAAAATCTAAATGTTATCTAGACAACCCAATGTTAAAAGCAATATTGCTCTGAATATAACCTGTCAGAAAAAATATACAATGCCACATTCTACTCTGTTTTGGAGTATATAGACCAACTCAATATGCTCTCTGATGTAAAATACAGAAATTCTGTATTTAAGCGTATTGAAAAAAATCTAAATATTATCTAGGCACCCCTTGATAAAAACAAAATTGCTCTGAATATAATCTGTCAGAGAAAATATACAATACCATATTCTACACTGTTTTGGAGTATATACACCAACTCCGTATGCTCTCTCAGGTAAAATACAGAAATTCTCAATTTAAGCGAATCAAAAAAAATCTAAATATTATCTAGGCACCCCAATGTTAAAAGCAAATTTGCTCTCAATAGAATCTGTCAGAAAAAATATAAGATGCCCTTTTGTACTCTGTTTTGTAGTACATACACCAACTCAATATGCTCTCTCATGTAAAATACCAAATTCTAATTTTATGTGAATCGAAATAAAACCTAAATAATATCGAGGTGCCCCAAAGTTAAAATAAAATGGCTCTGAATATAGTCTGTTTTAAAAAACATACAATGCCTTATTCTACTGTGTTTTGAAGTATATACACCAACTCAGTGTGCTCTCTCATGTAAAATAAAGAAATTCTAATTTTAAACGAATCTAAAAATTCTAAATATTATCTAGGCAACCCAGTGTTAAAAACAAAATTGCCCTGAATATAATCTGTCCGAAAAAATATACAGTGCCGTATTCTACTCTATTTTGGAGTATATACACCAACTCCATATGCTCTGTCATGTAAAATACAGAAATTCTATATTTAAGCGAATCGAAAAATATCTAAATATTATCTAGGAACCCCAATGTAAAATCCAAAATTGCCCAGAATATAATCTGTCAGAAAAAATATACAATGCTCTTTTCTACTTTGTTTTGTAGTATACACACCAATTCATTATGCTCTCTCATATAAAATACAGAAATTCTAATTTTACCCGAATAGAAAAAATCTAAATATTATCTTGGCACCACAATGTTAACAACAAAATTCCTCGGAATATAATCTGTCATAGAAAATATACAATGCCCTATTCTACTCTGTTTTGTGGTATATAAACCAAGTCCATATGCTTTCTCATGTAAAATACAGAAATTTTAATTTTACCCAAATCGAAAAAATCTGAATATTATCTAGGCACCACAATGTTAAAACCAAAATTGCTTTGAGTATAATCTCTCAGAAAAAATATACAATGCCCTATTCTAATCTGTTTTGGAATATATACACCAAGTCCATACTCTCTGTCATGTAAAATACAGAAATTCTATATTTAAGCGAATCGAAAAAAATCTAAATATAATCTTGCCACCCCAATGTTAAAAGAAAAATTGCTCTGAATATAATTTGTCAGAGAAAATATACTATGCCCTTTTCTACTCTGTTTTGTAGTATATACACCAACTCAATATGCTCTCTCATGTAAAATACTGAAATTCGAATTTTACGCGAATCGAAAAAATTCTAAATAATATCTAGGCGTCCAAAAGTTAAAAGAAAATAGCTCTGTATATAGTCTGTTAGAAAAAATATACACTGCCTTATTCTACTCTTTTTTAGAGTATATAAACAAACTCAGTCTGCTCTCTCATGTAAAATACAGAAATTAAAATTTTACGCGAATCGAAAAAATGTAAATGTTATCTAGGAAGCCCAATGTTAAAAACAAAATTGCTCTCAATACAATCTGTAAGAAAAAATATACAATGCCCTATTCTACTCTGCTTTGGAATATATACAGCCACTCCATATGCTCTCTCATGTAAAATACAGAAATTCTATATTTAAGGGAATCAAAAAAATTCTAAATATTATTTAGGCACCCCAATGTTAAAAGAAAAATTGCTCTGAATATAATCTGTCAGATCAAATGCACTATGCCCTTTTCGACTGTGTTTTGTTGTATATAAACCAACTCCATATGCTCTCTCAGGTAAAATACAGAAATTCTAATTTTACGTGAATCGAAAAAAATCTGAATAATATCTAGATGCCCCAAAGTTAAAAGAAAATGGCTCTAAATTTCGTCTGTTAAAAAACAAATAAACAATGCCTTATTCTACCCTGTTTTGGAGAATACTCACCTACACAGTATGCTCACTCATGTAAAATTACGAAACTATAATTTTACGTGAATTGAAAAAAATCTGAATATTATTTAGGCACCCCAATGTTAAAAGAAAATTGCTCTGAATATAATCTGTCAGAAAAAATATACAATGACCTTTTCTACTCTGTTTTGGAGTATATACACCAACTCAATATGCTCTCTTGTAAACTAATGAAATTCTAATTTTACGCGAATCGAAAAAAATCTAAATAATATCTAGGCGCCCCAAAGTTAAGGAAAATAGCTCTGAATATAGTCTGTTAGATTAAACATACAATACCTTATTCTACTCTGTTTTGGAGTATATAAACCAACTCAGTATGCTCTCTCATGTAAAATACCGAAATTCTAATTTTACCTGAATCGAAAAATCTAAATATTATCTAGGCACTTCAATGTGAAAAACAAAATTGCTCTGAATATAATCTGTCAAAAAAAATATACAATGCCCTATATTACTCTGTTTTGAAGTATATAGACCAACTCTATTTGCTCTCTTGTAAAATACAGAAATTCTATATTTAAGCAAATTGAAAGAAATCTAAATATTATCCAGGCACCCCAATGTTAAAAGCAAAACTGCTCTGAATATAATCTGTCAGAAAAATTATACAATGCCCTATTCTACTCTGTTTTGTAGTATATACACCAACTCCATATGCTCTCTCAGGTAAAATACCGAAATTATAATTTTACGTGAATTGAAAAAAATTTAATATATCTAGGAGCCCTAAATTTAAAAGAATATGGCTCTGAAAAAGTCTGTTAGAAACAATATACAATGCCTTATTGTACTCTGTGTTGGAGTAGATACACCAACTCAGTATGCTCTCTCATGTAAAATACAGAAATTCTATATTTAAGCAAATTGAAAAAAATCTAAATATTATTTAGGCACCCCAATGTTAAAAGCAAAATTGCTCTGAATATAATATGTCAGAAAAAATATACAATGCCCTTTTCTACTCTGTTTTGGAGTATATACACCAACTCCATATGCTCTCTCATGTAAAATACAGAAATTCTAATTTTATGCGAATCGAAAAAAATCTAAATTATATCTAGGCGCCCCGAAGTTAAAAGAAAATGGCTCCGAATATAGTCTTTTAGAAAAAATATACAATGCCTTTTCCTACTCTGTTTTGGAGTATATACACCAACTGAGTATGCTCTCTCATGTAAAATACCGAAATTCTAATTTTACGTGAATCGAAAAAAATTGAAATATTATCAAGGCACCCCAATGTTAAAAGCAAAATTGCTCGGAATATAATAGTTCAGAAAGAATATACAATGCCCGTTTCTGCTCTGTTTTGGAGTACATACACCAACTCAATATGCTCTCTCATGTAACATACGGAAATTGTAATTTTACACGAACCGAAGAAAATCTAAATGATATCTAGGCATTCCAAAGTTAAAAGAAAATGTCTCTGAATATACTCTGCTAGTAAAAATATACAATGCCTTATTCTACTTTGTTTTGGAGTATATACCCCAACTCAGTATGCTCTCTCATGTAAAATAGAGAAATTCTAATTTTAAGTGAATTTAAAAAATCTAAATATTATCTAGGCATCTGAATGTTAAAAACAGAATTTCTCTGAATATAATCTGTCAGAAAAAATATATAATGCCCTATTCTACTCTGTTTTGGAGTACATACACCAACTCCATATGCTCTCATGTAAAATACAAAATTCTATATTTAAGCGAATCGAAAAAAATCTAAATGTTATCTAGGAACCCCAATGTTAAAAGTAAAATTTCTCAGAATATAATCTGTCAGAAAAAATATACAATTCCCTATTCTACTCTGTTTTGGAATATATACACCAACTCAGTGTGCTCTCTCATGTAAAATACAGAAATTTTACATTTAAGCAAATCGAAAATAATCTAAATATTATATAGGCACCCCAATGATAAAAGCAATATTGCACTGAATATAATCTGTCAGAAAAAATATACAATGCCCTATTCTACTCTGTTTTGGAGTACATACACCAATTTCATATGCTCTCTCATATAAAATACAGAAATTCAATACTTAAGTGAATCGAAAAAAATCTAAATATTATCTAGGCACCTCAATGTTAAAAGAAAAATTTTTCTGATTATAGTCTGTCAGAAAAAATGTACAATGACCTTTTCTACTCTGTATTGGAGTATATACACCAACTCAATATGCTCTCTCATATAAAATACCGAAATTGTAATTTTATGCGAATCGAAAAAAATATAAATAATATCTAGGCGCCCCAAAGTTAAAAGAAAATGGCTCAGAATATAGTGTGTTAGAAAAAATATACAATGCCTTATTCTACTCTCTTTTGGAGTATATACACCAACTCACTGTGCTCTCTCATGTAAAATACCGAAATTCTAATTTTACGTGAATCACAACAAATGTAAATATTATCTAGGCACCCCACTGTAAAAACAAAATTGCTCTGAATATAATCCGTCAGAAAAAATATACAATGCCCTATTCTACTTTGTTTTGGAGTATATACACCAACTCCATATGCTCTCTCATATAAAATACAGAAATTCTATACTTAAGCGAATCAAAAAAAATCTAAATATTATCTAGGCACCCCAATGTTAAAAGAAAAATTTCTCTGAATATAATCTGTCAGAAAAAATATACAATGCCCTTTTCTCCTTGGTTTTGGAGTATATACGCCAACTCCATATGCTCTATCATGTAAAATACAGAAATTCTAATTTTACGTGAATCGAATAAACCTAAATATTATCTAGGCACCCCACAGTTAAAAATAAAATTGCTCTGAATATAATCCGTCAGAAAAAATACACAATGCCCTTTTCTACTCTGTTTTGGAGTATATACACCAACTTAATATGCTCTTTCTTGTAAAGTACAGAAATTCTATATTTAAGCGAATCGAAAAAATCTAAAAAATATCTAGGCACTCAAAAGTTAAAAGAAAATGGCTCTGAATATAGTCCGTTAGAAAAAATATACAATGCCCTTTTCTAATCTGTTTTGGTGTATATACACCAACTCAGTATGCTCTCTCATATAAAATACAGAAATTCTAATTTTACATGAATAGAAAAAAATATAAATATTATCTAGGCACACCGATGTTAAAAACAAAATTGCTCTCAATATAATCTTACAGAAAAAATATACAATGCCCTATTCTACTTCTTTTTGGAGTATATACACCAACTCCATATGCTCTATCATATAAAATACAGAAATTCTGTATTTAAGCGAATCGAAAAAAATCTAAATATTATCTAGGCACCTTAATGTTAAAAGGAAAATTTCTCTGAATAAATTCTTTCAGAAATAAGATACAATGTCCTATTTTACTCTGTTTTGTAGTATATAAAAAAATTCAATATGCTCTGTCTTGTAAAATACCAAAATTCTAATTTTACGTGAATCGAAAAAAATCTTAATATTATCTAGGCACCCCAATGTTAAAAGAAAAATTGCTCTGAATAAATTCTTTCAGAAATAATATACAATGCCCTATTTTACACTGTTTTGGAGTATATAAACCAATTCAATATGCTCTATCATATAAAATACCAAAATTCTAATTTTACGTGAATCAAAAATAATCTTAATGTTATCTAGGCACCCCAATATTAAAAGCAAGATTTCTCTGAATATAATCTGTGAGAAAAAATATACAATGCCCTTTTCTACTCAGTTTTGGACTATATACACCAACTCAATATGCTCTCTCATTTAAAATACTGAAATTCTAAATTTAAGTGAATCGAAAAAATCTAAATATTATCTAGGCACCCCAATGTTAAAAGCAAAATTGCTGTGAATTAATTCTGTTAGAAATAATATACAATGCCCTATTTTAATCTGTTTTGGAGTATATACACCAATTCAATATGCTATCTCATGTAAAATACCGAAATTCTAATTTAACGGGAATCGAAAAAAATATAAATATTATCTAGAAACCCCAATGTTAACAACAAAATTAGTCTGAATATAATCTGTCAGAAAAAATATACAATGCCTTATTTTACTTTGTTTTGGAGTATATACACCAACTCAATATGCTCTCTCATGTAAAATACCGAAATTCTAATTTTACGGGAATCGAACAAAATATCAATATTTTCTAGGCACCCAATGTTAAAAGCAAAATTGTTCAGAATATAATCTGTCAGAAATAATATACAATGCCCTTTCCTACTCTGTTATAAAGTATATAAACCAACTCAATATGCTCTCTCATGTAAAATAAAGAAATTGTAAATTTACGCAAATTAAAAAATTCTAAATATTATCTAGGCACCCCAATGTTATAAGCAAAATTCTTCTGAATGTAATCTGTCAGAAAAAATATACAATGCCTTTTTCTACTCTGTTTTGGAGTATATACACCAACTCAATATTCTCTCCCATGTAAAACACACACGTTCAAATTTTACACGAACCAAAAAAAATCTAAATATTATCTAGGCATTCCAATGTTAAAAGCAAGATTGCTCTGAATATAGTCTGTCAGAGAAAGAACACAATGCCCTCTTCTACTCTTTTTTGGAGTATATAAACCAACTCAATATGCTCTCTCATGTAAAATACAAAAATTCTAATTTTACCTGAATCGAAAAAAATCGAAATATTATCTAGGCACCCCAATGTTGAAAGCAAAATTGCTCTGAATATAATCTGTCAGAAAAATATACAATGCATTTTTCTACTCTGATTTGGAGTATATACACCAACCCAATATGCTCTCTCATATAAAATACAGAAATTCTAAATTTATGAGAATCAAAATAAATCTAAATATTATTTAGGCACCCAATGTTAAAAGCAAAATTGCTCTAAATATAACCTGTCAGAAATAATATACAATTCCTTTCCTACTCTGTTATAAAGTATATACACCAACTCAATATGCTCTCTCAGGTAAAATACCGAAATTATAAATTTACAAAATTAAAAAAATTCTAAATGTTATCTATGCAACCCAATGTAAAAAGCAAAATTGTTCTGAATGTAATCTGTCAGAGAAAATATACAATGCCTTTTTCTACTCTGTTTTCGAGTACATACACCAACTCATTTTGCTCTCCCATGTAAAATACAGAAGTTCAAATTTTACACGAACCTAAAAAAATCTAAATATTATCTAGGCATTTCAATGTTAAAAGCAAAATTGCTCTGAATATAGTCTCTCAGAGAAAATACGCAATGCCCTCTTCTACTTTTTTTGGAGTATATAAACCAACTCAATATGCTCTCTCATGTAAAATACCGAAATTCTAATTTTACCTGAATCGAAAAATATCTAAATATTATCTAGGCACCCCAATGTTAACAGCAAAATTGCTCTGAATATAGTCTTTCAGAAAAAAAAATACTATGCCCTTTTGTATTCAGTTTTGGATTATATACACCAACCCAATATGCTCTCTCATGTAAAATACCGAAATTCTAAATTTACACGAATCGAAAAAAATGTAAATAATATTTAGGCCCCCAATGTTAAAAGCAAAATTGCTCTGAATATAATCTGTCAGAAAAAATATACAATTCCCTTTCCTAATCTGTTTTAAAGTATATACACCAACTCAATATGCTCTCTCATGTAAAATACCGAAATTATAAATTTACGCAAATTAAAAAAATTCTAAATATTATCTAGGCACCCGAATGTTAACAGCAAAATTGCTCTGAATGTAATCAGTCAAAATAATATACAATGCCTTTTTCTACTCTGTTTTGGAGTATATACACCAACTCAATATGCTCTCCGATGTAAAATATAAAAATTCATATTTTACACGAACCGAAAAATCTAAATATTATCTAGGCATTTCAATGTTAAAAGCAAAATTGCTCTGAATATAATCTGTCAGAAAAAATAAACAATGATTTTTCTACTGTGTTTTGGAGTATATTCACCAGCTCAATATGCTCTCTCATGTAAAATACCGACATTCTAAATTTCCACGAATCGAAAAAAATCTAAATATTTTCTAGGCCCCCCAATGTTAAAAGCAAAATTGCTCTGAATAAAATCTTTCAGAGAAAATATACAATGCCCTTTTCTATTCTGTTTTGGGGAATATAAACCAACCCAATCTGCTCTCTCATGTAAAATAACAAAATTCTAAATTTATGCAAATCGAAAAAAATCTAAATATTATCGAGGCACCCAATGTTAAAAGCAAAATTGCTCTGAACATAATCTGTCAGAAATAATATACAATGCCCTTTCCTACTCTGTTATAAAGTATATACACCAACTCAATATGCTCTCTCGTGTAAAATACAGAAATTATAAATTGATGGAAATTAAAAAATTCTAAATATTATCTAGGCACCCCAATGTTAAAAGCAAAATTGTTCTGAATGTAGTCTGTCAGAAAAAATATACAATGCCTTTTTCTACTATGTTTTCCAATATATACACCAAGTCAATATGCTCTCCCAGGTAAAATACAGTAGGTCAAATTTTACACGAACCGAAAAAAATCTAAATATTATTTAGGCATTCCAATGATAAAAGAAAAATTGCTCTGAATATAATCTGTCAGAAAAAATATACAATGCTTTTTTCTACTCTGTTTTGGAGTATATACACTAACCCAATATGCTCTCTCATGTAAAATACCGAAATTCTAAATTTACGCGAATCGAAAAAAATCTGAATATTATCTAGGCACCACAATGTAAAAACCAAAATTTCTCGGAAAAAAATCTGTCAGAGAAAATATACATTGCTCTTTTCTACTCTGTTTTGGAGTATATAAACCAACTCAATATGCTCTCCCATGCAGAGTAACGAAATTCTAAATTTACACGAACAGAAAAAAATCTAAACATTATCTAGGCATACCAATGTTAAAAGAAAAATTGCTCTGAATATAATCTGTCAGAAAAAATATACAATGCTTTTTTGTACTCTCTTTTGGCGCATATACACTAACCCAATATGCTCTCTCATGTAAAATATCAAAATTCTAAATTTACGCGAATCAAAAAAAATCTAAATATTATCTAGGCACCCGAATGATAAAATAAAATAGATCTGAATATAATCAGTCAGGAAAAATATACAATCCCCTTCTCTACTTTGTTTTGGAGTTTATACACCAACTCAATATGCTCTCTCATGTAAAATACCGAAATTGTAATTTTACGCGACTCGAAAGAAATCTAAATATTATTGAGGTACCACGATGTTAAAACCAAAATTTCTCTGAATATAATCTCTCAGAAATAATATACAATGCCCTATTCTACTCTGTTTTGATGTATATAAACAAACTCAATATGTTCTCTCATGTAAAATACCAAAATTCGAATTTTACGGGAATCGAGAAAAATCTAAATATTATCTAGGCACCCCAATGTTAAAGGAGAATGGCTCTGAATATAATCTGTCAGAAAAAATATACAATGCTTTTTTCTACTCTGTTTTGGAGTATATACACCAACTCAATATGCTCTCTCATGTAAAATACCAAAATTCAAAATTTAAATGAACAGCAAAAAGTCTAAATATTATCTAGGCATTCCAATGTTAAAAGCAAAATTGTTCTGAATATAATCTGTCAAAAATAATATACAATGCCCTTTCCTACCCTGTTATAAAGTATATACACAAGCTCAATATGCTCTCTCATGTAAAATACGGAAATTCTAACTTTACGTGAATCGAAAAAAATCTAAATATTATCTAGACACCCCAATGTTAAAAGCAAAATGGCTCTGAATATAATGTGTCAGAAAAACTATAAAATGCCCTTTTGTACTTTGATTTTTAATATATACACCAACTCAATATACTCTCATGTAAAATACAGAAATTCTAATTTTATGTGAATTGAAAAAAATCTAAATGATATCTAGGAGCCCCAAAGTTAAAGAAAATGGCTCTGAATATAGTCGGTAAGAAAAAATATACAATGCCTTATTCTACTCTGTTTTGGAGTATAGACCAACTCAGTATGCTCCCTCATGTAAAATACCGAAATTCTAATTTTACATGAATCGAAAAAAATCTAAATATTATCCTGGCACCCCAATGTTAAAATCAAAATCGCTCTGAATATAATCTCTCAGAAAAAATATACAATGCCCCATTCTACTTTGTTTTGGAGTATATACACCACCTCAATATGCTCTCTCATGTAAAATACAGAAATTCTATATTTAAGCGAATCGAAAAAGATCTAAATATTATCTAGGCACACCAATGTTAAAAGCAAAATTGCTCTGAATATAATCTGTCAGAAAAAAGATACAATGCTTTTTTCCACTATGTTTTGTAGTATATAAACCAACTCAATATGCTCTCTCATGTGAAATACCGAAATCCTAAATTTACACGAATCGAAAAATATATAAATAATATCTATGTGCCCGAAAGTGAGACAAAAATGCCTCTAAATATAGTCTGTTAGAAAAAATATACAATGCCTTATTCTACTCTGTTTTGGATTATATACACCAAGTCAGTATGCTCTCTAATGTAAAATACCGAAATTCTAATTTTACGCAAATCAAAAAAAATCTATATAATATCTAGGCTCCCCACAGTTAAAAGAAAATGGCTGTGAATATAGTCTGTCAGAAAAAATATACAATGCCTTATTCTACTTCGTTTCGGAGTATATACACCAACTCAGTATGCTATCTCATGTAAAATAAGAAAATTCATATTTTACGCGAATCTAAGAAAATCTAAATAAAACCCAGGAGGCCCAAAGGTAAAAGAATATGGCTCTGAATATAGTCTGTTAGAAAAAATATACAATGCATTATCTTACACTGTTTTGGAGTATATACACGAACTCAGTATGCTCTCTCATGTAAAATACTGAAATTCTAAATTTACGTGAATCGAAGAAAATCTAAATAATATCTAGGTGCCCCAAAGTTAAGAGAAAATGGCCCTCAATATAGTCTGTTAGAGAAAATATACAATGCCTTATTCTACTCTGTTTTGGAGTGTATACACCAACTCAGTATGCTCTCTCATGTAAAATACCGAAATTCTAATTTTACGTGAATCGATAAAAATCTGAATATTATGTAGGCACCCGAATGTTAAAAGCAGAATTGCTCTGAATATAATCTGTCAAAAAAAATATACAATGCCTTTTTATACTCTGTTTTGGACTATATACACTAACTCAATATGCTCTCTCAGGTAAAATACCGAAATTCTAATTTTATGTGAATCGAAAAAAATCTAAATAATATCTAGGCACAACGAAGTTAAAAGAAAATGGCTCTAAATATAGTCTGTCAGAAAAAATATACAATGCCTTATTCTACTCTGTTTTGGAGTATATACACCAACTGGATATGCTCTCTCACGTAAAATACCGAAATTCTAATTTTACTCGAATCGAAAAAATCTAAATATTATCTCGACACCCCAATGTAAAAAACAAAATTGCACTAAATATAATCTGTCAGAAAGAATACACAATACCTCATTCTACTCTGTTTTGGAGTACATACACCAACTCCATATGCTCTCTTATGTAAAATACAGAAATTCTATATTTAACCGAATTGAAAAAAATCTTAATATTATCTAGGCACCCCAATGTTAAAAGCAAAATTGCTCTGAATATAATCTGTCAGAAAATATATACAATGGCTTATTCTACTCTCTTTTGGAGTATATACACCAACTCAGTATGCTCTCTCATGTAAGATACAGAAATTCTAATTTTACGTGAATCGAAAAAATCTAAATATTACCTAGTCAACCAAATGTTAAAAACAAAATTACTCTGTATATAATCTGTCAGAGAAAATATACAATGCCCTATTCTACTCTGTTTTGGAGTGTATACACCAACCTCATATGCTCTCTCATGTAAAATACCAAAATTCTAATTTTACGCGAATCGAAAAAAATCTAAATAATATCTAGGCGAACCAAAGTTAAAAGAAAATGCCTCTGAACATAGTCTGTTAGAAAAAATATACAATGCCTTATTCTACTTTGTTTTGGAGTATATACACCAACTCAGTATGCTCCCTCACGTAAAATACAGAAACTCTAATTTTACCCAATTCGAATAAATCTAAATATTTTCTAGGCACCCCAATGTTAAAAACAAAATTACTCTGAATATAATCTGTCAGAAAAAATATACAATGCCCTATTCTCCTCTGTTTTGTAGTATATACACCAACTCCAAATGCTCTCTCATATAAAATACCAAATTTCAATATTTAAGCGAATTGAAAAATATATAAATATAATCTAGGCACCACTATGTTAAAAGCAAAATTGCTATGAATATAATCTCTCAGACAAAATATACAATGCCCTTTTCAACTCTCTTTTGGCGTATATACAACAACTCAATATGCACTCTCATGTAAAATACCGAAATTCTAATTTTATGTGAATCAAAAGAAATCTAAATATTTTCCAGGCACCACAATGTTAAAAGCAAAATTCTTCTGAATATAATCTGTCAGAGAAAATATACAATGCCCTCTTCTACTCTGATTTGGAGTATATACATCAACTCTGTATGATCTCTCATGTAAAATACTGAAATACTAATATTACATGAATCAAAATAAAATCTAAATATTTTCCAGGCACCACAATGTTAAAAGCAAAATTCCTCTGAATATAGTCTGTTAGAAAAAATAAACAATACCTTATTCTAAACTTTTTGGAGTATATGCACCAACTCAGTGTGCTCTCTCATGTAAAATACAGAAATTCTAATTTTACCTGAATCGAAAATATCTAAATATTATCTAGGCACCCCAATGTTAAAAGCAAAATTGCTCTGAATATAATCTGTCAGAAAAAATATACAATGATCTTTTCTACTCTGTTTTGGAGTATATAAACCAACTCAATATGTCTCTTGTAAAATACTGAAATTCTAATTTTACGTGAATCGAAAAAAATCTAAATAATATCCAGGCGCCCCAGAGTTAAGGAAAATTGCTCTGAATATAGTCTGTTAGATAAAATATACAATGCCTTATGCTACTCTGTTTTGGAGTATATAAACCAACTCAGTATGCTCTCTCATGTAAAATACAAAAATTCTAATTTTACTCGAATCCAAAAAATCTAAATATTATCTAGGCACCCAAATGTTAAAAACAAAATTGCTCTGAATATAATCTGTCAAAAAATATACAATGCCCTATATTACTCTGTATTGAAGTATATAGACCAACTCCATTTCCTCTCTTGTAAAATACAGAAATTCTATATTTAAGCGAATCGAAAGGAATCTAAATATTATCTAAGCACCCCAATGTTAAAATCAAAACTGCTCTGAATATAATCTGTCAGAAAAAAATATACAATGCCCTATTCTACTCTGTTTTGTAGTATATACACCAACTCCATATGCTCTCTCAGGTAAAATACCGAAATTATAATTTTACGCAAATCGAAAAAAATTTAATAATATCTAGGCACCCCAAATTTAAAAGAAAATGGCTCTGAATATAGTCTGTTAGAAAAAATATACAATGCATTATTGTACTGTGTGTTGGAGTATATACCCCAACTCCATATGCTCTCACATGTAAAATACAGAAATTCTATATTTAAGAGAATCGAAAAAAATCCAAAAATTATATAGGCACGCCAATGTTAGAAGAAAAATTGCTCTGAATATAATTTGTCAGAAAAAATATACAATTCCCTAATTTACTCTGTTTTGTCGTATACAAACCAACTCAATATTCAATATCATGTAAAATATAGAAATTCAAATTTTACCTGAATCGAAAAAATCTAAATATTACCTAGGCACCCCAATGTTAAAACAAAATTTCTCTGAATATACTCTGTCAGAAAAAATATGCAATGCTTTATTTTACTCTGTTTTGGAGTATATACACCAACTCAGTATGCTCTCTCATGTAAAATACTGAAATTCTAATTTTAGGTGAATCAAATAAAATCTAAATATTATCTAAGCACCCCAACGTTAAAAAAAAATGCTCTGAATATAATCTGTTAGAAAAAATATACACTGCCCTATTCTACTTTGTTTTGGAGTATATACACCAACTAGATATGCTCTCTCATGTAAAACACAGAAATTCGATATTTAAGCTAATCGAAAAAAATCTAAATATTATATAGGCACCACAATATTATAAGCAAAATTGCCCTGAATATAACCTGTCAGAAAAAATATTCTATTACCTTTTCTACTCTGTTTTGTAGTATATACACCAACTCAATATTATGTCTCATGTAAAATACCAAAATTCTAATTTTACCTGAATCGAAAAAATCTAAATATTGCCTAGGCACCCCAATGTTAAAAACAAAATTTCTCTGAATATAATATGTCAGAAAAAAATGTACAATGCCCTATTTCACTCTGTTTTGGTGTATATACACCAACTCAGTATGCTCTCCCATGTAGAATACCGAAATTCTAATTTTACACGAATCGAAAAAAATCTAAATCATATCTAGGCGCACCGAAGTGAAAAGAAAATGACTCTGAATATAGTCTGTTAGAAAAAATATACAATGCCTTATTCTACTCTGTTTTGGAGTATATACACCAATTCCGTATGCTCTCTCATGTAAAATACCGAAATTGTAATCTTACGTGAATCGAATAAAATCTAAATATTATCTAGGCACTTGAATGTTAAAAGAAAAATTTCTCTGAATATAATCTGTCAGAAAAAATATACAATGGCCTTTTCTACAATGTTTTGGATTATATACACCAACTCAATATGCTCTCTCATGTAAAATACCGAAATTCTAATTTTACGCGAATCAAAAAAAAAACTAAATAATATCTAGGCGCCACAAAGTTAAAAGAAAGTGGCTCTAAATATAGTCTGTTAGAAAAAATATACAATGCCCTATTCTACTTTGTTTTGGAGTATATACACCAACTCAGTATGCTCTCTCATGTAAAATACCGAAATTCTAATTTTACCCGAACCAAAAAAATCTAAATATTATCTAGGCACCCAAATGTTAAAAGCAAAATTGCTCTGAATATAATCTGTCAGAAATAAGTTACCATGCCCTTTTCTACTTTGTTTTGGAGTATATACACCAACTAAATATGCTGTCTCATGTAAAATACCGAAATTCTAATTTTACGTGAATCGAAGAAAATCTAAGTATTATCTAGGCACCCCAGTGTTAAAAACAGAATTGTTCTGAATACAATCTGTCAAAAAATATGTAATGCTCTATTCTTGTCTGTTTCGAAGTATATACAGAAACTACATACGCTCTCTTATGTAAAATACAAAAATTCTATATTTAAGCGAATCGGAAAAAATCGAAATATTATCTAGGCACCCCAATGTTAAAAGCAACATTGCTCTGAATATAATCTGTCAGATAAAATATACAATTCCCTCTTCTACTCTGTTTTGGAGTATATACACCTACTCAATATGCTCTCTCATATAAAATACCATAATTCTAATTTTACGTGAATCAAAAAAAACTAAATATTATCTAGGCACCCCAATGCTAAAAACAAAATTTCTCTGAATATAATCTGTCAGAAAAAATATACAATGCCCTATTCTACTCTATTTTGGAATATATACACCAACTCGAAATGCTCTACAATATAAAATACAGAAATTCTTATTTAAAAGAATCGAACAAATCTAAATATTATCTAGGCACCCGAATGTTAAAAGCAAAATTTATCCGAATATTATCTGTCAGGAAAAATATACAATGCCCTTTTTTACTCTGTTTTGTAGTATATAAACCAACTCAATATACTCTCTCATGTAAAATACAGAAATTCAAATTTTACCCGAATCGGAAAATTCTAAATATTATCTAGCCACTCCAATGTTAAAAACAAAATTTCTCTGAATATAATCTGTCAGAAAAAATATAAAATGCCCTATCCTACCCTGTTTTGGAGTATATAAACCAACTCCATATGCTCTCTCATGTAAAATACAGAAATTCTAACTTTACCTGAATCAAATAAATCTAAATATTATCTAGGCAACCCAATGTTAAAAACAAAATTGCTCTGAATATAATCTGTCAGAAATAATATACAGTGCTTTATTCTACTCTGTTTTGGAGTATACACACCAACTGCATATGCTCCCTCATATAAAATACAGAAATTCTATATTTAAGCGAATCGAAAAAAATTTCAATAATATCCAGGCGCCCCAAAATAAAAAGAAAATGGCTCTGAATATAGTCTGTAACAAAAAATATACAACGCCTTATTCTACTCTGTTTTGGAGTATATAAACCAACTCAGTAGGCTCTCTCATGTAAAATACCAAAATTCTAATTTTACGGGAATCGAAAAAAATCTAAATAATATCTAGGCACCCCAAAATTAAAAGAAAATGGCTCTGAATACACTCTGTTAAAAAAAATATAAAATGCCTTAATCTACTCTGTTTTGGAGTATATACACTAACTCAGTGTGCTCTCTCATGTAAAATACCGAAATTCGACTTTTACATGAATCAAAAATATCTAAATATTATCTAGGCATCGGAATGTTAAAAGCAAAATTGCTCCGAATATAATCTGTCAGAAAAAATATACAATGTCCTTTTCTACTCTGTTTTGGTGTATATACACCAACTCAATATGCTCTCTCATGTAAAATACCGTAATTCTAATTTTACACGAATCAAAAAAAATCTAAATAATATCTAGGCGCCCCAAAGTTAAAGGAAAATGGCCCTCAATATAGTCTCTTAGAAAAAATATACAATGCCTTATTCTACTCTGTTTTGGAGTATATACACCAACTCAGTATGCTCTCTCATATAAAATACCGAAATTCTAATTTTACGTGAATCGAAAATAATCTAGATATTATGTAGGTACCCCAGTGTTAAAAACAAAATTGCTCTGAATATAATCTGTCATAAAAAATATACAATGTTCTTTTCTACTCTGTTTTGGAGTATATACACCAACTCAATATGCTCTCTCATGTAAAATACCACAATTCTTAATTTATGTGAATCAAATAAAAACTAAATATTATCTAGGCACCCCAATGTTAAAAGCAAAATTGCTCTGAATAGAATATGTCAGAAAAAATATACAATGCCCGTTTCTACTCTGTTTTGGAGTTTATACACCAACTCAATATGCTCTCTCATGTAAAATACCGAAATTCTAATTTTATGCGAATCGAAGTAAATCTAAATAATATCTAGGTGCCACAAAATTAACAGAAAATTGCTCTTAAAATAGTCTGTTAGAAAAAATATACAATGCCTTATTCTACTCTGTTTTGGAATATAGACACCAACTCAGCACGCTCTCTCATGAAAAAAGCAGAAATCCAAATTTTACGTGAATCGAAAAAAATCTAAATATTATCTAGGCACCCCAATTATAAAAGCAAAATTACGCTGAACATAATCTGTCAGAATAAAATACAATGCCCTTTTCTACTCTGTTTTGAAGTATGTACACCAATTCTGTATTCTCTCTCATGTAAAATACAAAAATTCTAATTTTACGTGAATCGAAAAAAATCTAAATATTATCTAGGCACCCCAAAGTTAAAAGAAAATGGCTCTGAATATAGTGTGTTAGAAAAAAATATACAATGCCTTATTCTACTCTGTTTTGGAGTATACACAACAACTCAGTAAGCTCTCTCATGTAAAATACAGAAATTCTAATTTTACGTGAATCGAAAAAAATCTAAATTATATCTAGGCGCCCCAAAGTTAAAAGAAAATGGCTCTGAATATAGTCTGTTAGACAAACTATACAATGCCCTATTCTACTTTGTTTTTGAGTATATACACCAACTCCATATGCTCTCTCATGTAAAATACAGAAATTCTATATTTAAGTGAATTGAAAAAAATGTAAATATTATCTAGGCTCCCCAATGATAAAGCAAAATTACTCTAAATATAATCGGTCAGATAAAATATACAATGCCCTTTTCTACTCTGTTTTGTAGTATAGACACCAACTCAATATGCTCTCTCATGTAAAAAACCGAAATTCTAATTTTACGTGAATCGAAAAAAATCTAAATTATCTAGGCACCCCAATGTTAAAAATCAAATTGCTCTGAGTATAACCTGTCAGAAAAAATATACAATGCAGTATTCTACTCTGTTTTGGAGTATATGTACGAACTCAGTATTCTCTGTCATGTAAAATACCGAAACTCTGATTTTACGTGAATCGAAAAAAATCTAAATATTATCTAGGCACCCCAATGTAAAAATAAAATTGCTCTCAAATAATCTGTCAGAAAAAATATACAATGCCCTTTTCTACTCTGTTTTGTAGTATATACACCAACTCAATATGCTCTCTCATGTAAAATAACGAAATTCTAATTTTACGCAAATCGAAAAACATCTAAATATTATCTATGCACGCCACTGTTTAAAACAAATTGTTCTAAATATAATCTGTCAGACAAAATATACAATGCCCTATTCTACTTTGTTTTGGAGCATATACACCAACTCCATATGCTCTCTCATGTAAAATATAGAAATTCTATATTTAAGCAAATCGAAAAACATCTAAATATTATCTAGGCACCTCAATGTTAAAATAATAATTGCTCTGAATATAATATGTCAGAAAATATATACAATGCCCTTTTCTACTCTGTTTTGTAGTATATACACCAAATCAATATGCTCTCTCATTTAAAATACCGAAATTCTAATTTTACGCGAATCAAAAAAAATCTAAATAATATCTACAAGCCCCAAAGTTAAAGAAAATGGCTCTGAATACAGTCTGTTAGAAAAAATATACAATGCCTTACTCTACTCTGTTTTGGTGTATATACACCAACTCAGTATGCTCTCTCATGTAAAATGTAGAAATTCTAATTTTACACAAATCAAAAAAATCTAAAAATTATCTAGGTACCCCAAAGTTAGAAACAAAATTGCTCTGAATATAATTTGTCAGAAAAAATATACAATGCCCTATTCTACTCTGTTTTAATGTATATACACCAACTAAATATGCTCTCCATTGTAAAGTATCGAAATTCTAATTTTACGCAAATCGAAAAAAATCTAAATATTATCTAGGGGCCCCAAAGTTAAAGAAAAATGGCTCTGAATATAATCTGTAAGAAAAAATATACAATGCCTTATTCTACTCTGTTTTGGAGTATATACACCAACTCACTATGCTATCTCATGTAAAATACTGTAATTCTAATTTTACGTGAATCGAAAAAAATCTAAATATTATCTCGGCACCCCAATGTTAAAAACAAAATTGCTCTGAATATAATCTGTCAGAAAAAATATACAATGCCCTATTCTACTATTTTTTGGAATGTATACACCAACTCCGTATGCTCTCTCAGGTAAAATAAATTATAATTTTACTCGAATTGAAAAAATCTAAATATTGTCTAGGTATACAATGTCAAATTCTACTCTGTTTTGGAGTATATACACCAACTCAGTATGCTCTCTCATGTAAAATACCGAAATTCTAAATTTACATGAATCGAAAAAAATCTAAATACTATCTAGGTGCCCCAAAGTTAAAAGAAAATAGCTCTGAATATAATCTGTCAGAAAAAATATACAATGCCCTATTCTACTCTGTTTTGGATTATATACACCAACTCAGTATGCTCTCTCATGTAAAATACAGAAATTCTATATTTAAGCGAATCGAAAAAAATCTAAATAATATCTAGGTGCCCCAAAGTTAAAAGTAAATGGCTCTGAATATAGTCTGTTAGAAAAAATATACAATGCACTATTCTCTGTTTTGTAGTACATACACAAACTCAACTCAATATGCTCTCTCATGTAAAATACAGAAATTCTAATTTTACCCGAATCGAAAAAATCTGAATATTATCTAGTCTTCCCAATGTTAAAAACAAGATTGCTCTTAATATCTTCTGTCAGAGAAAATATACAGTGACCTATTCTCTATTTTGTAGTATATACACCAATTCAACTCAATATGCTCTCCCATGTAAAATACAGAAATTCTAATTTTAACCGAATCGAAAAAATCTAAATATTATCTAGGGTCCCCAATGATAAAAGCAAAATTGCTCTTAATATAATCAGTGAGAAAAAATGTACAACGCCCTTTTCTACTCTCTTTTTTAGTATATACACAAACTGAATATGCTCTCTCATGTAAAATAACGAAATTCTAATTTTACACGAATAGAAATAAATCTAAATAATATCAAGTCGCACCAAAGTTAAAAGAAAATGCCTCTGAATATAGTCTGTTAGAAAACATATACAATGCCTTATTCTACTCTGTTTTAGACTATATATATCAACTCAGTATGCTCTCTCACGTAAAATACAGAATTCTAATTTTACCTGAATTGAACAAATCTAAATATTATCTAGGTCTACCACGTTAAAAAAAATTGCTCTGAATATAATCTGTGAGAAAAAATATACAATGACCTTTTCTACTCTCTTTTGTAGTATATACACCAACTCAATACGCTCTCTCATGTAAAAAACAGAAATTCAAATTTTACACGAATCAAAAAATATCTAAATAATATCTAGGCCACCCAAAGTTAAAAAAAAGTCTCTGAATATAGTCTGTTAGAAAAAATATACAATGCCTTATTCTACTCTGTTTTGGAGTATATACACCAACTCAGCATGCTCTCTCATGTAAAATACCGAAATTCTAATTTTACGCGAATCGAAAAAAATGTAAATAATATCTTGGTGCCCCAAATGTAAAAGAAAATGGCTCTGAATATAATCTGTTAGAAAACATATACAATGCCTAATTCTACTTTGTTTTGGAGTATATACACTAACTCAGTATCCTCTCTCATGTATAATACAGAAATTCTAATTTTACCCAAATCGAAAATACTTAAATATTATCTAGGCACCCCAATGTTAAAAACGAAATTGCTCTGAGTATAATCTGTCAGAAAAAATATGCAATGCCCTACTCTCTGTCTTGTAATATATACACAATCTCAACACAATATGCTCTCTCATGTAAAATACAGGAATTCTAATTGTACCCGAATCGAAAAAATCTAAATAATATCTAGGCACCCCAATGTTAAAAACAAAATTGCTCTAAATATAATCTGTCAGAAAAAATATACAATGCCGTATTCTACTCTGTTTTGAAGTATATATACCAACTCAGTATGCTCTCTCATGTAAAATACCGAAATTCTAATTTTACACGAATAGAAAAATATCTAAATAATAACTAGGCGCCCAAAAGTTAAAAGAAAATGGCTCTGAATATAGTCTGTTACAAAAAATATACAATGCCTTATTCTACTCTGTTTTGGAGTATATACACCAACACAGTTTGCTCTCAGATGTAAAATACCGAAATTCTAATTTTACGCGAATCAAAAAAAATCTAAATAATATCTAGGCTCCCCACAGTTAAAAGAAAATGGCTGTGAATATAGTCTGTTAGAAAAAATATACAATGCGTTATTCTACTTCGTTTTGGAGTATATACACCAACTCAGTATGCTCTATCATGTAAAATACCGAAATTCAAATTTTACGTGAATCGAAAAAATTTTAATATTATCTAGGCACCAAAATGTTAAAAACATAATTGCTCTGAATGTAATCTGTCAGAAAATATATACAATGCCCTTTTCTACTGTGTTTTGTAGTATATACACCAACTCAATATGCTCTCTTATGTAAAATAACGAAATTTTAATTTTACGCGAATGGAAGAAAATCTAAATAATATCTAGTCGCCCCAAAGTTAAAAGACAATAGCTCTGAATGTAGTTTGTTATAATAAATATACAATGACTTATTCTACTTTGTTTTGGAGTATATACACAAACTCTGTATGCTCTCTCATGTAAAATACCAAAATTCAAATTTTACGCGAATCAAAAAATATCTAAATAATATCTAGGAGCCCCAAAAATAAAAGAAAATGGCTCTGAATATAGTCTGATAGAAAAAATATACAATGCCTTATTCTACGCTGTTTTGGAGTATATACACCAACTCACTATGCTCTCTCATATAAAATACAGAAATTCTAATTTTACCCGAATCGACAATATCTAAATATTATCTAGGCACCCCAATGCTAAAAACAAAATTGCGCTGAATATAATCTGTCAGAAAAAATATACAATGCCGTATTATACTTTTTTTTGGAGTATATACACCAACTCCATATGCTCTCTCATTTAAAATACAGAAATTCAAATTTTACCCGAATCGAAAAAATCTAAACATTATCTAGGCACCCCAATGTTAAAAACAAAATTGCTCTGAATATAATCTGTCAGAAAGAATATACAATGCCCTATTCTACTATTTTTTGGAATGTATACACCAACTCCATATGCTCTCTCATGTAAAATAAAGAAATTCTAATTTTACTCGAATTGAAAAAATCTAAATATTGTCTAGGCACCCCAATGTTAAAAACCAAAATGCTCTGAATGTAATCTGTCACAAAAAATATACAATGCCTTATTCTACTCTGTTTTGGAGTATATAGACCAACTCAGTATGCTCTCTCTTGTAAAATACCGAAATTCTAAATTTACGTGAATTGAAAAAAATCTAAATACTATCTAGGCACCCCAAAGTTAAAAGAAAATAGCTCTAAATATACTCTGTCAGAAAAAATATACAATGCCCTATTCTACTCTGTTTTGGAGTATATACACCAACTCAGTATGCTCTCTCATGTAAAATACAGAAATTCTATATTTAAGAAATCGAAAAAAATCTAAATATCATCTAGGCACCCCAACGTTAAAAAAAAAATTGCTCTGAATATATTCTGTCAGAAAAAATATACAATGCCCTTTTCTACTCTGTTTTAAAATATATACACCCACTCAATATGCTCTGTCATGTAAAATACCGAAATTCTAAATTTACGCGAATCGAAAAAATTCTAAATATTATCTAGGCGCCCGAAAGTAAAAAGAAAATGGCTCATAATATACTCTGTTAGAAAAAATATACAATGCCGTATTCTATTCTGTTTGGGAGTATATACACCAACTCAGTATGCTCTCTCATGTAAAATACAGAAATTCTAATTTTACGTGAATCGAAAAATATCTAAATATTATCTAGGCACCCCAATGTTGAAAGCAATTTGGCCCTGAAAATAGTCTGTCAGAAAAAATATACAAGGCCCTGTTCTTTTTTGTTTTGGAGTATATACACCAACACAATATGCTCTCTCATGTAAAATACAGAAATTCAAATTTAACCCGAATCGAAAAATATAAATATTATCTAAGCTCCCCAATGTTAAAAGCAAAATTTCTCTTAATATAATCTGTGAGAAAAAATATACAATGCCCTTTTCTACTCTTTTTTTTAGTATATACACGAACTAAATATGCTCTCTCATGTAAAATAACGAAATTCTAATTTTACACGAATCGAAATAAATCTAAATAATATCAAGGCGCACCAAAGTTAAAAGAAAATGCCTCTGAATATAGTCTGTTAGAAAACATATACAATGCCTTATTCTACTCTGTTTTGGACTATATATATCAACTCAGTATGCTCTGTCATATAAAATACAGAAGTTCTAATTTTACCCGAATCGAAAAAATATAAATATTATCTAGGCTCTCCAACGTTAAAAAAAAATTGCTCTGAATATAATCTGTGAAAAAAAATATACAATGACCTTTTCAACTCTCTTTTGTACTATATACAGCAACTCAATTCGCTCTCTCATGTAAGATACAGAGATTCAAATTTTACACGAATCAAAAAAAATATAAATAATATCTAGGCCACCCACAGTAAAAAAAAAAAGTCTCTGAATATAGTCTGTTAGAAAAAATATACAATGGCTTATTCTACTCTGTTTTGGAGTATATACAACAACTCAGCATGCTCTCTCATGTAAAATACCGAAATTCTAATTTTACGCGAATCCAAAAAAATGTAAATAATATCTTGGTGCCCCTAATTTAAAAGAAAATGGCCCTGAATATAGTCTGTTAGAAAACATATACAATGCCTTATTCTACTTTGTTTTGGAGTATATACACTAACTCAGTATCCTCTCTCATTTAAAATACAAATATTATAATTTTACCCAAATCGAAAAAACTTAAATATAATCTAGGCACCCCAATGTTAAAAAGAAAATTGCTCTGAGTATAATCTGTCAGAAAAAATATGCAATGCCATACTCTCTGTTTTGTAGTATATACACAATCTCAACTGAATATGCTCTCTCATGTAAAATACAGAAATTCTAATTTTAACCAAATCGAAAAAATCTAAATATTATCAAGGCTCCCCAATGTTAAAAACAAGATTGCTCTTAATATATTCTCTCAGAGAAAATATACAATGCCGTATTCTACTCTGTTTTGGAGTATATAAACCAACTAAATATGCTCTCTCATGTAAAATACCGAAATTCTAAGTTTATGCGTATCGAAGAAAATCTAAATAATATCTAGGCGCCCAAAATGTAAAAGAAAATGGGTATAAATATAGTCTGTCAGAAAAAATATACAATGCCCTATTCTACTCTGTTTTGGAGTATATACACTAACTCCATATCCTCTCTCATGTAAAATACAGAAATATTATATTTAAGCAAATAGAAAAAAATCTAAATAATATCTAGGCACCCCAATGTTAAAAGCAAAATTGCTCTGAATATAGTCTGTTAAAAAAAATATACAATGCCCTAGTCTAACCCTATTTGGAGTATATAAACCAACTCCATATGCTCTCTCATGTAAAATACAAATATTCTATATTTAAGCGAAGTGAAAAAAATTTAATATCATCTAGGCACCCCAATAATAAAATCAAAATTCCTCTGAATATAATCTGTCTTAAAAAATAAACAATGCCCTTTTCAACTCTGTTTTGGAGTATATACACCAACTCAATATGCTATCTCATGTAAAATACCGAATTTCTAATTTTATGCGAATCCAAGAAAATCTATTTAATACCTAGGCTCTCCAAAGTTAAAAGAAAATGGCTCTGACTATTGTCTGTTAAAAAATATATAAAATGCCTTATTCTACTCTGTTTTGGAGTATATACACCAACTCAGTATGCTCTCCCATGTAAAATACAGAAATTCTAATTTTACCCGAATCAAAAAAATCTAAATATTATCTAGGCACCCCAATGTTAAAAACAAAATTGCTCTGAGTATAATCTGTCAGAAAATATATACAACGCCCTATTTTACTTTTTTCTGGAGTATATACACCAACTCCATATGCTCTCTCATGTAAAATGCAGAAATTCTATATTCAAGCAAATTGAAGAAAATCTAAATATCATCTAGGCACCACCATGTTAAAAGAAAAATTGCTCTGAATATAATCTGTCAGAAAAAATATACAATGCCCTTTTCTACTCTGTTTTGTAGTACATACACAAACTCAATATGCTCTCTCATATAAAATACCGAAATTCTATTTTACATGAATCAAAAAAAATCTAAATAATATCTAAGCAACCCAGAGTTAAAAGAAAAAGGCTCTGAATATAATCTGTTAGAAAAAATATACAATGCGTTTTCTACTCTGTTATGGAGTATATACATCAACTCAGAATGATCTCTCATGTAAAATAAAGAAATTCTACTTTTACCCGAATCAAAAAAAATCTAAATATTATCTCGGCACCCCAATGTTAAAAACAAAATTGCTCTGAGTATAATCTGTCAGAAAAAATATACAATGCCCTATTCTACTCATTTTTGGAGTATAAACACCAACTCCATATGCCCTCTCATTTAAAATACAGAAATTCTATATTTAAGTGAATCGAAAAAAAACCTAAATATTGTCTAGGCACTCCAATGTTAAAAACAAAATTGCTCTGAATATAATCTGTCAGAAAAAATATACAATGCCCTATTCTACTCTGTTTTCGAGTATATACACAAACTCAGTATGCTCTCTCATGTAAAATACCGAAATTCTAATTTTACACGAATCGAAAAAAATCTAAATAATATCTAGGCACCCTAAACTTAAAAGAAAATGGCTCTGAATATAGTCTGTTAGAAAAAATATACAATGCCTTATTCTACTCTCTTTTGGAGTATATACACCAACTCAGTATGCTCTCTCATGTAAAATACAGAAATTCTAATTTTACCCGAATCGGAAAAAATCTAAATATTATCTATGCACCCCAATGTTAAAAGCAAAATTGCTCTGAATATTATCGGTCAGAAAAAATATACAATGCCCTTTTTTACTCTGTTTTGTAGTATATACACAAACTCAATATGCTCTCTCGTGTAAAATACCCAAATTCTATTTTTACGCGAATCGAAAAAAAGCTAAATAATATCTAGGCACGCCAATGTTCAAAGCAAAATTGCTCTGAATATAATCTATCAGAAATAATATACAATGCCCTATTCTACTCTGTTTTGGAGTATATACACCAACTCAGTGTGCTTTCTCATGTAAAATACCGAAATCCTAATTTTACGTGAATCGAAAAAACTCTAAATATTATATAGGCACCTCAATGATAATAGTAAAATTGCTCTAATTATACTCTGTCAGAAAAAATATATAATGCCCTTTTCTACTCCTTTTTGGAGTATATACAAACTCAATATGCTCTCTCATGTAAAATAACAAAATTCTAATTTTACGTGAATCGAAAAAAATCTAAATCATATCTAGTCGCCCCAAATTTAAAAGAAAATGGCTATGAATATAGTGTGTTAGAAAAAAATATACAATGCCTTATTTTACTCTGTTTTGGAGTATATACACCAAATCTGTGTGCTCTCTCATGTAAAGTACGGAAATTCTACTTTTACCCGAATCGAAAAAAATCTAAATATTATCTTGGCACTCAAATGTTAATAACAAAATTGCTCTAATGTAATCTGTCAGAAAATATATACAATGTCCTATTCTACTTTGTTTTGGAGTATATGAACCAACTGAATATGCTCTCTCATGTAAAATACAGAAATTCTATATTTAAGCAAATCAAAAGAAATCTAAATATTATCTAGGCACCCCAATGTTAAAAGAGAAATTGCTCTGAATATAATCTGTCAGAATAAATATACAATGCCCTTTTCTACTCTGTTTTAAAGTGTATACACCAACTGCATATTCTCTCTCATGTAAAATACAAAAATTCTATATTAAAACGAATCGAAAAAAATCTAAATATTATCTAGAAACCCCAATGTTAAAAGAAAAATTGCTCTGAATATAATCTGTCAGAAAAAATATACAATGCCTTTTTCGACTCTCTTTTGTAGTATATACACCAAATTAATATGGTCTCTCATGTAAAATACCGAAATTCTAATTTTATGCGAATCAAAAAAAAATCTAAATAATATCTAGGACCCCAAAGTTAAAAGAAAATGGCTCTGAATATTGTTTGTTACAGAAAATATACAATGCCTTATTCTACTCTGTTTTGGAGGAAATAAACCAACTCAGTATGCTCTCTCATGTAAAATACACAAATTCTAATTTTATCAAAATCGAAAAAATCTAAATAATATCTAGGCGCCCCAAAGTTAAAAGAAAATGGCTCTGAATATAGTCTGTTAGAGAAAATATACAATGCCTTATTCTACTCTGTTTTGGAGTATATACACCAACTCAGTATGCTCTCTCATGTAAAATACAGATATTCTAATTTTACCAGAATCGAAAAAATCTAAATATTATCTGGGAACCCCAATGTTAAAAAGAAAATTGCTCTGAATGTGATCTATCAGAAAAAATATACAATGCCCTATTCTACTTCTTTCGGAGTATATACACCAACTCCATATACTCTCTCATGTGAAATACAGAAATTCTTATTTTACCAGAATCGAAAATATCTAAATATTATCTAGGCACCTCAATGTTAAAAACAAAATTGGTCTAAAGATAATCTGTCAGAAAAAATATACAATGCCCAATTGTACTGTGTTATCGAGTATATACACCAACTCAGTATGCTTTCTCATGTAAAATACAGAAATTCTAATTTTACGTTAATCGAAAAAAATCTAAATATTATCTAGGCACCCCAATGTTAAAAGCAAAGTTGCTGTGAATATAATCTGTCAGAAAAAATATACAATGTTCTATTCTACTCTGTTTTGGAGTATATAAACCAACTCCATATACTCGCTGATGTAAAATACAGAAATTTTTTATTTAAGTGGATCAAAAAAAAATCTAAATAATATCTAGACACTCCAAAGTAAAAAGTAAATGCCTCTGAATATAGTCTGTTATAAAAAATATACAATGCCTTATTCTACTCTGTTTTGGAGTAAATACACCAACTCAGTATGCTCTCTCATGTAAAATACCGAAATTCGAATTTTAAGTGAATCGAAAAAAATGTAAACATTACCTAGGCACCCTAATGTTAAAAGCAAAGTTGCTGTGAATATAATCTTTCAGAAAAAATATACAATGCCCTTTTCTACTCTATTGTGTAGTATATAAACCAACTCAATATGATCTCTCGTGAGAAATACAAAAGTTCTAATTTTACCCAAATCGAAAAAAACTAAATATTATCTAGGCACCCCAATATTAAAACCAAAATTGCTCTGATTATAGTCTGTTAGAAAAAATATACAATGCCCTTTTCTACTCTCTACTGGAGTATATATACCAACTCAATATGCTCTCTCATGTAAAATAGCCCAATTCTAAATTTACGCGAATCGAAAATAGTCTAAATAATATCTAGACGATCCAAAGTTAAAAAAAAAATGCCTCTGAATATAGTGTGTTAAAAAAAATATACAATGCCTTATTCTACTTTGTTTTGGAGTAAATACACCAACTCAGTATGCTCTCTCATGTAAAATACAGAAATTCTAATTTTACCAGAATCGAGAGAATCTAAATATTATCTAGGAACCCCAATGTTAAAAACAAAATTGCTCTGAATATCAACTATCAGAAAAAATATACAATGTTCTATTCTGCTCTGTTTTTGAGTATATACACCAACTCTACCTGCTCTCTCATGTAAAATACAGAAATTCTATATTTCAGGGAATCAAAAAAAACTAAATATTTTCTAGGCACCCCAATGTTAATAGGAAAATTTCTCTGAATATTATCTGTCAGAAAAGATATACAACGACCTTTTCTACTATGTTTTGGAGTATATACACAAAATCAATATGCTCTCTCATGTAAAATACCGAACTTCTAATTTCACGTGAATCGAAAAAATCTAAATATTCTCTAGGCACCCCGATGTTAAAAGCAAATTTGCTCTGAATATAATCTGTCAGAAAAAATATAAAATGCCCTTTTCTACTCTGTTTTGTAGTATATACACCAACTCAATATTCTCTCTCATGTAAAATACAGAAATTCAATTTGTACCCGAATCGAAAAAATCTAAATATTACCTAGGTACCCCAATGTTAAAAACAAAATTGCTGTGAATATAATCTGTCAGAAAAACTATACAATGCCTATTCTACTGTTTTCGATTATATACACAAACTCAGTATGCTCTCTCTTGTAAAATAACGAAATTCTGATTTTACACAAATCGAAAATAATCTAAATAATATCTAGGCGCCCCAAAGTTAAAAGAAAATGGCTCTGAATATAGTTTGTTAGAAAAAATATACAATGCCTTATTCTACTCCCTTTTGATGTATATACACCAACTCAGTACGCTCTCTCATGTAAAATACAGAAATTATAATTTTACCCGAATCGAAAAAAATCTAAATATTATCTAGGCACCCAATGTTAAAAACAAAATTTCTCTGAATATAATCTGTCAGAAAAAATATACAATGACCTATTATACTCTGCTTTGGAGTATATACACTAACTCCATATGCTCTCTCATGTAAAATTGAGAAATTCAATATTTTACCGAATCGGAAAAAATCTAAATATTATCTAGGCACCCCAATGTTAAAAGCAAAATTGCTCTGAATATTATCTGTCAGGTAAAATATACAATGCCCTTTTTTACTCTGTTTTGTAGTATAAACACAAACTCAATATGTTCTCTCATGTAAAATATCCAAATTCTAAATTTTCTCAAATCCAAAAAAAAATCTAAATAATATCTAGGAACCCCACTCTTCAGAGCAAAATTGCTCTGAATATAATCTATCAAAAAAATATACAATGCCTCATTCTACTCTGTTTTGGAGTATATAAACCAACTCAGTATGCTCTCTCATGTAAAATAAGGAAATACTAATTTTACGTGAATCGAAAAAAATCTAAATATTATCTAGGCACCACAAGGTTAAAAGTCAAATTGCTCTAAATATACTCTGAAAGAAAAAATATATAATGCCCTTTTCTACTTTTTTTTAAAGTATATACACAAACTCAATAGGCTCTCTCATGTAAAATACGGAAATTCTAATTTTACGCAAATCGAACAAAATCTAAATAATATCTAGGCGCCCGAAATTTTAAAGAAAATGGCTATGAATAAAGTGTGTTAGAAAAAAATATACAATGCCTTATTCTACTCTGTTTTGGAGTATATACACCAACTCAGTATGCTCTCTCTTGTAAAATACAGAAGTTGTATATTTAAGCAAATCGAAAAATATCTAAATATTATCTAGGCACCCCAAAAATATTGCTCTTAATATAATCTTTCTGAATAAATATACAATGCCCTATTCTACTCTGTTTTGGAGTGTATACACCAACTCCATATGCTCTCTCATGTAAAATACAGAAATTCTATATTAAAGTGAATCGAAAAAAATGTAAATATTATCTAGAAACCCCAATGTGAAAATCAAAATTGCTCTGAATATAACCTGTCATAAAAAATATACAATGCCTTTTTCGACTCTGTTTTGTAGTATATACACCAAATTAATATGGTCTCTCATGTAAAATACACAAATTCTAATTTTACCAGAATCGAAAAATCTAAATAAGATCTAGGCGCCTCAAAAGTAAAAGAAAATGGCTCTGAATATAGTCTGTTAGACAAAATATACAATGCCTTATTCTACTTTATTTTGGAGTATATACCCCAACTGAGTATGCTCCCTGAGGTAAAATACCGAAAAAATAGTTTTACGCGAATCAAAAAAAATCGAAATATTATCTAAGCACGTCAATGTTGAAAACAAAATTGCTCTGAATATAATCTGTCAGAAAAAATATACACTGCCCTACTCTACTCTGTTTTGGAGTATATACTTTAACTCCATATGCTCTCTCATGTAAAATACAGAAATTATATATTTAAGCGAATCGAAAAAAATCTAAATATTATCTAGGCACCACAATGATAAAAGCAAAATTGCTCTGAACATAATCTGTCAGGAAAAATATACAATGCCCTTTTCTATTCTGTTTTGTAGTATATACACCAACTCAATATGCTCTCTCATGTAAAATACAGAAATTCTTATTTTATTCAAATCGAAAAATTCTAAATAATATCTAGGCACCCCAATGTTAAAAGCAAAATTGCTCTGAATATAATCTGTCAGAAAAAATATTCAATGCCCTTTTCTACTATGTTTTGTAGTATATACCCACACTTAGTATGGTCTCTCATGTAAAATGAAGAAATTCTAATTGTACCCGAATTGAAAAAATGTATTATCTAGGCACCCCAATGTTAATAGCGAAATTGCTCTGAATATAATCTGTCATAAAAAATATACAATGCCTTTTTTAACTCTATTTTGTAGTACATACACCATCTCAATACGCTCTCATGTAAAATACCGAAATTCTAATTTTACACGAATCGAAAAATATCTAATTAATATCTATGCGCCCCAAAGTTAAAAAAAAATGGCTCTAAATATAGTCTGTTACAAATAATATAAAATTCCTTATTCTGCTCTGTTTTGGAGTATATACACCAACTCGATATGCTATCTCATGTAAAATACGGAAATTCTAATTATACGTGAATCGAAAAAAATCTAAATAATTACTAGGCGCCCCAAAGTTAAAAGAAAATGTCTCTGAATACAGTCTGTTAAAAAAATATACAATGTTTTATTATACACTGTTTTGGAGTATATACACAAACTTCGTGTACTCTCTCATGTAAAATATAGAAACTCTAATTTTACCAGAATAGTTAAAATCTAAATATTACCTAGGAACCCCTATGTTTAAAACAAAATTGTTCTGAATATAATCTGTCAAAAAAAATATACAATGCCATTTTATACTCTGTTTTGGAGTATATACACCAACTCCATATGCTCTCTCATGTAAAATAAAGAAATTATAAATTTAGGCGAATCGAAAAAAATCTAAATAATATCTAGGCACGCCAAAGTTAAAAGAAAATGGCTCTTCATGTACTCTGTTAGTAAAAATATACAATGCCTTACTCCACTCTGTTTTGGAGTATATACACCAACTCACTATGTTCTCTCATAGAAAATACAGAAATTCTAATTTACGTGATTCGAAAAAATCTAAATGTTATCTAGGAACCCGAATGTTAAAAACAAAATTGCTCTGAATAAAATCTGTCAGAAAAAATATACAATGCCCTATTCTACTCTGTTTTGGAGTATATACACCAACTCCATATGCTCTCTCATGTAAAATACAGAAATTCTATATTTAAGCGAATCGAAAATAATCTAAATATTATCTAGGCACCCCAATGATAAAAAAAATTGCTCTAAATATAATCTGTCAGATAAAATACACAATGCCCTTTTCTACTCTGTTTTGGAGTATAAACACCAACTCAATATGCTGTCTCATGTAAAATACGGAAATTCTAATTATATGCGAATCGAAAATAATCTATATAATATCTAGGCGCCCCAAAGTTAAAAGAAAATGGCTCTTAATATAGACTGGTAGAAAAAATATACAATGCCTTATTCTACTCTGTTTTGGAGTATGTACACCAACTCAGTATGCTCTCTCATGTAAAATAATGAAATTCTAATTTTATGTGAATCGAAAAAAGTCTAAATAATATCTAGGGGCCCCAAAGTTAAAAGAAAATGGCTCTAAATATAGTCTGTTGGAAAAAATATACAATGTTTTATACTACTCTGTTTATGAGTATATACACCAACTTCGTTTACTCTCTCATGTAAAATACAGAAATTCTAATTTTACCGGAATAGTTAAAATCTAAATATTACCTAGGCACCCCAATGTTTAAAACAAAATTGCTCTGTATATAATCTGTCAGAAAAAAAATACAATGCCCTATTCTACTCTGTCTTCGGGTATATACACCAACTCCACATGCTCTCTCATGTAAAAAAGAGAAATTCTATATTTAAGTGAATTGAACCAAATCTAAATATTATCTAGGCACCCCAACGTTAAAAGCAAAAGTGCGGTGAATATTTTCGGTCAGAAAGAATATACAATGCTCGTTTCTACTCTGTTTTGTAGTATATACACCAACTCAATATGCTCTCTCATGTAAAATAGAGAAATTCGATTTTTACTCGAATCAAAAAACTATAAATATAATCTAGGCACCCCAGTGTTATAAGCAAAGTTGCTCTGAATATAATCTGTCAAAAAAAATATACAATGCCAAATTCTACTCTGTTTTGGAATATCTACACCAACTCAGTATACTCTCTCATGTAAAACACTGAAATTCTAATTTTACGTGAATCGAAAAAAATCTAAATATTATCTAGGCACCCAAATGTTAAAAGCAAAATTGCTCTGAATATAATCTGTCATAAAAATTATACAATGCCCATTTTTACTCTGTATTGGAGTATATACACCAACTCAATATGCTCTTTCATGTAAAATACCCAAATTCAAATTTTACGTGAATCAAAAAAAATCTAAAAAATATCTAGGCTCCCCAAAGTTAAAAGAAAAAAGCTCTGAATATAGTCCGTTAGAAAAAATATACAATGCCTTATTCTACTATGTCTTGGAGTATATACAGAAACTCAGTATGCTCTCTCCTGTAAAATAAAGATATTCAAATTTTACCCGAATCAAAAAATCTAAATATTATCTAGGAACCCAATGTTAAAAACAAAATTGCTCTGAATATAATCTGTCAGAAAAAATATACAATGCCCTATTCTACTCTGTTTTTGAGTATATAAAACAACTCTACTTGCTCTCTTATATAAAATACAGAAATTCTATATTTAAGCGAATCGAAAAAAATCTAAATATTATCTAGGCACCCCAAAGTTAAACACAAAATAGCTCTGAATATACTCTGTCAGAAAAAAAAAACAATGCCCTCTTCTACTCTGTTTTCGAGTATATACACCAACTCCATATGCTCTCTCATGTAAAATACAGAAATTCTACATTTAAGCGAATCGACAAAAATCTAAATATTATCTACGCACCACAACGTTAAAAGCAAAAGTGCTATGAATATATTCGGTCAGAAAAAATATACAATGCCCTTTTCTACTTTGTTTTGTAGTATATACACCAACTCAATATGCTCTCTCATGTAAAATACAGAAATTCTAATTTTACCCGAATTGAAAAAATCTAAAAATTATCTACGCACCCCAATGTTAAAAACCAAATTGGTCTGTATATAATCTGTCAAAAAAAATATACAATGCCATATTGTCCTCTGTTTTTGAATATATACACCAACTCAGTACACTCTCTCATGTAAAATACCGAAATTCTAATTTTACGTGAATCGAATAAAATCTAAATATTATCTGGGCACCCCGATGTTAAAAGCAAAATTGCTCTGAATATAATCTGTCATAAAAATTATACAATTCCCTTTTCTATTCTGTATTGGAATATATACACCAACTCAGTATGCTCTCTCATGTAAAATACAGCAATTAAAATTTTACCCGAATCGAAAAAATCTAAATATTATCTAGGCACCCCAATGTTAAAACTAAATTGCTCTGAATATAATCTGTCATAAAAAATATACAATGCCCTTTTCTACTCTGTTTTGGAGTATATACACCAACTCAATATGCTCTCTCATGTAAAATACCGAAATTCTAATTTTACGTGAAGTGAAAAAAATCTACATAATAACCTGGCGACCCAAAGTTAAAAGAAAATGGCTCTGAATATAGTCTGTTAGAACAAATATACAATGCCGTATTCTACTATGTTTTGGAGTATATACACCAAATCAATATGCTCTGTCATGTAAAATACAGAAATTCTAATTTTACCCAAATCGAAAATATCTAAATATTACCTAGGCACCCCAATGTTAAAAACAAAATTGATCTGAATATAATCTGTTAGAAAAAATATACAATGCCCGATTCTTCTCTGTTTTAAGGTATACACCAACTCCATATGCTCTCTCATGTAAAATACAGAAATTCTATATTTAAGAGACTTGAGAAAAATCTAAATATTATCTAGCACCCCTATGTTAAAACAAAATTGCTCTAAATATAATCTGTCAGAAAAAATATACAATGCCCTTTTCTACTCTGTTTCGTAGTATATACACTAACTAAATATGCTCTTTCATGTAAAATACGAAAATTCTAATTATACGTGAATCGAAAAAAATCTAAATAATATCTAGGCGCCCCAAAGTTAATAGAAAATGGCTCTTAATATAGACTGTTAGATGAAATATACAATGCCTTATAATACTCTGTTTTGGGTATATACACCAACTCAGTATGCTCTCTAATGTAAAATAACGAAATTCTAATTATACGCGAATCGGAAAAAATCTAAATAATATCTAGGCGCCCCAAAGATAAAGAAAATGGCTCTAAATATAGTGTGTTAGAGAAAATATACAATGTCTTATTCTACTTTGTTTTGGAATATATACACCAACTCCCCATGCTGTCTCATGTAAAATACATAAATTGTACATTTAAGCGAATCGAAGAAAATCTAAATATTATCTAGGCACCCCAATGTCAAAAGCAAAATTGCTCTGAATATAGTCTGTCAGAGAAAATACACAATGCCCTTTTCTACTCTGTTTTGGAGTATAAACACCAACTCCATATGCTCTCTCATGTAAAATACCGAAATTATAAATTTAGGCGATTTGAAAAAAATCTAAATAATATCTAGGCACCCCAAAGTTAAAAGAAAATGGCTCTTCATGTACTCTGTTAGTAAAAATATACAATGCCTTATTCCACTCTGTTTTGGAGTATATACACCAACTCAGAATGTTCTTTCGTGGAAAATACAGAAATTATAATTTACATGAATCGAAAAAATCTAAATGTTATCTAGGCACCCGAATATTAAAAACAAAATTGCTCTGAATAAAATCTGTCAGAAAAAATATACAATGCCCTATTCTACTCTATTTTGGAGTATATACACCAATTCCATATGCTCTCTCATGTAAAATACATAAATTCTATGTTTAAGCGAATTGAAAGAAATCTAAATATTATCCAGGCACCCCAATGTTAAAAACAAAATTGCTGTAAATATAATCTGTAAGATAAAATATACAATGCCCTTTTCTACTCTGTTTTGGAGTATATACACCAACTCAATATGCTGTCTCATGTAAAATATGGAAAATCAAATTATATGTGAATCGAAAATAATCTATATAATATCTAGACGCCCCGAAGTTAAAAGAAAATGGTTCTTAATATAGACTGGTAAAAAAAAATATACAATGCATTATTCTACTCTGTTTTGAAGTATATACACCAACTCTGTATGCTCTCTCATATAAAATACCGAAATTCTAATTTTATCCGAATCGAAAAAATCTAAATATTATCTAGGAAACCCAATGTTAAAAACAAAATTGCTCTGAATATAATCTGTCAGAAAAAATATACAATGCCTGATTCTTCTCTGTTTTGGAGTATACACCAACTCCATATTCTCTCTCATGTAAAATACAGAAATTGTATATTGAAGCGACAAAAAAAAAATCTAAATATTATCTAGGCACCCCTATGTTAAAAACAAAATTTCTCTGAATATAATCTGTCATAAAAAATATACACTGCCCTTTTCTACTTTGTTTTGTAGTATATACACCAACTCAATATGCTCTCTCAAGTAAAATAAAGAAATTCTAAATTTACGTGAATCGAAAAAAATCTAAATATTATCTAGGCACCCCAATGTTAAAAGCAAAATTGCTCTTAATATAATCTGTCAGAAAATGTATACAGTGCCTTTTTCTACTTTGTTTTGGAGTATATGCACCAACTCAATATGCTCTTTCATTTAAAATACAGAAATTCTAATTATACGCGAATCGAAAAAAATCTAAATATTATCTAGGTGCCCCAAAGTTAATAGAAAATGGCTCTTAATATAGACTGTTAGAAAAAATATACAAAGCCTTATATTACTCTGTTTTGGAGTATATAGACCAACTCAGTATGCTCGCTCATGTAAAATACCGAAATTTTAATTTTACGCGAATCGAAAAAAATCTGAATAATATCTAGGCGCCCCAAAGTTAAAAGAAAATGGCTCTGAATATAGTCTGTTAGAGAAAATATACAATGTCTTATTCTACTTTGTTTTGCAGTATATACACCAACTCAGTATGCTCTATCATGTAAAATACAGAAATTCTACTTTTACCCAAATCGAAAAAATCTAAATATTATCTAGGCACCCCAATGTTAAAAACAAAATTGCTGTAAATATAATCTGTCAGATAAAATATACAATGTCCTATTCTAGTCTGTTTTGGAGTATATACACCAACTCAATATTCTCTCTCATGTAAAATACAGAAATTCTATCGTTAAGCAAATCGAAAATATCTAAATATTAACAAGGCACCCCAATGTTAAAAACAAAATCGCTCTGAATATAATTTGTAAGAAAAAATATACAATGCCCTTTTCTACTCTATTTTGGAGTATATACACCAACTCCATATGCTCTCTCATGTAAAATAGAAAAATTCTATATTTAAGCGATTCAAAGAAAATATAAGTATAATCTAGGCACCCCAATGTTAAAAGGAAAATTGCTCTGAATATAATCTGTCAGATAAAATATACAATGCCCTATTCCAATCGGTTTTGAGGTATATACACAAACTCAGTATGCTCTCTCAAGTAAATTACACAAATTCTATATTTAAGCAAATTGAAAAAAATCTAAATATTATCTATGCACCCCAATGTCAAAAGCAAAATTGCTCTGAATATAATCGGTCATAAAAAATATACAATGCCATTTTCTACTCTGTTTTGTAGTGTATACACCAACTAAATATGCTCTCTCATGTAAAATACAGAAATTCTAATTCTACCCGAATCAAAAAAATATAAATATTATCTAGGCACCCCAATGTTAAAAGCAAAATTGCTCTGAATATAATCTGTGAGAAAAAATATACAACGCTCTTTTCTACTCTGTTTTGGCGTATATACACCAACTAAACATGGTCTCTCATGTAAAATACGGAAGTTATAATTTTAGATGAATAAAAAAAAATCTAAATAATATCTAGGATCCCGAAAGTTAAAAGAAAATGGCTCTGAATATAGTCTTTTAGAAAAAATATACAATGCCTTATTCCACTCTGTTTAGGAGTATATACACCAACTCAGGATGCTCTCTCATGTCAAATACCGAAACTCTAATTTTACCAGAATCGAAAATAATCTAAATATTATCTCGGCACACCAGTGTTAAAAAAAATTGCTCTGAATATACTCTGTCATAAAAAATATGTAATGCCCTATTCTACTCTGTTTTGAGTATATACACCAACTCCATAAGCTCTCTCATGTAAAATACAGAAATTCTATATTTAAGCGAATTCAAAAATATCTAAATATTATCTAGGCACCCCAATGTTAAAAACAAAATTGCTCTGAATATAATCTGGCAGAAAAAATATACAATGCCCTACTCTACTCTGTTTTAAAGTATATACAACAACTTCATATGCACTCTCATGTAAAATACAGAAATTCTATATTTAAGTGAATCAAAAAAATCTAAATATTATCTAGGCACCCCAATGTTAGAAGCAAAATTTCTCTGAATAAAATTTGTCAGAAAAAATATACAGTGACCTTTTCTACTCTGTTTTGGAGTATATACACCAACTCAGTATGCTCTCTAATGTAAAATACCAATATTCTAATTTTACGTGAATCGAAAAAAATCTATACATTATCTAGGCACTTCAATGTTAAAAACAATATTGCTCTGAATATAATCTGAAAGAAAAAATATACAATGCCCTATTCTACTCTGTTTTGAATTATATACACCAACTCAATATGCTCTTTCATGTAAAATACAGAAATTCTATATTTAAGCGAATCGAAATAAATGTAAATATTATCTAGGCAGTCAAATGTTAAAAGCAAAATTGCTCTGAATATAATCTGTCAAAAAAATACACAATGCCATTTTCTACTCGGTTTTGTAGTATATACACCAACTCAATATGCTCTGACATGTAAAATACAGAAATTCTAATGTTATAAGAATCGAAAAAATCTAAACATTATGTAGGCACGTCAATGTTAAAAACAAAATTGCTCTGAGTATAATCTTTCAGAAAAAATATACAATGCCCTATTCTACTCTGTTTTGGAGTATGTACACCAACTCAGTATGGTCTCTCATGTAAAATACCAAAATTCTAATTTTACCCGAATCGAAAAAATCAAAATATTATGTAGGAAACCCAATGTTACAAACAAAATTGCTCTGAATATAATCTGTCACAAAAAATATTCAATCCCCTATTCTACTCTTTTTTGGAGTATATACACCAACTCAGTATGCTCTCTAATGTAAAATACCGCAATTCTAATTTTACATGAATCGAAATAAATCTATATATTATCTAGGCACTTCAATGTTAAAAACAATATTGCTCTGAATATAATCTGTCAGAAAAAATATACAATGCGCTATTCTACTCTGTTTTGTATTATATACACCAACTCAATATGCTCTTTCATGTAAAATACAGAAACACTAATTTACCCGAATCAAAAAAATCTAAATATTTTATAGGCACGTTAATGTTAAAAACAAAATTGCTCTGCATAAAATCTGTCAGAAAAAACATACAATGCCCTTTTCTACTTTGTTTTGGGGTATATACACCAACTCCATATGCTCTCTCATGTAAAATACCAAAATTCTAATTTTACGCAAATCAAAAAAAATCTAAATGATATCTAGATGCCCCGAAGTTAAAAGTTAACGGCTCGGAATATAGTCTGTTAAAAAAAATATACAATGCCTTATTCTGCTCTGTTTTGGAGTATATAAACCAACTCAGTATGCTCTCTCATGTAAAATAGAGAAATTCTATATTTAAGCGAATTGAAAAAACTTTAAATATTATCTGGGCACCCGAATGTTAAAAGAAAAATACCTCTGAATATAATCTGTCAGGAAAAATATACAATGCAATATTCTACTGTTTTTAGTATATACAGGAACTCAATATGCTCTCTCATGTAAAATACAGAAATTCTAATTTTACCCGAAACGAAAAAATCAAAATATTATCTAGGCACCCCAATGTTAAAAGTAAAATTTCTCTGAATATAATCTGTCAGAGAAAATATACAATGCCCTATTCTACTCTGTTTTGGAGTATATACACCAATTCAGTATGCTCTCTCAAGTAAAATAGAGAAATTCTATATTTAAGTGAATTGAAAAAAATTTAAATATCATCTAGGCACCCCAATGTTAAAACAAAATTGCTCCGAATATAATCTGTCAGAAAAAATATACAATGCCCTTTTCTACTCTGTTTTGTAGTATATACACCAACTCAATATGCTCTCTCATGTAAAATACAGAAATTCTAATTTTATCCGTATCGAAAAAATCTAAATCTTACGTAGGCACGCTAATGATAAAGAAAAAATTGCTCTGAATATAATCTGTCAGAAAAAATGTACAATGTCCTATTCTACTCTGTTTTAAAGTATATACACCGACTCAGTATGCTCTCTCACTTAAAATACCGAAATTCAAATTTTACGTGAATCGAAAAAAATCTAAATATTATCTAGGCATCCCAATGTTAAAATCAAAATTTCTCTGAATATAATCTGTCAGAAAAAATATACAGTGTCCTTTTCTACTCTGTTTTGGAGTATATCCACCAACTCCACATGCTCTCTCTTGTAAAATACAGAAATTCTAATTTTACGCGAATCGAAAAAAATCTAAATAACACCTAGGCTCCTCAAAGTTAAAATAAAATGGCTCTTAATATAGTCTGTTAGAAAAAATATAGAATGCCTTATTCTACTTAGTTTTGAGTATATACACCAACTCAGTATGCTATCTCATGTAAAATACTGAAATTCTAATTTTACCCGAATCGAAAAAATCGAAATATTATTTAGGTAACCGAATGTTAAAAACAAAATTGATCTGAATACAAACAGTCAGAAAAAATATACAATTCACTATTCTACTCTATTTTGGAGTATATATACCAACTCCATATGCTCTATCCTGTAAAATACAGAAATTCTATATTTAAGCGAACCGAAAACAATTTAAATATAATCTAGGCACCCCAATGTTAAAAACAAAATTGCTCTGAATATAATCTGTCAGAAAAAATATACAATTCCTTATTCTACTTTGTTTTGGAGTATATACAAAACTCCATATGCTCTCTCATGTAAAATACAGAAATTCTAATTCTATCATAATCGAAAAAATATACATATTGTCTAGGCATCTGAATGTTAAAAACAAAATTGCTCTGAATATAATCTGTCAGAAAAAATATACAATGCCCTATTCTACTCTTTTTTGTAGTATATACACCAACTTCATATGCTCACTCATGTAAAATACAGAAATTCTAATTTTACCCGAATCGAAAAAATCTAAATAATATGTAGGCACCCCGGTGTAAAAAACAAAATTTCTCTGAATATTATCTGTCAGAAATAATACACAATGCCCTATTCTACTCTGATTTGGAGTATATACACCAACTCAGTATGCTCTCTCATGTAAAATACGGAAATTTTAATTTTATGCGAATCGAAAAAACTCGAATTAATATCTAGGTGCCCCAAAGTTAAAATAAAATGGCTCTGAATATAGTCTGTTAGACAAAATATAAAATGCCTTATTCTACTCTGTTTTGGAGTATATACACCAACTCAGTATGCTCTCTCATGTAAAATACAGAAATTCTATATTTAAGCGAATCGATAAAAATTTAATATTATCTAGGCACCCCAATGTTAAAATCAAAATTGGTCTCAATATAATGTGTCAGAAAAAATATACAATGCCCTTTTCTACTCTGTTTTGGAGTATATACACCAACTCCATATGCTCTCTCATATAAAATACGGAAATTCTATATTTAAGTGAATCGAAAAAAATCTAAATATTATTCAGGCACGCCAATGTTAAAGCGAAATTGCTCTGAATATAATCTGTCAGAAAAAATATATAATGCCCTTTTGTACTCTGTTTTGTAGGATATACACCAACTAAATATGATCTCTCATGAAATATACAGAGATTCTAATTTTACCCGGATCAAACAAATCTAAATATTATCTAGGCACCACAATGTTAAAAACAAAATTGCTCTGAATATAATCTGTCAGAGAAAATATACAATGCCCTATTCTACTCTGTTTTGGAGTATATACACCAACTCCATATGCTCTCTCGTGTAAAATACAGAAATTCTATATTTAAGCGAATTGAAAAAAATCTAAATATTATCTAGGCAAACCAATGTTAAACGCAAAATTGCTCTGAATATAATCTGTCAGAAAAAATATACAATGCTCTTTTCTGCTCTGTTTTGAAGTATACACACCAACTCCATATGCTCTCTCATGTAAAAAAGCGAAATTTTAATTTTATGCTAATCGAAAAAAGTCTAAATAATATCTAGGCGCCCAAAATGAAAGAAAATGGCTCTCAATGTAGTGTGTTAGAAAAAATGTACAATGCCATATTCTACTTTGTTTTGGAGTATATACACCAACTAAGTATACCCTCTGATGTAGAATATGGAAATTCAAATTTTACATGAATTGAAAAATTCTAAATATTATTTAGGCATCCGAATGGCAAAAGCAAAATTGCGCTGAATATAATCTGTCAGAAAAAATATACACTGCCCTTTGCTACTCTTTTTGGAGTATATACACCAACTCAATAAGCTCTCTCATGTCAAATACAGAAATTCTAATTTTACCCGAATCTAAAACAATCGAAATATTATATAGTCGCCCCAAAGTTAAAAGAAAAAGGCTCTGAATATAGTCTGTCAGAAAAAACATACAGTGCCTTATTCTACCCTGTTTTGGAGTATATACACCAACTCAGTATGCTCTCTCATGTAAAACACCGAAATTCTAAATTTATGTGAATCGAATAAAATCCAAATATTATGTAGGAACCCCAATGTTAAAAACACAATTGCTCTTAATGTAATCTGTCATAAAAAATATACAATGCCCTATTCTACTCTATTTTAAAGTATATACACCAACTCCATATGCTCTCTCATGTAAAATACAGAAATTATAATATTACTAGAATTGATAAAATCTAAATAATATCTAGGCACCCCAATGTTAAAAACAATATTGCTCTAAATATACTCTGTCAGAAAAAATATACAATGCCCTATTCTACTCTGTTTTGGAGTATATAAACCAACTCCATATGCTCTTTCAAGTAAAATACAGAAAATCTATATTTAAGCGAATCGAAAAAAATCGAAATATTATCTAGTCACCCCAATTTTAAAAACAAAATTGCTTTGAATATAATATGTCAGAAAAAATATACAATGCCCTCTTCTACTCTGTTTTGGTGTATATACACCTACTCAGTATGCTCTCTCATGTAAAATACCGAAATTCTAATTCTACGTGAATCGAAAAATAACTAAGTATTATCTGGGCACCCCAATGATAAAAGCAAAATTGCTCTGAATGTAATCGGTCAGAAAAAATATACAATGCCCTATTCTACTCTGTTTTGGAGTATATACACCAACTCACTATGCTCTCTCAGGTAAAATATCGAAATTCTGATTTTACACGAATCGAAAAAAACCTAAATAATATCTAGGCGCCCCAAAGTTATAAGAATATAGCTCTGAATATACTCTGCTTAAAAAAATATACAATGCCTTATTCTACTCTGTTTTGAAGTATATAAACCAACTCAGTATGCTCTGTCATGTAAAATCCCGAAATTCTAATTTTACGCGAATCGAAAGAAATCTAAATAATATCTAGGCGCCCCAACGTTAAACGAAAATGGCTCTGAATATAGTCTCTTAAAGAAAATATACAATGCCTTATTCTACTCTTCTTTGGAGTATATACCCCAACTCAGGATGCTCTCTCATGTAAAATACCGAAATTCTGATTTTACCCGAAATGAAAAAATCTAATTATTATCTAGGCACCCCAATGTTAAAATCAAAATTGCTCTGAATAAAATCTGTCAGAAAAAATATACAAGGCCCTATTCTACTCTGTTTTGGAGTATATACACCAAATCCATATGCTCTCTAATATAAAATACAGAAATTCTATATTTAAGCGAATCGATAAAAATCTAAATATTATCAAGGCACGCCAATGTTAAAAGCAAAATTGCTCTGAATCTAATCAGTCAGAAAAAATATACAATGCTTTATTCTACTCTTTTTTGGAGTATATAGACCACCTCAATATGCTCTATCATGTAAAACACAGAAATTCTAATTTTACGTGAAAAAAAAATCTAAATAATATCTAGGCGCCCCAAAGTTAAAAGAAAATGGCTCTGAATATAGTCTGTTAGAAAATATATACAATGCGCTATTTTACTCTGTTTTGGAGTATATACACCAAATCAGTATACTCTCTCATGTAAAATACGAAAATTATAATTTTACCCGAATCGAAAAAAATCTAACTAATATCTAGGCACCCCAATGTTAAAATCAAAATTGCTCTTAATATAATGTCAGAAAAAGTATACAACGTTCAATTGTACTCTGTTTTGGAGTATATACACCAACTCCATATGCTCTCTCATGTAAAACAAAGAAATTCTATATTTAAGTGAATTGAAAATAATCTAAATATTATCTAGGCACCCCAACGTTGAAAGCTAAATTGCTGTGCAAATCATCTGTCAAAAAAATATACAATTCTCTATTCTACTCTGTTTTGTAGTATATACACCAACTCGATATGCGCTCTCTTGTAAAATACCGAAATTCTAAATTTACGTGAATCGAAAAAAATCGAAATATTATCTAGGCACCCCAATGTAAAAAGCAAAATTGCTCTGAATATAGTCTGTCAGAAAAAATATACAATCACCTTTTCTACTGTGTTTTGGTGTATATACACCAACTCAGTAGGCTCTCTCATGTAAAATACCGAAATTGTAATTTTACGTGAATCGAAAAAAATCTAAATATCTAGGCGCCCCAAAGTTAAAAGAAAATGGCTCTGAATATAGTCTGTTAGAAAAAATATACAATGCCTTATTCTACTCTGTTTTGGAGTATATACACAAACTCAGTATGCTCTTTCATGTAAAATACAGAAATTATAATATTACCCGAATTGATAAAATCTAAATACTATCTAGGCACCCCAATGTTAAAAACAAAATTGCTCTGAATATACTCTGTCATAAAAAATATACAATGCCCTATTCTACTCTGTTTTGGAGTACATAAACCAACTCCATATGCTCTCTCATTTAAAATACAGAAAATCTATATTTAAGTGAATCGAAAAAAATCTAAATATTATCTAGGCAGTCCAATGTTAAAATCAAAATTTCTCAGAATATAATCTGTCAGAAAAAAATATAGAATTCCCTATTGTACTCTGTTTTGGAGTATATACACCAACTCCATATGCTGTCTCATGTAAAATACCGAAATTCTAATTTTACGCGAATCGAAAAAATTCTAAATATTATCTAGGGGCCCCAAAGTAAAAAGAAAATGGCTCTGAATATAGTCTGTTCGAAAAAATATACAATGCATTATTCTACTCTGTTTTAGAGTATATACACGGACACAGCATGCTCTCTCATGTAAAATAAAGAAATTCTAATTTTACCCGAATTAAAAAAATCTAAATATATTCTAGGCACCCCAATGTTAAAAACAAAATTTCTCTGAATATAATCTTTCAGAAAAAATATGCAATGCCCTGTTCCTCTCTGTTTTGGAGTATATAGACCAACTCAATATGATCTCTCATGTAAAATACTGAAATTCTTATTTTACCCATATAGAAAATATCTAAATATTATCTATGCTACCCAATGTTAAAAGCAAAATTGCTCGGAATATAATTTGTGAGAAAAAATATACAATGCCCTTTTTATTCCTTTGTAGTATATACACCATTTCAATATGCTCTCACATGTAAAATAATGGAATTATAATTTTACACGAATCGAAAAAAATCTAAATAATATCTAGGTGCCCCAAAGTAAAAAGAAATTGGCTCTGAATATATTCTGTTAGAAGAATTATACAATGCCTTATTCTACTTTGTTTTGGAATATATACACCAACTCAGTATGCTCTCTCATGTAAAATACAGAAATTCTAATTTTACCCGAATAGAAAAAATCTAAATATTATCTAGGCTCTTCAATGTTAAGAACAAAATAGCTCTGAATATAATCTGTCAGAAAAAATATACAATGCCCTATTCTACTGTATTTTGGAGTATATACACCAACTCAGTATGCTCTCTCATGTAAAATAAAGAAATTCTAATTTTACCCGAATCGAAAAAATCTAAATATTATCTAGGCACCCCAATGTTAAAAGCAATATTGCTATAAATATAAACTGTTAGAAAAAATATACAATGCCCTTTTCTACTCTGTTTTGTAGTATATATACCAACTCAATACGCTCTCTCATGTAAAATACCGAAATACTAATTTTACACGAATCAAAAAAAATCTAAATAATATCTAGGGGCCCCAAAGCTAAAAGAAAATGGCTCTGAATATAGTCTGTGAGAAAAAATATACAATGCCTTATTCTACTATGTTTTGAAGTATATACACCAACTCAGTATGCTCTCTCTTGTAAAATACCGAAATTTTAAATTTATGTAAATCGAAAAAAATCTAAATATTATCTAGGCACCCCAATGTTAAAAGCAAAATTGCTCTGAATATAATCTGTCAGAAAAAATATACAATGCTTTTTTCTACTCTCTATTGGAGTATATATACAAACTCAATATGCTCTCTCATATAAAATACCCTAATTCTAATTTTACGTGAATCGAACAAAATCTAAATAATATCTAGGCGCTCCAAAGTTAAAAGAAAATAACTCTGAATATAGTCTGTGAAAAAAATACACAATGCCTTATTCTACTGTGTTTTGCAGTAAATGCACCAACTCCATATGCTCTCTCCTGTAAAATACCAAAATTCTATAATTAAGAGAATCGAAAACAATCTAAATATTATCTAGGCACCCCAATGTTAAAAGCAAAATTGCTCTGAATATAATCTTTCAGAAAAAATATACAATGTTCTATTCTACTCTGTTTTGGAGTATATACACCAACTCCATATGCTCTCACATGTAAAATACAGAAATTTTTTAATTTAAGTGAATCAAAAAATATCTAAATAATATCTAGGCACCCCAAACTTAAAAGAAAATGTCTCTGAATATAGTCTGTTAGAAAAAATATACAATGCCTTATTCTACTATGTTTTGGAGTATATACACCAACTCAGTATACTCTCTCATGTAAAATATCAAAATTCTAATTTTACCCGAATCGAAAAAATCTAAATATTATCTAGGCACCCCAATGTTAAAATCAAAATAGCTCTGTATATAATGTCATAAAAAATATAAAATGCCCTGTTCTACTCTGTTTTGGAGTATATAAACCAACTGCATATGCTCTCTCATGTAAAACACAGAAATTCTATATTTAAGCGAATCGAAAAAAATCTAAATATTATCTAGGCACCCCAATGTTGAAAGCAAAATTGCTCTGAAAATAATCTGTCAAAAAAATATACAATGCCCTTTTCTACTCTTTTTTGTAGTATATACACCAACAAAATATGCTGTCTCATGTAAAATACAGAAATTCTAATTTTACCCGAATCGAATAAATCTAAATATTATCTAGGCACCCCAATGTTAAAAGCAAAATTTCTCTGAATATAATCAGTCACAAAAAGTATACAATGTTCTTTTCTACACTGTTTTGGGGTATATACACCAACTCACTATGCTCTCTCCGGTAAAATACCAAAATTGTAATTTTACATGAATCGAAAAATAACTAAATATTATCTGGGCACCCTAATAATAAAATGAAAATTACTCTGAACATAATCTGTCAGAAAAAATATACAATGCCCTTTTCTACTCTGTTTTGGAGTATGTATACCAACTCAATATGCTTTCTCATGTAAAATACAGAAATTCTAATTTTACCCAAACCGAAAATACCTAAATATTATCTCGGCACCCCAATGTTAAAAACAAAATTGCTCTGAATATAATCTGTCAGAGAAAACATACAATGCCCTTCTTTACTCTATTTTGGAGTATATAAACCAACTCTATATGCTCTCTTATGTAAAATACAGAAATTGTATATTTAAGCGAATCTAAAAAAATCTAAATATTATCTAGGCAACCCAATGTTAAAAACAAAATTGCTCTGAATATAATCTGTCAGAAAACATATACAATTCTCTATTCTACTCTGTTTTGTAGTATATACACCAACTCGATATGCGCTCTCTTGTAAAATACCGAAATTCTAAATTTACGTGAATGGAAAAAAATCTAAATATTATCCAGGCACCCAATGTTAAAAGCAAAATTGCTCTGAATATAATCTGTCACAAAAAATATACAATGCCCTTTTCTACTCTGTTTTGGAGTATATACAACAACTCCATATGCTCTCTCATGTAAAATACAAAAATTCTATATTTAAGTGAATCGAAAAATTTAAATATTATCTAGGCTCCCCAATGTTAAAAACAAAATAGCTCTGAATATAATCTGTCAGAAAAAAAATACAATCCTGTATTCTACTGTGTTTTGGAGTATATACACCAACTCCATATGCTCTCTCAGGTAAAATGCAAAAATTGTGTATTTAAGCGAATCGAAAAAAACCTAATATTATCTCGGCACCCCAGTGTTAAAAACAAAATAGCTCTGAATATAATCTGTCAGAAAAAATATACAATCCTGTATTCTACTGTGTTTTGAAGTATATACACCAACTCCATATGCTCTCTCTTGTAAAATACAGAAATTCTATATTTAAACGAATCAAAAAAAATCTAAATAATATCAAGACGCTCCAAAGTTAAAAGAAAATGCCTCTGAATATAATCTGTTAGAAAAAATATACAATGCCTTATTCTACTCTGTTTTAGAGTAAATACACCAACTCAGTATGCTCTCTCATGTAAAATACAGTAATTAAAATTTTACCCGAATCGAAAAAATCTAAATATTATTTAGGCACCCCAATGTTAATAATAAAATTTATCTAAATATAAAGTGTCAGAAAAAATATACAATGCCCTATTCTACTATGTTTTGGAGTATATACACGAACTCAGTGTGCTTTCTCATGTAAAATACCGAAATCCTAATTTTACGTGAATCGAAAAAAGTATAAATATTATCTAGGCACCGCAATGTTAAAAGTGAAATTGCTCTAAATATACTCTGTTAGAAAAAATATACAATGCCCTTTTCTACTCTTTTTTGGAGTATATACACAAACTCAATATGCTCTCTCATGTAAAATACCGAAATTCTAAATTTACGTGAATTGAAAAAAATCTAAATCATATCTAGGTGCACCAAAATTAAAAGAAAATGGCTGTGAATATAGTGTGTTAGAAAGAAAAATACAATGCCTTATTCTACTCTGTTTTGGAGTATATACACCAACTCAGTATACTCTCTCATGTAAAATAGAGAAATTCTATATTTAAGCGAATCCAAAAAAATCTAAATATTATCTAGGCACCCCAATGCTAAAAGAAATATTGCTATGAATATAATCTGTAAGAATAAATATACAATGCTCTTTTCTACCCTGTTTTGGAGTTTATACACCAACTCCATATGCTCTCTCATGTAAAACAGAGAAATTCTATATTAAAGCGAATCGAAGAAAATCTAAATATTATCTACGCACCCCAATGTCAAAAACAAAATTTCTCTGAATATAATCTGTCAGAAAAAATATACAATGCCCTTTTCTACTCTGTTTGGGAGTATATACACTAACGTTATATGCTCTCTCGTGTAAAATACAGAAATTATATATGTAAGCAGATCGAAAAAAATCTAAATATTATATATGCACCCCAATGTTCAAAACAAAATTGCTCTGAATATTATCTGTCATAAAAAATATACAATGCCTTATTCTACTCTTTTTTGGGGTATATACACCAACTTTATATGCTCTCTCATGTAAAATACAGAAATTCTACATGTAATCGAATCGAAAAAAATCTAAATATTATCTAGGCTCCCCAATGTTAATAGCAAAATTTCTCTGAATATAATCTGTCATAAAAAATATAAAATGTTGTTTTCTACTCTGTTTTGGAGTATATACACCAACTCCATATGCTCTCTCATGTAAAATACCGAAATTTTAATTTTACGTGAATCGAAAAAAATCTAATTAATATCTAGGTGCCCCAATGTTAAAAGTAAATGGCTCTGAATATAGTCTGTTAGAATAAATATACAATGCCTTATTCTACTATGTTTTGGAGTATATACACCAATTCAGTATGCTCTCTCGTGTAAAATACAGAAATTCTAATTTTGCCCGAATCAAAAAATCTAAATATTATCTAGGCACCCCAATGTTAAAATAAAAATTGCTCTGAATATAAACTGTCAGATAAAATATGCAATACCCTATTCTACTTTGTTTTGGAGTATATACACCAACTATATACGGTCTCTAATGTAAAATACAGAAATTCTCTATTTAAGCGAATCGATAAAAATATAAATATTATATAGGCACCCCAATGTGAAAAGCAAAATTACTCTGAATATAATCTTTCAGGAAAAATATACAATGCCTTTTTCTACTCTGTTTTGGAGTATATACACCAAATCCATATGCCCACTCATGTAAAATACAGAAATTATATATTTAAGAGAGTAGAAAAAAATCTAAATATTATATAGGCACCCCAATGTTAAAAAAAAAATTGCTCTTAATATATTCTGTCAGAGAAAATATACAATGCCCTATTCTACTCTGTTTTGAAGTAAATACACCAACTCCATATGCTCTCACATGTAAAATACAGACATTCTATATGTAAGCGAATCGAAAAAAATCTAAATATTATCTAGGCTCCCCAATGTTGAAAGCAAAATTGCTCTAAATATAATCTGTCAGAAAAAATATACAATGCCCTATTCTACTCTGTTTTGGAGTATATACACCAACTCAATATACTCTCTCATTTAAAATACCAAAACTCTAATTTTAAGCGAATCGAAATAAATCTAAATGATATCTAGGCACCCCAAATTTAAACGAAAATGGCTCTGAATATAGTCAGTTAGAAAAAATATAGAATGCTTTATTCTA